>NC_133402.1:8826349-9126349 GCF_047511655.1 Castor canadensis | reverse complement strand
CCAAAGAATGATTAACAAATGTTCAATCAAAAACCTGCATGTGAGTGTTCCTAACAGCTCTGTCACAACAGCCCGCAGGCATCCATCAATAGATAAGAGGAATAAGCAAAGTGGCCTATCCACACGATGACTATTATTCAGCCATAAAAGGGCAGGTGAACCTAAACTGTGGGATGAGAGAAGCGAGGCGCAAGAGGCCACAGATGTGGGGTTTGGTGAAACATCCAGAACAGGCAAATCTATTTCCTTTTTCTTTTCTTCTTCTTTCTCCTCCTCCTGTTCCCCTTCTCTGTCCTCTTCTTCCCCCTCATCCCAGTGCTGGACAGTATGAAACTCAGGGCCTCACATGTGCCAGACAAGCGCTCTACCGTGATCACACCCCCTCACCTAAGGCAACTCAGTGGCTGCCAGGGTGGCCAGGGCAGGGAGTGATGGCTAATGGCCTGGCGTTTGACGTTGGGGCAGGTTTTAGAATTAGCAGAAGTGATGACAGCACAATGCTGTGACTGTGCAAACTACCACTGAATTGCTCACTTCCAAATGGCTAGTTTTATGTTCTGTGAACTTTACCCCTATTTAAAAAATGAAAAACAGCTGCCTTGCAGAGAGGGCCTGGGGTGGGTTGGGGCACAGGGGCAGGCCCTGGAAGAGGCGTCTCAGCAGAACCCTAAAAGTTGAAGTTCTGGGCAAGGGAAACAGGTCAGAGGCACTGGTGAGGCCAGGACAGAAAGCTAGTGTGGCTGACTTGCTGGGCTGTCATCTACAGAGCAGAGGGGAAAGGAGAGCTGGAGCTCAACCTGGGTGGAGGGGCAGCCTGCATAGGACAGGCCACCAATGAGGGGGTGGACAGCAGGGTTAACAGGGCTGATGGGAGAATCACCAAGCCCCATCAGTGAAGCCAGTGGACATCCCCTGCCTTGTGGGTCTGCTCTGGGAGCTCCGAGCTGCATTCTTTCAGCCCTCCTATCCCACCTCCCCCACAGGCAAGCACCTGTAAGCGGCCTCCACACAGTCTCTGGAAGTAGCCTCTGAACTAGAAGGGGCCCAGGAGTGAGAATGCTGCTCTAGAGTTAAGAGTCCTGGCTCTCCAAGTGGAGGCTGCTGCCCAGGACACCCAGGGTTGCTGCCAGGGAAGAACTTCTGCTCCAGGGTCTATGAGGCCACCTGGAGTTTATGGGCTCATCTTGGACATCCTGCTTGCCATGAGAGATTCCGGAAGGTAGGGACAACTAGGGCAGTAACCCCAGGAGCACAGCACTCTAGGCTGTGAAGAGATCAGACTGGAGCTTAGACCTGGCCACATGCTGCTAGCCACCCTTGCCCCTCCCTCCCTGTCCAGGTATAGTCACAAGTCTCTGCTCCTGTGGAGACCAGAATGTGGGCATGAGCATCACGAACACAAAACAGGCCAATAAATAGAATTTGTGATTTCTCACTAAGCCAAATGGAAGAAGAACAACACACCAGAGTGGCCAGTCACCTATTAGGCCTGATTTATGCTCTACTTTGGTATCTCTTCCAAGGAAATGAAAGGTATATTTTCATCAAGTGTAATCATTTATAGCTTCTGAAGGAGAGATGCTCTGCTCTGTGACAATTACCTGGACAGGCAGCTAAGATGGGAAAGACGTGCCCTAATAAAGCAAACCCCAAGCAGGCATCCCAGGCATGCAGCCAGACTTGTTTTCTTCCTTGTGAATTACTTCCCAGGCGGAGGCAAGACTCCCACAGGGCCTAGGGTTCTGCAACCATGTGGTCTAGTCTATAGTGAGGGACACCCTTCTGGAAGGTGGGGAGGAGTCATGTCCAGTGTCCTCAGGCCCCCAATGGCAGCTGTGGACGTCAAGCTTCTGGTGACCAGCTCTCCCACCCCTGCCCAGCTCCCATTCAGCTTCTGCAGAAGTGAGTAAGGTGGGGACAGTAAAATTCCACGATGCGCAGCTGAGTCAGACTTTCACCTGGGTGCATCTGCCCTGGCAACAGAAATTAGTGGAGGAATGCTGCATCAGGTCATCTGGAGTCTCAGTGAGCCTATGTCCCCTGTCAAAGCTCACAAACTCAAACTCTAAATGTCTAGGGCCCCAGGGGAATGTCCTTGTGTTTCTGGTGTCTAGATAAGGGAAAGGCCTTTGAAGGGATCTACTCTAAGGCTATCATAGAAGAACCTCACTTTGCATTCAACAAATACTGAATGAAACCACAGTGGTAAGCACAGGGGTATAGTGGTGAATAGGATAGACTAGAGTGCCACACAGTGACCTTCACCTCAGGGGAGAAAGGTCAGGGCTGGGTATTCAAATATACCAGGTAAAAGTCTGCAGTGCCATGAAGACAATAAACAGGCTGATATGGTGGGGGGAAGGGTGCAACTGTGGCCAGGGGGTGATGAGAAAAGGCACACATGCTGGGTTTGAGCACTGAGCAGTAGTGGGAGGCAAGGATATCCTGTGCAGAGGCCCCGAGGCAGCAAAGGTTCTCAAGGTGTACTGGGGAGTCCCTATGTTCCTAAGTAGAAGAAAGCCTTCCCAAGGGTGTGCTGAAACGCTTGCAGAGGCATCACTACAGACTGAAGGCAGTGCAGAGAGGAGGAGCCAGACTCCAAAGGGATTTGCAAAAATATAAAACTATTTTTTTGTTTTAGAAAAGTTATCGCTTTTAGAAAAGCCATGCTTTTATGTTTTTATACAATGGATTTATTAGGCAATTATTAAAAGCATTTCCAGTGTTATTTCCAATGCCATGAACACTGATGGCCATAACACACACACACAAGCTGTCTGGGTTCCATGTCTTCTAGGAACCTGGAGCAGCAGGGGCTGCTGTAGCTGGCCAGGGAGCGGTGTGAGCTTGGATGGGGCAGGGGCTGGCCACTTCTCAGTGGGAGATCAGAGGAGCGGTATGGATTTGCTCTAGTGCCGTGAGAAAGTACTGGAAGACCACAGGAAGGAGGGAGGCAGGGTCTGATCTAAGTTCTGAGGGGAGGAGGCGGTTGTGGTGGAGGGAGTTCTGGTGGTAGGCATGGTGGGAGGAGAACCGAGGATGGCTCTGGATGCCGAATGGCCATTTCCTGAGGCCCAGATGCTGAGATGGCAGTGGTGATGTGGCGGCTGCTGTGGTTCTCCCTGCCCAGCATCCCACACTCACCCTGAGGAGGCACGGGGTTGCTGTGTGCTCTTCAAGCCCCCGCTCTAGTGCCCAATCTCAGCATGAGGGCAGTGAGGCCTGCCTCCCAGGGGACAATAAAAAAGCCCAGCCCTGGTCTCCCCACACCTCCCGGCACTTCAAGGGGGAGACTCAGTCAAGATCTGGATGCCACCTTCAGCAGCTCCCTGTGGCATGCTGCAGCCTCAACAAGCACAGCCTCACACAGTTGTGCCAACCAGCCCTGCCTGGTGGACCCAGGCCCTGGAGTGGGCTACGCAATCTGCACCTGATGACCTCACAGCTCACCTGGAAGCCTTGACAGGTGGGAGAGGTAGGGAAGAGGGCATGGAACCTGATCCTGCAGCTGCTGAAGAATGCAATGCTGGCACTGTGTTCACAGTCCACCTTGTTCCAGATTAGAGCAGAAATGAGGTCTAGGCTCTCCTTCTGCACCAGTAAGTTCCAGAACTGAGAGCTCAATGACCCAAAGCAAGAATTTCTTACCAAACTGAGCTGTATTTAGCTGATCTAGACTCACAGGTGTAATTAATGGTCACTACAAAACTCTTTTTTTTCAGTACTGGGGTTTGAACTCAGGGCCTACACCTTGAGCCACTCTACCAGCCCCGTTTTCTGTTGGGTTTTTTTTGAGAAAGGATCTTGCAAACTACTTGCCCCAGCTGGCTTTGAGCTGTGATCCTCCTGATCGCTACCTCCTGAGTAGCTAGGATTACAGGTGTGAGCCTCCGGCACCCAGCACTCCAAAACTTTTAACAAGGTGCACTGCAGACCCTGGAAGGGCAGGAACAGTGCACACTGCCTAGTGGCTGCCATCAGCCTTGCAGACTAGGATTGACCTTTAGAACAAAAACACTCCCAGGTTGTGGGAGTGGGGGCACTTCTGATAGACAGCACATTAGAAGAGCATCTGTCAAGATTAATAACCTTCCCCTCTGACCTGGCAGATCCACCACTAGGAATTTACCCCACAGACATGCAGGATTCACACAATGACAAAGACACCCCAAGGGTGTTCACAGTGACACTATAAGAGCAAAACATAGGAAATGACCCAAATGTCAATCGACACAAAACGGTTGTAAAAGATGCTTTTGCTCATCTGTACACTAGAACACTACGTGACAGTTAATCACAATGAAATCAACATATGTGCTAATATGTAACACTGAGGAGGGCACGAAGGGCAGAGTGAGGTGCAGTGTCACACACATGGTCTCACAGAATCACGCGAGAACATTCCTAGCACACAAATAAACATCTCTGGAAGACGGTAAGAGAAACTGTCAACAGTAGTTACTTCTGGGGCAAAGTAGCCTTATCTTTCATTTATCATGTCTTGTTTGGGTTTTTAAAAATCATAAGCCTACAGTAGGAATACATATATATACATATCTGTATATAAAATCATCCTCTGATTTGATTAATTTATCTCACATGTGATGTACATGTCTACAGGAGATGAGTTAGTCAGGTTGAAGGATGGAAGTAGAAGGGAATCCCAGGGAACGAGGACCTGACTGGGGCCGGCTCTT
Organism: Castor canadensis; assembly: GCF_047511655.1. Lineage (NCBI taxonomy): Eukaryota > Metazoa > Chordata > Mammalia > Rodentia > Castoridae > Castor > Castor canadensis. The sequence continues at coordinate 9,121,652 of NC_133402.1, read as the reverse complement.
AGAGCTACACCACTTTGGAGAACTGGCGACTCTTGCCATTCAAGCTGGAGCCCTGACCATGGAGGGTGAGGGCGGGGGAGCCTGGTCAGTGTGTACATTTTGTAATGGAGAGAAAGTCTCTCTTTCTCTCTCTCTCTCTCCAGGGACATTGGATCAGGCATTGGATTCACTTAGAGCCTGCATGTCAAGAAGGAAGGAGAGCCACTTTTCTGGAGAAGCAGCTCCTTCACTTTGCCAAAGTGACCTTGAACTTTCAAGTTCCCTTTTGGGGGAGGTCAGGAGCTGACAAAAGTGGGAAGAGCTGTTCCAGATGGAGGAGATGGACAGCCTGTGGGCAGCTGGCCTTCCTCTCAAGTCTCACTTCTTCAAGGTTTGGGCCAGGAATCAGACTATCTCTATCTTCTCACCTTCCGTGGAGGGAAATGGCTCTCCCACAAGCTCGTTACTAGTAATTTAAGTATTTCCAAGAAACTCCTTGGTCGTAATTCTGAGAAGTTCCTCCACATGCCCAAAAAATCTCTGGAAAACCAAAGCACAGATGTGGACCAGCAGAGGAAAAGGAAGACAAGACTGCTTTGGAGCTGGTGCTTAACTTGAGCTGTGCCTGACACATTCAGAGGCAGATACCTCACAAGGACAAGATTCTGAGGACGGTCCCCAGGCCCTACCAGGAGGGGGCCAGCTTACCTGGCACCTTGTCCACAGATGCAAACACGGAGCGCTGCACTGTGGGGTCGCTGCTGCCCCGGCGGCCCTGGCTGTAGAAGCGGAAAGGCAGGTGCTGGGAGGAAGAGGAGGCGCGGAATCCAAATCCCAGGACTTCGGCTGTTGGCTGGATTGGGAGGTCCAGGAGTGCTTTGATCAAACAACATCATAACACATTCTTAGCATGTGCGACAAGGGACAGGTAAGTGATAGGAGCTGTGGTCCTGCTAGTCACTTGGGAGATGCAAACAGACTGCCTTGATGTGGGGAGACCAGAACACTGATGATCCTACTGAGGCTCAAAACACAAAACACAACCAGGTATCTAGTGAGAGTTTCAGGACAAAATTGAGACTAAGAAGGGAGGGGTTTTAGACCTGGTTCTTGGAAAGGAATGGATCCAGGGCCAGTGTTCATTTTGGAACTTAGGTTTCCAAAGTCTCTTGGTAAGAGACCCATACTAGGCAGGCATGGTAGCATGTGCCTATAATCCCAGCACCTAGGAGGCTTAAGGCAGGAGAATCATGAGTTCCAGGCTAGACTGGGCTACACAGTGAGACTCTGTCTCAAAAAAATCCAAAAAAGTAACACCCTCCACTCCACACCACCCACAAAAGGAAAAAAAACAGAAAAAGACAAAAGACCCTTATTAAGGACTTAGCTGCTGGGGCCATTTCAGAGCCTGAAGTGAGGACAGCCAATTCTACCCTGCAAGACACACATACACAGGCATACACGTCTCTACCTACCTCAGTGGCTCCCCAGGACCTGCAGGGGATGGATCCTGGGACCCCTCAAGTAGCTGCTCAAGTGCCCTAAGTGACGTGATGCAGTACTTGTACACCTCCCCAAGCTTCTAATCACCAAATACCAGGTGTCTCTGGAAACAGCTGTCATGCTGCATGTTTACAGAGTAGTATCAAGGAGAGCGTCTGTCTGTGTTCAGTACAGATGTTTCTCTGAGTGTTGATGACCCCTGGGTGGTTGATCCATGCGTGTGTAGCCCACAGCCTGCAGATTTGGAGGGCTGACTGTGGGTGCACACGGGAAGGCATGGGAGAAAAAGAAGCTGTATGTGTGTATTTATGACCATGTGTTTACATTTCACAGCCGCTATCCTCCATTCCATAAACAGGTCTCATGATCTATCTGTTCAGAGGGGCTTTTTAAAATCAATTTAAGAAACACCCAACACGTTAGCTCTAACAGCCACTTTATAGCACGATTCTCAATTTTCAAATGAAATATCTGCTCCTCATGCCAGCTGTAAAAAATAAATCTTAAAAGAAAGGGCTGAATGATTTAAGTCACTTTGCACATTACAAAATGCTTCTGTAATGGCTCTGTAGGCCAAGTTTCAGCTAAATGAAAAACAAGGAAGAAGATGACATGGGACACAGGCTGGCACCAATCAATGAGGCATGCACAATAAGCCACTGCACTCACTCTGTCCAGCACCTAGTGCCACAGTGTTTATTTTTAGGTTGTCTTTTGAGAGAGTGCCCCTCCTGGCCTAAGAGTGGTTGGCAGCCCTCTCTTCTCAGCAGCCATTCACAGGGACCACTGGTGCCCGAGCTAAGGTGCTGGGAGTCCTGAGGGAAAGGCAGTAGACAGTTTTAGGAGTTGACAGAAGCTCCCCCACTCCAAGACACTGCCCTGGCTTCCATCCCATGAAGGAACAGAACACCTCATTTGAGCACCTTTACTAAGAAAGCCTGGGCCTTCCTGACACTGGAGCTTCCTCCAAGTTCACCACAATCCCTGTGAAATAGAAAGTGACTTCCGAATTTGGTGCTGGGTTATGGCCCCTTGCCAAGCAGGGCTGCCTGTTCTGTGAGCTGGAAGGAAGGGGGAAGGGCGAGTTTTAGAGAAGGCAGTTCTGCTGGGTCAAGGATGGAGCTCAGTGGCAGGGCACTTCCCTAGCATGTGTGAGGCCCTGGGTTTCACTGTCAGCCCTGAAAAAACAAACAAACAAAAAAATCCAAAGCAAAACAACAACAAAACAAACACTGCATTGGGTTCTGCCAACTTGTTGGCTGTGTGACTCTGGCAAGTCACTAAACTTGTTTCCCCCTCTATAAAAATGGTCCTGTAAAGAGGTCCTGTAAATCTCAGGGGTTTTGAGGATCTAAGGTGGGAGAGGAATGTCAAAGATTTGCAACTGTGAGCACGACAGCGTGTGTGTGTGTGTGCGTGTGTAGCCAAGCATACTGTCCTTCCCCATAAAGCACAGTGAGTCCTGACTATACAGGTCCTCTCCCATTGGAGCCAGAGGATTTGTGCAGGTCAGCATGCGGAGCACGAGACAGCCAGTGCTAGGGCCCGCCATCACACTTACCGGCTATCCTCTGCATCTTCATGCGTCTTGCCTGCATGCGGCCCGAGACCAGCCGCTGCTTGGCAATGATGCAGCGGATGTTGTCAGAGAAGACAAAGGTGGCCTGGAGGATGGGGAAGGGCTTGGAATGGGGGCTGGCCGCGGGCTTGTGGATGGTGATGTTTAGGGCACGGCTGTCATCCTCCACACCAACCACCTCCATGTCCTGCACAGCGAGGAGGCAAAGGCAAGGGTGCTTGTCAGGCTTGGGGGAGGACAGCTGCTCGGAAGCAGTGGCGTGGATCGGGGGGAGCATCCTATCTAGAGAGAGGCCCCCAATTTGATTCTGCTTTTGCTGTGAAGGGGACCATCAGCGCCCTAGTCTGAGAGAGCCAAGGATGGGCATAAACCAGCCCAGGCCCAGTGGGAGAAGACGGGGCAGGAAGCAGAGTGCTCGAAAAGAGCCAACATTGGGTATGGTGGCTGGTGCCCACTTCCATGAAGACTCGGGAACTAGTGAACAAAAGGCTACACTGGTCTCTTCAAGGGACCACTGGTAACTCAACAGTAAACTCCAATAATTCTTTCTCAGCAAACTAAAATCCCTACTACCCTGTGGCATGAGTGCAGGCAGAGTCACTCGTCTACTTGTTTCTCTTAAGAATAGGGCATCGTTTTAGCATACTTTAGTACATCTCTGAGGAAGGACCAGGGAGCGAGGGCACTTTCAGAGATCTCAGGAAAGCTCCCTGGGAAAAGTGTAAAAGAGACAGACAAGCAGCAAGTGAGTCCAACTGACAGCCTGAGATTCTGCTTCCCCCACAGGCTCGAGGGAATGGGAGCCAGCCCCAAAGGTCAGCAGTGCTAGAGGAGAGGCATGCTGAAAAAGGCTTGCAAGGGAATATGGTTACGTTCTGAGGCATCACATTCGGCTCAGGCTCTTTGGAAACAATGCCAGCGAGCATTAGGCAAGGCTGGTAGGAATTGAAAGCAGGGAGCCTGACATGCAGTAATGACCTGGCAAATGGTAAGTACTGGGTGGCGCACACGTATAATCCTTTGGGGTAGACACCTCCCTGACAGTGAATTCTAAGGGAAACTCATCATGAGTCTGGATAAATAAGAAGTGAAGTCACCTCATAGACAACGCCTTACATGCAAGTCTTTTTTAAATGAAAGATTCTCCTGCGGTTGCCCCTCTCATCACACTGTCTAAAAGACATTTTTAAATGGAACCATCCTGAAACAGGAGGCAGGGAAGAGGCTGCAGTAGTATCTTCAAACACATGCGAGGTTCTCATGGAGAGCAGTACGCAGCCGGCAGGTTATGCTGTGGCGAGATGGAAGGGGGGTCAGCCTGGGCAAGATCTTTCCAGAACAGCGCTGCACCCTAGGAAATGGACTGCCTCCAAGTAGGGCAAGTCTCAGGCTGAGACAAGTGTGCTAGAAATTCAGGGATGGGGGATGGCAGTGGTGTGAGCTGAAAGGCTGTTGTTTCATTCACTCACTGGGCTGGCATCACCCCTCACATTGAGAAACAGTAAAAACCTCCACACTTCAACTTGGTGTTTTGCAGTTTAGAGCCTTGCTGTGCTGGGGCAGGGGGTGAGCAGGGAATTCGCATAAATTGCCAGGAGCAGCAATCATTTTAGGGGAAGTTGGCAGTATCTATGAACACTTAAAATAGGCACATCCCAACTTCTTGGTTATCTGCCCAGGGAAATCCTGCCCAAGTGCATAGGAAGTATAGTTCTGTTCGTAGCAGCACTTCGTGGAAAGGGACACAGCTGGGGACAGTCAACAGGGCTCAGGCTGAACATTCCCTGGCGCAGTCCCACAGGAGTTAAGAAGAATGCTAGCAGGTACACATGCACTAACATGGTTAATCTCAAAGACACTACTGAGTGAAAGAAGCAAGGCTTAGAAAATGTTTAATGTGACACCACAAACAATGCACAAAGCCAACCACATGCACTGTCATCCCTTGGTATCCCTAGGAGACTGGTTCCAGAACCAAAATCTGCAGATGCTCAACTCCCTCATATAAAATGGCTTGTATTTGCATATAACCTACACATATCTTCCTGTATGCTTTAAATCATGTCTATATTACTTATAATACCAATACAATGTAAACACTATGGAAATAGTTGTGTAGGAAATAATGAATGATAAAGTCTGCATGTGTTTAACACAGAAACAATTTTTCCCAAAGATTTTTGATAGACACCTGGTTGAATCTGCAGATGTGGAACCTGCAGACAGGAGGGTGACTGCACAATTTAAAAACAAGTACCTGTGATTCTATGCATTTGCAGAGGCACAGATCTGGAAGGATGAGCCTGGTAATGGAGGTTACCTCTTGCAGCTTGATAATGGAGGGGAGGTGGAAGGATTGGGGGCTTTGGTCAGAGAGGTCTTGGCCCTTACCTGTGCAATGTTCTGTCTCTCTGTGAGAACCACCTTGTGTCACTAGAAATGGGTTACAAAGCTAATGGTTTGGCGTGTGCGTCTGTACAGCTGACTGAGAAGAGATTCCAGAGCACTTGGCCATCTTACCTGCAGAAGACCTGCAAACTTGACCACTCCCCAGCCAAGCCGGGACACATCAGGCTCCACCAAACTCATCTGGTAAATGTCCACAGCCAGGAAGCGCTGGACCATGCCACCATCCTTGGTGATCACTGTGCATGCGATCAGGTCACTATTATCTGGGAGGAGGGGTCAGAGAACAGAGAGCAGAGAGCAGAGTGAGGCCCAGTCTGGCTACCCAGTCTCAGGGTGATGATCCAGCTGCCTCTTACTCTACTGGGCAGCCTCTTGATCAGGGGTCAGAGCCGAGGCCTAGGGTCACAAAGAACTGGGTCTGAGTCCCTTCTTAGCTAGTTATCCTAGGCAAGTTTTAGCAGATCCTTCTGCTAAAAAACATGGGAATAATGCACACTCTCTCAAGCACAATCTGTTCTAGAAACCATTAGGCCAATGTTCACTGCACATTAGATACTTAAATCATAGCTTAAAAACAAGCAACAGTTGGGGCTGGGAGGGTAGCTCACTGGAAGAGCACCTGCCAAGCATACTCGAGGACCTAGGTTCCATCCCCAGCACTAAAACAACCAACCAACGGCCAAAATCTCAGGAGCCTCAGTGCTCCTTGTGGACCAAAGGCAGTTCACATCACGATGACATTCAGCTAAGAGAAGACAGGAGGACATGAGTCCCCTGCTCTTTGTTATAGTTTTGCCAAGGCCATGATTTGTTGTCTGGCAACAGAGCTCTGCCTAGATGGCGTGGGACCCTGGGCAAGACACTTGGCCCCTCTGAACCATGGTTTTGCACCTGTGAAATGGAAGATCCCTTATCTTTAAGTGTTTGGGGGCAGTAACTAAGAACAGAGAGCAAGAATAGAGATTTAGCATAGAATCTTGGGTGTAGGAGTCCTCAATATCTGCTAAGTCCCTTCTCCTACTTGAAAGTTATCTCCCTACCCCATGTCTCACTTACTGTCTGATCATGATGTCTCTGAAGTCACCTGAGTAACACAGGCCCATCACATCTACAGTCTATTGTAAGTTCCCTCTACCAGGTAAAAAATAGCCAAACAAGGAAACATCCGAGATGTCCCCAAATAGGAGAACAATTTGAATATGATTTTTTTTCCTATCAGATGGAAAATTAAATACCCATGTAAAACTTAGTAACCCAACTATGAACAGTGGTTCCCTGTGGGGAAGGAAGTGAGAACTGGAAAAGTTGAAGAATTGGGGAATCGAGAATTCCTCCCTCCCTCCCTCCTCCCTCCTTCTCTTCCTCCCTTTCTTCCTTTGTCTCCCTCTCCTGTTTTTTGCAGTACTGGAGTTTCAACTCAGGGCCTCACACTTGCTAGGCAGGCACTCTACCACTTGAGTCACACCACCAGCACCACCCCCACCTTTTTCTTGGTTGGGTATTTTCGAGATAGGGTCTCTTGAACTATTTGTCTGTGGCTGCCTTTGAATTTGATCCTCCTGATCTCTGCCTCCTGAGTAACTAGGATTACAGGTGTGAGACACCGTGCCCGGCTCTTTCTCTTTCTTTTATTTTGCAGTGCTGGAGATTGAACCAAGGGCCTTATGTATGGTAGGTGAGTGATCTTCCACTGAGTCACACTCTCAGCCCTCAGGAAAATACATTTCGTTTTTATTTCATGTACTTGAAATTATTCTAAAATAAAAAAGCATTCAAAACATGCTTTTGAAAAGCATATAAAAAGATAAGTTAACAACCTTATTTGTGTGGGATTGGGGTGTGACTAAGTGGCAGAGTGCTTGTGTAGCATGTGCTCCAGGTTCAGTACAGCACTCCCCCCAAAATCTTACCTACATAGAAGTATAATGACAATTTTAAATGCAAAAGAGGACAGAAAATTTAATACAATAAGTTTGATATGTTAAAAAAAAAGTATTCCTACAACAGAAGTGTAGAGCAACGTGCCAACATATCAACAGAAATCTCTGCTGGGAAGAATGGTAGGTGGTGTGGGTTCCTCCTCACCATTTTAAGGTGCATTGGGAATTTCAGTAAGCTCACAGTTGGGCATTGCTACACTGCAGTAATGGAATACTTCCACCATTGCAATAAGGCCTGTTGGGAGCTCTTGAACTGAATGTTCAATCTGAGTTATATTTACTGGGGGGAAGGAGTAGGTGACACAGGTGGTATGAACACACATGATGATAAACGGGCTCAGCTATACTCCAAGGACCGCCATCATTACTTTTCACTTGACTGAAGGAGGAGAGGAAAATTTCTCCCTTGGCGCCTTTTCTTTAGGGCACCCCAGAAAGATACAGCTCAGTTCAGTCCTCTGAGGGTGTAACCTGCCTGGGATTCTCTTCCTGGAGGTGTTTTTAGTCCACTCACCCTGCCTTCCCAGGCCTCGTGTTCTGTGTCCTCTCTCTAGTGCACAACACTGGGGATGTTTGGGTACCTAGCACCACACATCAAACATGCCCAACTCTCTGCATTTGTATTTTCTTCTTATCTATGGCAAGAAGTTTCTTCTCTTTCCCAACAGTGCAGTCAAGGATCCTAAAATATTTAAACGTACATATTTTATCCAGGATTTTTACTTCCACACTGAATGGCCTTCTTTGGATATCTAGTCTTTTGTATTACCAAAAACAAAAGCCTTCTTATTCATTCTTAGATTTATTATTTTTTTTTTTGGAACTAGGGCTTGAACTCAGGGCCTACACCTTGAGCCACTCCAACGTGGCTGGTTTTTTTTTTTTTTTCAAGATAGGGTCTCTTGAAGTACTTGCCTAGGCTGGATTTGAACTGCGATCCTCCTGATTTCTGCTCCTGAGTAGCTAGGATTGCAGGCGTGAGCCACTGGCGCCTGGCTAGAAACATTTTCTTTGTGGTAGGTAGGATTTATGGTCTTTACTCAATACTTTAAACATTTTCTCAATGAGAATTTTTTTCTTTCTCAAAATAGAACAAAATTAATAGCTGCCTCTTCTTTCCCTTTCTTTCTCTGCCTCCTCCCTCTCCTACCCTTTCCTTTTTCCCATTCCACCAAGAAGACAACTGGGCTTTCTTTCTTCTATCCTTGCCTGAAGGTTGAACCTGGGAAAGCAGACACAGTCATCATCTGGGTGGATGACTTGGAACTGCTTACTGACTGAGGAGGAGTTTGCTGGCAGGCAACTCGACTCCTTCACAAAGCTGAGCCGCCTTGGGGGCTTCAGGGGAAAAAGATCTATCACATCTGCCACAAAGAACGAAAAAGGAAGGATGAAACCCCAAAGCGGAACAGCTCTCAGAAATGCCATTGACACATCAAAGCCCTGTGAGAACGGTGAGATTTCATGAGAAAGCTAAGATGCAATGTACCTGTGAGGGGCCTCTGCTTTTTGCCAGTCACAGGTAGTTAAGGAGAAATGAAGCAGTGTCCACCGACTCCAAGAGAACAGTGTCCTCAGGGGAGATCAAGGAAATGCTGGTTTGGGGTGACTGCCTTGTGGGCTTCTCAGTATCATGTTAGGGAACTCCTGTACCCCCTCAGCCCTCAGCTGCCCCCCATGCAGGCTGAGGACATTCCTGTGTGGGGCCCTGGGGACCGGCTGATCATGTCTGGATGGTCATGGTGCCTCAGATGCAGAGGGAGCCCAGGAGAGTTCCTGGGACAGAGTCCTATTTTTTGCCCACACTTTCCTGTAGCCTCTGTGTGTGTGGGTATAGATTTCACTGGGAGTCATGCAGGCTGCTGAGGTCCTATGACGGATGTGGGCATGTAGGAGGGACTCAATGGGCAGTTCTGTTGTGGTGGGTGGAAGCCTCAGGAGCCTCCCTGACTGACTGTCAGGAGTGGCCCGTGGCCAGGAGAGGCCTGTGCAGGTGCCAAGGCATGTAGCCCCCTGGCCATCCATCCATAGTGCTTTCCAGATCTCAGTGCCCATCTGAGTCTCCTGGCTCCCTTCCCAACAACTTTAGGGAGAGGGTAGGGCCTAGAATTCTATTAAAAAGTACTGCTAGGGTAGGAGCATGGTGGTACACACTTGTAATTCCAGCTACTTGGGAGGCAGAGGTAGGAGGATCATAGTCTGAGGTTGGCCCAGGCAGAAGCACAAGACCCTATCTGGAAAACAAACTGAAAGTAAAAGGACTGGGGTGTGGTTCAAGTGGTAGAGCACCTGCTTGGCAAGCACAAGGCCCTGAGGTCAATCCTCAGTATCTTGGAGGTGGTTGGGGGAAGCTGCTGAGAACAGAAGATGATAAAGGAGAACAGCCATGTGATCTGAGTGAATGAAGTAATGAATGAGAAGTTTCCCGGACAAGGGGACAGCCAACAGACACACAAAGGTGCTCATCCTCATGAGAAATCAAGAACCAAATCAAAACAGATGCCATCTTCCACCCATGGTGCTAGCAGAACTAAAAATGTCTAAAAACATCAGGTATTGGTGAGGGCCCAGAGAAACTGGCATTCTCAAAAGCTGCTGGTAGAACAATCAGTTAACACAGCCCCGTGAAGGGCAAGTTAGCAATATCTGTTAAAACCGAAAGCCTCACATCCTATGACCGGCAACTGGTACCTTCCTAAGAACAACGCTCAGATGCGTGGGCAAGGGGTACCCACGGGATGCTGAAAGCAGCTTTTGGGTCTGTGGGAACCCAAATGTCAGCAATAAGGGACAGCCTGAAGAAGATGTGTTGGTTCATTCAGAGCAAAACTGTAGCACTAACAAGGAATGAATTAGCTCTCCTGATATTTCAAGAGGGACAAGTCTCAAGAACGTAAGTGGAAAAAGCAAGTTGCAAGGCAATTTTAGTTTACGTGTAGTGTTCTGATTTTCCAATGGGAAAACAGGTATGTTATTTGCATACTTAAAACTGAGTAAAGAGAAAAGGGACTCGCTCTACATCCTAACAAAAAGGACCTTAGGTCCTTTTGGGGACCAGTTTGGGAGGGGCAGCAGCCCTTGGCCAAGTTGCTGGCCAGTCTAGCCAGCAAGATCACAAAAGCAGTCGACAGACTGGTGATGGCAAGAAGCTGAGAGCTCTCTAATGGTACCCTCGGTTCACAGTTGTGACGTTTCTAAAACAGCCAGACCTGGGAGTGCAAGAGCTCTGGTGTCTAGTTCAACCCGCACATGCAGTCCAAGTGCCCACTCAGGGCTAGGTCCCGTGCTTGCCAGGCATAGGCAAGACTGACAGTGAGGTGTGGCCCCCACCTTGAAAGCCCAGAGTCCAGCAGAGAGGACCCAGTTCCCACTGGCAGGGCTGGGCGGACAGGATACCAGAGAGTACCACCGAATGAGTCTGTGTTCTGGGTGGGGGGGAACTAGACCCAGAGAGGTGGGATGGCAGGTGTCTGCACTGGACTCCAGGACCCTGATGGAGTGCCACGCCTCCCAGTGTAACCTTGCCCCAAGGAAAGGTGACTGTTGTCCCTCTACTCTTAGGCACTGCCTTTTGTTTTTTTATCTGAGGACTGAAAAGATTTGCCACTTCATTTTATTTGAAGACATTAACCCTATCAATCTCTGACTAGATAGCACAGTATATGTTCCCAATTTAAAAGGTCTGAGACTTTTTTTTTCCAGTGGACAGTAAGTCTCCTTCCCCAGAGATAATCACCATGTGGATTTCTTATTATCTGTCCCCAGTGCATTTCTGCTCTTGTGGCTATGTCCTGCCTACCTTTTCTTTCACAAGTACTGGCATTCTGTACACCCTGCCTATGCTGTACTTTTGTCACTGAACCATGTCTCCTGGGGACACGGCGGACACCTCGGTGTTTCCATAGCCACATCATCCCAGGTAGGGAAGACTCTGATGCTTTAGCAGCTCCCAGCTGATGGCTAGGAAGCTGATGGAAGCTGCTACTGCTTCAGTGGAAGGGAAGTTCTGGTTCATCTGCACGTGAACGATTGCAAAGCAGAGCTTCTGCTTGCCTTTTCTCTTGAAGCACTTGTTCAAATAAATTTACGTAAAAAGGAAACCTCACATCATTCCCATGTATGGAAAACCAGAACCACCTATAGTCAATAAAGTTATTATGAAAGTAGATTCGAGAAAAAACATTTTAATAAATTATAGCCTAAAGCCTTAAAGTTCCTCTTTTTTTTGTTTGAGACAGGCTGGACTCCAACTCAAGATCCTCCTGCCTCAGCCTTGTAGGTGCTGAAATTATAGATGGATGGCACCACACCCAGCCAAGCTTGCTCTTTTGATCAGAAGGGAAATTGGAAAGTTCAAGGTTTAAGACAAAGTAGTGCCAACCTTGGTGTACCAGAATAGACTGGAAGGGCCCCAAAGTGGATTTCTATGTTGACTACACACTCTTACAGTCTGACTCTGACTCTTCCCACTGTGTGTGGTGGGGTCTGTGTCCTTTCCCCTTGATCTCTCTGTAAGGATGAAGACTTCCTTGATTATAAATGTAGTCGGAGCCACCGATACCAAGAGTTAAACTATGTATTAGCATCCATGTTTTATTATGAAGGGTTCATTTAAATACAGAGGAAGTCAGTCCAGCCCCATGTATTTATTGTGCAGTAATGGGCTCTGGCCTGTCAGAGGGAGGGAGCTGTGGAGGAAGGCTTTCACTGAGAAACACAGTGGGTTGAGAACCACGGCCTCAAAATGGTGCACCAGAAGCCATGAGTGCCTCTTCCCCGCCCCCCGACCCACAGTACTGCTTCAACCAGCCATTGCCACCCCCACCCCAAGGTACCAGCAGTGAGTCCCTGCCTCCTTGGGGTTGGCCTTGGCCTCCAGAAGCAACGAGTGAGTGGAGAGTTCTAGAATGCCAGGCATTGGGGTCTAGGGAGATGTGGGAGAGAATGGGTGTTGGGGGCAAGGACAGACAAAGGGCCAGAGGAGGCCTCCCTACAGAGACATATATACACCAGGACCCCACAGGGGTTCTGGAAGCTCGCCTCACACTATGGGTTCTGTATCCCTCTGAAGGGCAAAGCATGACTCTCCCATGCTAAGAAGTCAGGACCTTGCCACCAATGTGACTTGTGCTGGAAGGCATTGTGACCCCTCTTTACTGGGTACTTGGTGACTCCTTTCAGCAGGGGGTCTAGGCCCTCCTGCAGTAAGGAAACCCAGACTCTCTTTCACCCTTGGGTTTCTCTTCCTGCCTGTGTGTTACTGCTACCCCTTGGGCTCTTTTTCAGATGTTGGGATACAGCAGTGAAAAAGACAGGCTGAGCCCTGCCCTAAGGGAGCCTTTATAACACTGGCCACTGACCATTGATAGCCCCTTAGAACTGTCTGACACTCTGGGGACAAGCCTCTGTGGGATGGAGAAAGTACTTTGTGTCACTGAATAATGCTTTGACAGCAACTCAGGGAAAGCCAGCATGGTAGGGGCTCCCTGGTGACAGAATGCAGTGGAGGGGAGGGCCCTTTCCCAGCCAGTGATCCTTGGCTGGGAGGTGTGTGATGAGTTGTGGGATTCAGCCATGTCACCAGGGATGGAGGAAAGAGGCAGGCATAGGCTACACAAGGTTAGTCAGAAGGCCAGGGGGAGGGCGCAATCCAAAACCACTGCAGAATGAAAAGGACGCTATGCAGGGTATCAGAAAGCTGCTCACATCACATTTCGTTGGGAGCCACTGTGAGCACTTTCTACAGGAAGCAGGTGCCAATTCCAGTGCCATTCACTTGAGTTGGAGTGACAAGGAATGGGCTGTGGTCAGGTCTATGGGACAGCAAAGGAGAACAGTCTTACAGGAGCAACACCTAGACCTCCCTGAACCCTGATGAACCCTTGGGGGTGGGGGCACACATGGCCCTTGCCCCGCTGATGCTTCCCACTAAGAGTGTGAACCGGCACACTCAATTAGGCTGCCTGCTTGTCCTGACAGTCTAATCAATCCTTTAAAGAAAATTAAGTAACAATTTCTCCATCAACCCAGCAACAACTCATGGGTTATTTGCTGCAAGTAGCAATCAATTACTCTGTCTTCTTTGAAGCACACAAAAGTATTCCTTCCAGCAGGGCAAGCAGAGGCTGTGCAGTGCCACTCCCTGGAATGCAGAGGGGATTGGGTGCATCTCCCTCACGAATAAAGGGAGGTGTGTTGTTGGTGTTCTCTGGACGAAAAGGTATACAGAGAGGAGGACTTTTGCTGAAACCCAGTTACCCAGGGAACCAGGACCTACAGCTTGCTTCTGAGATCTCCGCCGCCACTGGTGGGGCTGCCTCCCTGACTCCCAGCCTCAGGCCTCCTCTCTTCCACTTGCCTCTGCCCCCAATACCAACACCAACTGGCCAAAGTCCTATTGAGAGAGCACTGCTCCCCAAACACATTCTGATTTTCTTCCTCACCCATGAGCACAGTCCTAGATGCAGGGGGGCTGAACGGGGGGGAGGGGGGCAACTAGGAGTTGGGCCTGGGGCTGTTGACCCATAGCACTTTCTAGTTCTGCTGCTGTCTACCTGCGTTGACCCTGGGCATGTGATTTCATTTCAGGTGGCTCATCTGCAGGCTTGGGGCAATAACAAGACTTTATAGCACTACTTCATGATATCAAAGCTGAGGTATTATTTACCCTCAGAGAAAGGTACTGAGGGCTGTAATACATGTAAAAAAAATAAGATGAATCCAGGTGTGGTGGTACACTCCTATAATCTCAGCTACTTGGGAGGTGGAGGTAGGAGGATTGCTACCCAAGGTTGACTCAGGAAAAAGTTTGAGACTCCATCTGGAAAAGAAAAACCAAACTAAAAGCAAAAGGACTGAAGGTGTGGCTCAAGTGGAAGAGTACTTGCCTAGCAAGCTGGAGGCCGTGAATTTAATCCCCAGTAAACTCTCCCCCACCTCCAAAAAAAAAGATGGATTGAGAAGACAGGTAATAAAGCATGATAGAGTGTTAGTGGCAGAAGGCAGGGGGTAGGTACACAGGTATTCACTGTACAATTCTCTAAACCTGGCTGCATGCTTGAGAAAGATTTCAAGATCACACACTGGGGGAAAAGATGACTCCCTAGGTCTGGTTGTTGTCAAGTTCAGATTGTCACAGGGGCATGTCTGACCCAAGGTCAATACACAATCCCTGTGCAATAATGATTACTAACTTTCTGACTTCCTTCTCTCACGTTTTCCCAGAGCTAGGGATGGAAGCCAGGGTCTTGTGTATGCTAGGTGAGTGCTCTACCTCTGAGCTACACACTAGTCCTTTATATCACTTTTGAGTGATTACTACACAGTCCTGTACTGTGAAAATTCATTTGGCTCCTGAGTTGAAGCAGCAGGGATTTGAGGGATGGCAGGAGATACCACCTCTTACCCACAGTCTTAATGTCTCTAGAGGGCTCCAAGGCCATCAAGGAGACTGCATCCATGCAGCCACAGCCAGGTAAATCTGTCACTTGCTCATTCTGCAGCTACTGTGGGGTAGGTGATGGTGCAGGGAGGGGCACCCACTGGTGCTTGGCTCAGACCAGGAGCCAGAGGCTGGGAGACCAGGCAGCTTGTCACAGGTGCTCACAGCTGGGGACAGGGCTGGCCTTGGCTCAGCTCTACCTGCTTCCCGAGGTGGGGATTTCCATAGCTACTTCCCTGTCTTTCAGTTTGAAAAGCACATGCCTAGTAAAATACAGGACTTTCACAAAATGGCCAAGGAAACTAGTCACATGATTTCATCTTCCTGACTTGGAAAATTTCCAGACTCTTCTCGGGAGAAGAGAGACCTCTACCCTTCCTGTTCCCACGTACCCAGAATGTGCACAGCCCCCAGCTGATGGAGGCCAAACAGACATGGGCAACTCGGAAAAGCTTTATTCCTGGTTCCTCTTAATCACACTGCACAAAGTTCACAGATAGACAGCTCTATGAAAATGCAGTTACCAGAAACAGGAGCTCAATGAGCAGCAATTCCAAGTAGAGCATGGCATATTCCCTTATCAGGTGACAAGCAGCCTGCCACCAGGGTACCGACCTCATCTTACAATATAGGGCTGACCACGCTTATCTCTGCACTCTCGGAATGCCACATTTGCATAGTACATTGCATAATTTCCTCTCTGAAAATGGCCCTATTTAGCATGAGAAAATAAAGTTACCTAATTCTGTGAGGCAGTAAATGGAAGGCCTGCAATTTCCAAAGAATTTGAGACCTGCCTTTGCTGTCACATCAGGTAGTCTAAGGATTGGCTTTGGAGTGGTTCCCTTCCTGCTCCCCAGGAGCCTTGGGGTCAGTGAACAAGCACATCCTGGTCTTTCACCCCCGCCCCCAGATGTCTTGGCTCTGGGCCCCTCCACAGCATGTGGTCAGGGTCTTAACACCCAGTATTTGCTTGGTGACTCCTATGTGGGTAAAGGAGGTGGTATATCCCTGCTCTGGGTAACCTTGCTAAACCTTGTTTTCCTAATGGGATAAATGGAGATGCCACTCAATACACAGGGATGCTGTCAGGGCAAGCGGAAAGGGTTTTTGAGTTTTCTCCATGTGTGTTGGGTGACCACACCTCTCCTTTCTCTCTCTGGTTAGAAGGTTCTTAGAGATAAGGCCACAGGCTCTTTCCCTTAGATTTCCTCTTTAAGGTACTTCACAAGAAAAGTGCCCTCGGGAATGGGTAGTAATTGTAGTACTTCCCTATAGGGTTGCTATGGAGACTCAGTGACATTTGTAAAGTGGAGACCAGTGCCTGGCACAGAGATGCCATCTCAACAGCCCAGCAGGACAAGCCAGGGCTGGCGAGGACCAGTGTGATCGGAGGGAGAGGGGCCAGAAGGCAATGACCTTCCCTGGTGGGCCTTGGTTTCCTTGTCTCTCGAATGAAGAGGTTGGGACTAAACCACATGCCTCTTTTTTGATGGGAAAGAACGTCTAAATTTCATACCAAGGGACACATTTATAGCCGTTTGGCAGAAATTAGTTCACAGAGTGAATGCTTACCGGCACAGCAGTCTGCTTTTTAATTAGCTTGTGGGAATTCAGTATACTTAAACATTAACAGTAAAATCCGGGAGACCTCTGGTGGAGATAACTATACCTTTGGCCCTAAACAAAAGCTGTACTTCATGAACCAAATCTGCCTTCTGTTTTCAATTTCTAGTGTTCCAACTGATGACCAATAAACTTTTGGCCCTGGAGCAATACGTCTAAAGCATGTGATTTCAAATATGGTTAGGTATGAAATGAAATCTTATCAGCATATGTCTGTACAGTACTACACCCAAGGAGGGGCCTGAAACCCTGTTTCAAACATGATAAATTGAGAAGCTCAACTATTTTCCCCCAGTTTTTTTTTTAAATGAACTTGCCTAGCATGTACAAAGAGCTTGTATATGAATTACTCTTATTAAATTCACAAAGAAGAAGCCCATTCATTCAAATGTGATCACTCGAGAAGTCTGTGTCTTAGCTGAGTGTGGTGGTACACACATGTAATCCCTTTGCAACTTTCGGTCACTGCTCACGGCCAGGCACATAAGTGTTCATTAAACACTTCTTAAGAAAAGTGTTTGGATAAGGTTTGGTGAGGTGGAGATCAAAGCTAAGTCCTTGCTCTCCAGGAGCTCACAGACTGGGGACAGAACACAAAATGAAGGATACACATGGAGTAGGATGGGTGTGACAGCCAAGACCTGGACGGCTGAGGCTCTTGGACCGAGTGAGCATGGGTACGTGCAAGATCCTTCCACAGAGTTGAAGGATGGGTAGAAGTCAGCAGAGGCCAGGACATGTGCCATGGCACAAGAGACAAAGACAAGCCTGGGAAACTTGTCTTTCGTGGTACTGAAACATGTGGGCTGGTGTGGGGAGACTGCAGAGGCTGGGGCCTGTCAAGAGTGTCATGGAGTATAAACAGATGTCCAGGAACTGGGGACTGGGGAAAGCTGTCATAAAGGCATTTGCCCCTAGTGATTTACTGAAACTTAACCCACTGAAACTTTAATTAGAAGCTTGTAAGTAAGACCCAGAGTAGAACTTATATACGAATAAAGGGTTTACTGAGGATATGAAAAAAATTAGTAAGATTTCCCATTCACTCATTCCTTTACTTATTTAAAATTTTTTTCTGACAGTACTAGGATTTGAACTTAGGGCCTTATGCTTGTGAGGCAGGTATTCTACCACTTGAGCTATGCCTCCAACCCTTTTTGTTTCAGTTATTTTCGGTAGGGTCTCACTTTTTGCAGTGCGTGGCTGGGCATGATCCTCCAATTTATGCTTTCCACAGAAGCTGGGATGATAGGTGCATGCCACTAGGCCCAGCCCTTTCTTCTGAGATGGAGGTCTCAGAAACTTTCTTGCCTGGGCTGGCCTTGATCTTGCAGTCCTCCTGATCTCTGCCTCCTAAGTAGCTAGGATTACAGGCACGAGTCACCTGTGCTCCATCTCCTTTATTTATTAATTCATCAAATATTTAGAATATATAGTATAGACTAAACACAATCCCAGGTTCTCAAATGACGGTCCCGCCCTTGTGCGGCCTTAGTCTGTTGGGTACAGACGGGCCACGTGACCAGTAACTGAAATAAACTGACTAGTATAAACTGCGCTAGCACAAGGAGAAGGCAGGGCTCAGCTGTCTAGAGGCTCTCCAAAAGTCCACTAGCAAGTCCTGCAAACAGACTATCCAAAGCTCCACCCACATGCAAATGTGCATTTAGCTCATTTCAAGGACGTTCTGCATTGGCATTTAACAAGCACCTGGCACTGTGCTCAGCACTTAAAACCATCCAAGCAGGATGCTATTACTGTACCTTACAAAAGAGAAAACAGGGGCCACGGCAGGACTGCAATGGCCTGAGGTCGTCTACTACTATTGCAACCTTTGGAAGGGTCAATTCCTAGGGCTCTAGCAGGAAATACACATGGTGAGTTAGGTCCAATTGCTCCGTGTACACTTTAAACCAAACCCCAATCCTGTCAAAGATTCTGTGGGTCACACTAAGTCAGATGAATCAGGCCAGCCAGGAAAATGACGTTTGGCTGCCTATGCTAAGAGATCAGCCGCTTGCAGAGCCAAGAGCCGGGTGACTTCATTTTGGCCAGGCTGCGTAAACATCACTGACATCGGCTGCACTTGCTGGATTTTTGGATGGAAATTCACCGACAGGGAGAGAAAGGCAAAGGTGAAGAGAGACAGGTAATTTGAGGCTGATGGTGGGAGGGAATAACAGGTGGCAAGAAAGCCCAGCCTCCGGGTGGCCAAGCACCTCAAGCCCTGGGATTCCCTGGCACAGTGCAGAGGTAGGCCCACAGAGCTAGGTGCCACAGAGGCCAATTTGTTAGGAAGGGGAAAGCAAAGAGCTAGTCAGGTTGTCTCAGTAAGTGTGAGCCACAGGCAGCTGCAGTGGTGGACACTTGGTGGGGTGCAGCTGGCTGGTGCAGAGGCTGCTGGCTTGCTCACTCCACTCACTCACTCCATGCTCCATTCTTAACCCCTAGGTGCAGCTCTGGCTAGATAAGAATCACCGTCCCCACTGTTTCAGCTTCCTGCCATAGGCTGGGCACTTCAATAGTGCAGCTTTGGGCCTCCACTTTCCCACCTGTAAATAGGGGTGATAGCCACACTCAGCTCCCAGGCAACAAGGAAGGAGTAGGCAGAGGATCAGGGCTCAGTGAACACCTGCTGTTCTCATCCCTTGTCCCTGTCACTACAATTGCGTCAGAAGGATGCATCCTGTCTCTAGCCAGCAGGAGAGGACACTGGCGTTTAGCAGGGTTGAACATATGAGTGGTCATATTCCAGTAGTGAGGAGCTGGGATTCTGGAAGACTCCACACCCAGATTTTTCTCCTTCCTGACTGAACCTCCACCTGCTACAGTGCTGCCTGACAGGGCTTTCTGCATTGATGGAAATGTCCCTTACCTGCACTGTCTAGTTCAGGGGCTTCCAACACAGGTGGCTATTTAACTTTCAAGCTAGTAAAATTAAATTGAAATTCTTTTCCAGTGTTGGACTAGCCACATTTGCCTACTGAGCGCTCAAAATGTGGTTAATGGAACGGAGGAACAGAATTTTAAGTTCTACCATAATTTTCATTCATTTAAATATAGGTAGGACTGGGGGGCATGGCTCAAGTGGTAGAATGCTTATATAGCAAGCAGGAGGCCATGAATTCAAACCTCAGTACCAGCAGAAAATAGGAACTAGAATTTGGAGACATGACTCAAATAGTAGAGTGCTTGCCTAGCGAACTCAAGGCCCTGAGTTCAAACCCCAGTACACAGCAGAAATAGTAATAATAAAAAGAAAGATAGATAGATTTAGGTAGTCACAGGTGGCTATGGCTACATGGCTGGGCAATTCTTCAAGGAGGACCACTCAGCAGTGGACACTAGACAGAGGAGACCAGGAGAAAGAAGAGACCCCCGACCACTGATTGGAACTGTGGAGTACAGTCCCCTTCACTTCTGGGTCTGAGCTCCAGGTGGGAATAACCTTTGGAGTGATCAGCTTGACCCAGGCCCCGGGAGCTCCCAGACCTGGGAGGAATGAGAAACTTGGCCACATGAGCTCCTGGGACTCTATCTCCCTCGTGTCACCTTAGACAACATGCCCTGTGCAGATCCCACAGAAGGCACCTTCCCACATAGCTCTCTCCCGTGTCACAGAGCAAGCGGGTATGATAAGTGGGCTCTGGGGAGATGGGGGAGTGGGGATACGAAGTGGATGACACTGCACCACTGGCCTTATGGGCAGGGCGTCCTCTGGGAATCTCCTTCCTCCATCTAGGGCCTGAGGACCGCAGGCGAGGCTTGGTGGGGTAAATGAGTTGGAAAGTCATTCAGGACCATTCAGCACTTGGGTGGGGATGTGCAGACAGCTGAAAAGCCGAGGGACTTGGGAGGGTGAGATGGGTCCAGGATTTCCCAAAGTAAAGTCCACTGCCACCTGGGGCACCCGGCACTGGCAAAGGGCAGAGTTGAGAACTCTGGGGATGAGGCCTGGTAGAGTCTGAGGACAATACTGGAGACCCTTAGACCCAAACACCAGGACAAGAGATCACTGGAAGCCTAGCTCTCTTGGCCTGTAGTGAGGAAGCTGGCCTCCTTATGAGCAACCTGGCCTCAGCAGTGACCATACCAGCTAGGACACAGAGAAACTGATGGCAACTCAGAAGAGGTTAACTGCTACTCCATCCCTGTCCCCACCCTGTCCCCCACAGGCATCAGCAGTCCACAGGCTCACAAGGCCCTTCCATAGAGAGGGCTCAGCAGGTCTGCCCTCTGTCTTCATCTTTTCCTCAGATTGACCTGTGTTGAGGATGGGCACTGAGCACACATTCTGTTTGCCACCATGCTACATCGTGTTACTCTCAAGTGAGCCTGAGTGCTGTGCTCCCTCAGCCAGTCTGATCTAATTGTCATGAGGTGACCTGAGCCCTGCATGATTCTACTGCTGTCCAGTATTACCTGAGAGGCATACCTTCCCATCTATACCCTCGGGGGGTCCAGTAATGAACTCAGCTGGGTTTGATTGGGATGCTTGGGCCCCTGCTATCTTAATGCAAGGAACCTGCAGTTTGCTGACAACTCAAAACAGAACACAAAATCCTCTTCCACTTCTTACTCCATGACACTGGGGCAGATGGCCAACGGGGCCAGAAAGCTTTAGAGGAACAAGGCTCAGGGAGAGCTCACTGATCAAGCCCCAGTAAACAGGGAGGCTGGAATGCCATCCCAGGGCTGATGGATTGTTCATGGCATCCTTAGGAGTTAATCAGAGCAGCCTCGAACTCAGTCCCATACGCCAGCACTCTTTGCCATTAATGATTCAGGTAAAGAAGGATGCAAAATAGAAAGGGGAAGAAATTAATTGAGCTAAGCCTTTTAAAAATATTTCTGCTATGTCAAATTCTAATGAAAGATTAACACACACAATGGAAATATTAAAAGGCACTTACAGAGGTGCCCAGAACACAGGGAGAGCAAGAACCTGTCAGAGGTGAGATTACATCTCGAGTATAAGGGAATTGGTAAGTGGTGAGCAGGTTTACTCACAGCTGTGAATTTAAATCAGCACAACAGCCCTTGGTTACTCACCCGGCTACTCACAACACAGCTTTCCCGCTCAGCTGTGCTTGCCCTTGAACCCCTGAATCGAGTCTATTCTCGATTGTATACCAAGCCCATCCTGACAATGGGTATATCCTAGGGAAAAACTCAGGGTAGAACCTCAGGAGGGAATGTTTTTGTTTGCTTGCTAGGGCCTCTTGCATGCTAAGCAAGCACTCTACCACTGAGCCACACCATCAGCCCTATAGATCAGTTCTTTAAAAATGCTATTAAAGTACTATTTCCTAAAATTTAGTTGTTTCTTTACGTCTTGAAGGATTTTTCCACAGTTGTACTATCTCCACCATTTATTTGATACTTTCTTTAAATTATGTCCCTCCCTTTGTACTTAAATTTTAGAAGATACTTTGCATCATTTACATAATTATCATCATCTGTCAAGAGATGCTAAAACTGTTTTTTTCACAGACAAAATTTTCACAAATGTGCCAACAAAAAATTGTAAGGTATCAGAGTGAAAAGTATGGCAGCACAGGATGGCTTGAGGGTGACAAGACCAGATGTGCACAGGCCCTGACTGAAACATGAAGGTCACAAAACAGCACGCACTGGGTGACCTCATTTTTGCAAAATGAACTCATATGATCATCTCTGGGTTATGATATGGTTATAAGTTTTTTTTAAAAAAAATTTTGTCTCTGTTTTCTTAATTATCTGTGATAAACTCATGATACTTTCATAATCTAAAAAGTAACTGAGAAAAATTTCAGTGGCTCTGTGTTTCTGCCACAGGTCTGTGTGCTTCCTGGGAGACAGGTATGGAAGGATACAGTCAGCAATAACCTTGGTCATCAGGGAAAGTGGGAGACAGGGGGGAGAAGTCTGGTTTACTTACAAGGGCAAGGTAGCTACATAGTGCATGTATAATTAAGAGTCAGTAAAAAGCACTGACTTTCAAAGCGAAGGCTCTGCTGAGTGCCAATCTTGTACCATCGCCTCATGTTAGCTCCTCTTTTGCTCTGGTATCTGGAGAGCTGTGGTAAACTGAGCAGTGCCAACTGCCCAGCCTCTGTTGCTGGGCTGCTTCCACCAGCACACACCCTTGCCCCCCAGAACACAGCTGGCCATGGACAGAATGCCAGGACGGATCCAGGTGAAGGTGGAGAGGCGGGAAGTGAGAACACTCCGAGCCAGGCTGGGATGGCAGCCTTGACCCATACCTGGGCTGATTTCTCGTTCGTTCTCCACAATCTCTGGTTTTTCTCTCTCATTGCCCTTCCTGTCTTTCTTCTCTCTGGTTCTCACTCTTAAACATGACCTAGAAAAGGCAGCCTTTCCACCTTCCATAACATTACCGCCTACATTTTCCTGCTACTTACATCAAACATCCCAAGCTCACACATTTGAAACAGAATGTCATCTCAACGATTACCCGCTTAAAAAAAAGATTAGCAAGTGTTCAAAGAAGAAACAAGTCATGGAAAATGTGACTTTCACTCTGCTTCTGCTTGATCACACCTCCCAAGAAGAAAGTCGACACTTCAAAGGCATCCCGGGTACCGCGGGAGCCCAGAGCTGCAAAAGGTTAAGTGCTTTATCGTGGCTGATTTGTGGGGGACAACTTTTTCCATTATGGGCTTCGAGGCCCACGGCTCCTTTAAATCAGCCCCCACTTCTTCATTTCTTCATAATAACGATAACTTGATTCATTCTACAGACTTTATTGATTTAAATGTGATTCATGTAAAATTCATGGCAACCATGCAAAGCTAATTTTTTCACATTTGAGTTGTATTATGAAGTGCATAGCAGAGGCAGGAGGGAAATGAGAAATGAGAGAGGGCATGTATTGTTAGGGAGAGGGGGCCCAGGCAGGTAGGGCCCTAAAGAGAAAAGGGGAGGGACTTTTTTCTAAAGAACTCAGATGCAAAAGGGCCACACCAGGTCAATTCTTAAGAAGGGAACTGCCTGGTGTGGCCTGGAAAAAGTGCGGGTGGGGGAGGCGGAGCTTGCGGAGGGCAAAGCCTCCTGGGGCGCTCAGCTGCCCCAGTCTGAGCAGCTGGAGCCAAGAGGGCCCGTTAAGCCACAGAGCACTTCTGCCTCCTCCCACAGGCCCTGCACCTGTGGATGGAGCGCATGCTGCCCTCCAAGCTGCTTACTGTAAGCACCTCAGGGCTGGAAGTGTCTTAGGCCCAGCCTGCCCCACACTGGCGAGAGGCTTCTGGGTCCAGCCTCTGGAACCCTTGCCTCACCTTACTTTTCAGCTTCCCTCTGAGCCCTGGAGCCTACATTTTCTGTCACCTGAAGGTGACACAGCAAGGTGGTTTACTAGGACAGACTTGGGGTAAAGGGCCCTGCAGACCTAGCAAGTACCAAGGAAGAGGGTGAGAATAACAGGGCAGTCCTGCTTCCTGGTGGCACTGTCACAAAAGAAGATAGAAAAGACCACCAAGGCCCCCATGTGGGGGCTTTGTGAGACCGGCTTACACTGCCCTCCCCCGTGGATCCACCCTGCTGCCTGTCTCTGCAGCCTGCTGGTATTGGGGCACTATCCTCTGCCCCAGATTGAGCAGGAGAGGTGTGACCTATCAGCCATCGCTTCTAGTCCTTCTGCTCCTGGTCACCCCTAACTGTGGCTGTGGCAGTGGCCCCATGCTCCACCTCTACCCTACATCCCACTTAGTTCCGGACTTGCCCTGGTGTCTACACCATGCCCCTGGCCTGGCATGCATCTGCTCCCCCGTGCCTGGCTGTGCTGACTTATTTGAAAACAAGTTCAGTTTGCTGTGGAAAGTTACTATAGCTATTCAGTACCAGGCCACATGGGTATAAAAAGAAGGTGATCTATCACTGCCCACCTGTCACCAAGGGGAACAGGAAGAAAAAGACCAGTACACCTGGGCAGAGCCACTGATGTGCCCCAGCAAGCCATACCTGATGACCTCCCAGAATGTTCTCATAGCTAGGCTCACATCAAGGGATGGTGGGGGGTCTCTACCCCAGTGAGGATTCTCTCTTTGTTGTGTGTCAGTCTAGTAGAGCTCACAGAAGAGTAAAGGTGTGTCCTGTGCAATGCCCCAAAGCACCAAGAGAGGGCACTGCAAAGGCTGTGACAGGTTGAGGGAAGCACAGGTGGAAATTCAAGAGGACCAGGTCTGAAGGGATGGCTCAGGAAAAGTTGATGTGCATCCTAGCTCCTCCCTGCTCCACGGGGACTTCAACATGCAGCAGGGTGGGATGGAGGAGCTGCCTGTTTCTCACTAGACTGGGGACCATCCTGACAGTGAGGGTGACAGCAATCAGAACTGAGGACTATTCACTGGACTGATCAACTTTTGGTATATAAAGTAATCTGATTTTCACAACTACCCAATTTTCTAGGTGAGGAAACTGAGACCCCCCCTCCGCCAGTTTCAGGAACCTGCCCAAAGTCATACAGCTAATGGACAACACACTTAGTGTTGGAACCCTGATAGATTCTGACTTGGAGTCCCTGCTCTTACCACTGAGAGGAGGAAGAAAGGAAGGGAGGGATGGAAGGAAGGAGGCAGGGAGGAAGGAAAGAGGCAGGGAGAAAGGAAGGCAGGAAGGAAGAAAGGAAGGAAGGAAGGGAAATTTAAAAGTTGGGGGGTAAGAAGTGAAGTCAGGGACTAGAGGCATGGCTCAAGTGGTAAGGGCACTTGCCTCACAAGTGTGAGGCCCTGAGTTCAAACTCCAGTTCTGCCAAAAACAAAAACAAAAACAAAATCCAAGTCAATTATATTCAAGTTTTTATTGCAAAGAAACACTGGATGTTAACAAGCTGGGGAATAGTTGCAGCAAGTTTCCAAAGAGCTTATTTTCAATGGTGTGTGGAGGTACATGCAGACCCTGCAGCAAGCAAGAGCCAGACAAAGCAAACCCATGGCAGCTGGGGGTGATGTCCCATAGAATAGCTCAGGGTGTCAGAGCCCCGCATGGGCCCAGTTACATTGGCACACCTGACCTGGGAGAAGTGGGGTGAGTTACAGGGGAGCTCAGCCCCAGAGCAGCTGTAGCTGAGTTGCTAGAGAGCCTCAGGCATAAGCCTCTAGTGACACCTATCGGAGCGGAGGCCTGCTGTGATTTGGCAAGGGCTCAAAGCTTCTCCAAGACTTTCTTCCTTATTCACAGGGAGGAAATCCAGGCTCAGATTAAGATGTACTGAGGTACCTGGGTTGGTCACTCTGCAGAGAGTGCCCTCAGTCCTGACACCTCTACCTGTCTCCTTGGCAGTGCTCATCCCTAAGCAGAGCCTGTACCCTATGACAGCCATTGGAGATGGGGAGGCTCTGAGACTGAGGGTGCAGGAAGGAAGCAGCCAGACCACAAAGCTCCACCGCCCCCAGTGGTCAGGGTGGAACTGCAGCCTCTGAAGTGTGGGCTTACTTCCCAAGGAGTGAGGTACAGACTACAGAATGGGCTTTTTCATCCAGTGGCTGCCACTAAATAGGTCTGTGAGCTTTTTTTTTTTCTTTCTTTTGAAGCAGGCTAGGCTGGCCTAGAACTTGCAATTCTCCTTCCTCAGCCTCCAAAATGCTGGGACCCGTGAACTTTTACTGAAAGCCACACACAACTTCCCTTTTACGTTAGGAAATAAGAAATAAGCGTTATCTTTCTCAACACCTGTTATCAATCTCCCTGCTGCTTTTAATAGCAGCAGTTCTCAGTGTGAGTCGGGGAAGATATAAACAGAGAGAGAAAACTGCTGGCCTCAGGCCTTAACTGAGAAAGGAGGCTGGCGCTTTAAAAGCAAAATCCACCAGAGCCTCCTAACAGCCTGCAGATGCTCTGGGTAAGGAGTTCCCAGAAGAAACGCAGTAATGCAATGTCCAGCGTGGAGATGTGGAGGCTCCATGGCAGCACGGCTGACACCCTTCAGCATCACGTGCTCCTGCCTGAGCACATCTGTCACCGAGGAGCTCCAGCTGGTTGCCCCTGGTCCCTTTTCTCACTGGCCTCTAAGAATCATCCCATAAATCCACAAACAGGAAGCAATGAAGCATTTTTCAGCTCTTTCTCAAGCCAAGAATTTCAAAGTGATTTTAAAGCTTTGGTCACACGAGGCAGGTCTCCCTTCTGGGGTTTTTCCAAGGAACTGGGATTCTGCGGATGATGTATTATTTGATGCAATGGAGTGTTTGGCAGAGAACTAAATAATGAGGCAAGCATATTTCTGGAACTTTTAAAAAATAAACAATATGTAGATGGTTGGTAATGTCTAAACATTTTCTGAATGTGAAAGATGGTGGAGGTTTGAGGGAACACAGCTGTGTGGCCTCTACACACTCATGACAGAGGCAGGAATTCCAACTGTAGGAAGTCTTTTTTGGCACCTCTTTGATGAGCAAAGATGGGATGGAAAAAAGGAGTGGAGCACAGGGCTGGCTGGTTTTAGGGTGGGCTGAGCCACACAGCAAGCTCTGCCCATCTGGCAGGTGGCCTTGGTGTTCCTACCAACGCCATTCCCTGAACTGTGCCCCTTCTGACCACCTGAGGTATGGAAGGTGGAACCCTGCAACCACCTCTGACCAGCTAGATAGGCTGACAACACTTAGTAGATGGATGTGCTTCAGGCACAATGGCAAAGGTGGATAGTGGTTAGTGTCCTTTGGGGAAGGGCAGTTGGATAAGAGCTGTCATTCGTATCATTATACCGAACTCTGAGTCCAGCAGTTCCATCACATGAAACCCTTCCCACTAAAGCAACGCATTGGCAAGTACAGTTGCTCACAGAGCTGCCACTCCTGGTCCTCTATGACAGTGAGTGACCCACACAGCGCAACATCCGTCGGCAGGGTGGCTGTGCACAGGACAGGATTCAGAGCACTGCCATTAAACACAACCATGTGCAGTAAGCTCCACCTTCGTGTCCTGATGCAGGAAACTCCAGAACAAGATGAATAAGGTCCCAAGTATGTGAAAACTAGAGCTGCAGTCATTCACTGGATAGGTATTTTCTATGTACCAGACCTGGGCGAGGGTTAGGGTGACAGTGGAGTCTCTGTAGGAAGATGAGCATGGATATGCGCAAGTGCAAGGAGCTGAGTCTGGAAGGACCACGCCTTGACAGCGCTGAGATGGGTGAGGGGCTTAGAGAGCAGCTGCAGGCAAGTGGGCCGTGGAGGAGGGACCACTTACACTTTTTAGTGAATAGACTGCATAGTTTGAGCCTTTTACAATGAGAATGCGTTCCTCTATCAGCTGGTGGCCTAACAAGTACACCTGTAAACGGCAAAAGGATATCATGGCCTAGACTTAAATGGCAGGGCCCCAACATACCTTGGCCAGGATGGGCATCCACTCTAGGCTGCCCAAGAGGGAGATGGTGTTTGGAGCCAACCTATTTTCCAGCCACTGCCAGGGGTTTGATGTGGCATCACTCCTAGGCCCATTGAAAATAGGTTTGCAGCGCACTGACATGGTCCACTCCGGAGGGGGCTCAGCTCATGGCTAGAGGTCATAGGCATATTCTCAACCTGAGACTGTCATCAGAGGCCATATCAGCTAGTCTTCCTTAGCCTGCCTCCAGTCCTGGAGTCACAGTGGCCCTTGCCAGGTCGCTCTCTCTGCATGTGAGACAACACCCCAGAGATTTTCCTCCTCCTCACCAAACCCCTCACCCACTCCCAGCTGGAAGTGGAACCTGGAAACTGTCCCCAGAGCAGCGGCCTGTACACTGGAGGCAGAAATACATCAGGACCCTCTGGCTAAAGGGTGCCTGAGTCCACCAGGTAAGGCCGAGTGTGGAGGGGAGAGTGAGGGACCATGGGGGCCACGCACCCTGGGCTCTGAGGCTGGTCTGCCTGTCTTAGCTGTGTACCTTTGGGCCGATCACAAGGCCTCTCACAGCTTGGGCCTCAAAGCCTAAGGTGAGGCTGTTAGCTGCTTCTCAAGGGCAGGATTCCACAGGGTTTCTTTCATCCAAAACATATGGCACTTGACAGAGAGCAGGGCCCCACGTTACCCACACCACGGGTCTTCTCCCTTTGGGGGCAGAGAGCACACAGGTGATACAGCCCCAGAGCTTCTGGAGCACAGGGACTCGAAAAGCCCTTAGGGTCACCCAGGGCTTCCACTGCAGCTCGCAGTGCAGAAAGCTCTGACCAGGAGCTTTCTGACTCGTCTTGCCCCAAACTTTCCTCCTGGTCACATAAACTGGGAATAGCACCCTCACCTCACTGGGAACTGGGCAAGACCTCCCAGCTCCCACTTCCTCTGGGCCTCTGTACCCATGTCAAGAGAGACCACAGAGTTCATTAACAAATGCAAATTCTGTACCAGTCTGGCAGCCACTGGGCAAGAAACTGGCATTTTAAATGTCTGTCCGTGATGACTGTGATAACTTCAGTCTAATTTACTTCTATCTATTTCCCTGCCCCTGGAAGAAGCATTGGTGAGAGAAAGAACTTTCTTACTTGGGCCAAAACAACCTGGGATTGAATCCTATGAATGCACAAACTTGGAATGCATCTCGGCCTAATTTGAAACAGATGTTCCACTGGGGAAAAAAAATCTGTGCACATTTACTATCTATAGGCCATAAACATGTAGTTTAGGCCAGGCCTGGTGTACATGCCTATAATCCTAGCTACTCTGAGGCCAGCAACCTAGGGAGACCCTGTCTCAAAAAAAAAAAAAACAAAAAAAACAAAAAACAAAACTAGAGGGTCGGGGTGTATTAGAAAGCTTGCTTAACATGGGTGCAATCCCTAACAACACACACACACACACACACACACACACAATTAAGACTCATAAAGTGAAAATATTAATATGGTTCTTAAGAGTGCTTCACTGCTGTATGATGAGGGTCACAGATGACCCCAAGGAACGGGTCTCTTCCTGGCTTGTCTATGAGCTGGACTCTGAGGCAGGTGGGCACACAGATGGCCTCACAAGTACACCTTGCATGCAGGCCACACAGGGCACTGGAGAGAGCCTTCGATGGCACACATGTGTGTGATTTTACACTCTCTCTCTGCCATTCTGCATTCAGCTTTTTAGGGGGAGTGAGAAAACAACCTACTTGGCTTATTGATCCCATCACATCTTGGGCAAAGCTTAGGACTGGCTTAACCTGCCCACCTTGCTCTGAGGGGGAAAAATGGTAAGTAGATTCAAAGAAAAAGATTGTATAGATGATACAGCTGGTTCTGTGGCATGGTAAACATCTGAAAGGTGGGACTTGAAGGCCTCCGTTTGGGGGTCCTTGGTGCCTTGGCACAGAACCTCCCCACCCCACGCCAGTGGAGTGAGCATGAGTGGACTGCAAGGAGACAGACAGGGCAGCCCCAACATCACATGTACCAGCGGGACCTGGGGGGGTCTCTCTGGGCAGTGGTATGAAATAACTTGGCTCCAGCTACCACCACCATCTAAAGTCTACCTATCTTGGCTAACAGGGCAACAGAGCGGGACTGTCTCAAAAACAAAATAAAAAGTAATGGGCAGTTATTTACTAAAGAGTTAATGTGACAGGTATGTACTATAGAACGGCGCTGTTAAAACAACATAGATTGTCCAGGTCATGGAAAGAGCGGGTGAGGACTTGAGCCAGGTGGGCTGCCCCCCGTGTGTGTTCCTCTACTTGCTGGGCCAGGGCATGAGCCTGGAGCCCAGTCCTGAATCTTATCCCTGACTTTGTGTGGTGCTTGTGCGTACAACCCAAAAGCCAAGGATGCCACAGTTCGCAGGATGGAAGCATCACCAAGTGTAAGCACAACTCCAACAACAACAGCAATAATGGCACCTATGGTCAACACACGGCCTCCCTGGTCAGCAGCTGTTACTTATTTCTACTTCACAGACAAGGAACTGAAGGCCTAAGAGGTAAGTTACTTCCTAGAGTAACAGAGCTGGAACCAGGGCCTCGGCCAGCGTCCCCAAAGGTTATGTTCACATCCCCTGTGCTCTGTAGCTCCACCAGGAAGGCTCTGGTCAGGCTACACAGGCCACCCCAGTTCTGCTGCCCTTCAGTATGGACAGCCGGCTTGCTTCCCAGGCTACCCTTTTTCCAGGGATGGGAGTGGGGGAGGTGGGGACAGTGGGGTGTTAATTCCTGGAACTGAGGGTCATTTCCGGGGTTTGCCCTGGTGCTTGACAGTCAGCCAGCAGCACTGCGGTTTAGGAATGTAATCATTTGCAAATCAACCCCTGCCCCAGGCAAGTGGGCTCACCCAGTTATTTGCCTAATGTCCTGAAATTGATCAAGGCCAAATCCATCCAGTTCTTTCCCTTCCCTTTCAGTTTCAGTCTCTGCCCAGCAGATTTCTTCTTGCCTCAGGGTGGGGGCCTGGGGATCTGATCCCCCAAACATCCTATGCTGGTTGCTGAGCTCAGAGGCTCCCAAGCAGCAGGCTGCAGTGTGTGCCCATCAGTGTGGTCATGGCTGCAACAGTCAGTGCTTGCTATCCCTGCCCCAGTTCATTTTCCCACGTCTTGACAGTTTGGTGAGGCCACTAGAAAAGAGCAAAACTCAAGTCCCTTGGGGCTGAAGCATTAAGAGCTGGAGTGTGGGGAGAAATGACCCAAATAATGTATGCACATGTGAATAAAAAAAAAAAAAAAGCTGGAGTGTGGCCTCTAGTTCCTTCTCATTTCTCTGCCACTGAGGAGGTGGGCGGGTGCCAGGCAGTGCAGCTAAAGGATGGGGGAGCCTCTGCCAGCCTCACCTCTAAGTGACAGGGCAAGCAGGGCTCCTGGGACATTAGAGGGAATAATAAATAATCTCTGTTGTGTTAAGCTGTTGGTGAAGCTGTTACTGCAGCGTAACTTGGCCTGACCTGATAAGCACAGGACATGACACTTGGGACCAGGGTCCCACACCCACAGTGTGACAAAGCCATTTATGATCAAGACAGCAGGGCTGTTCTTGGCTTGGGCATCCCCAGACCACCACTGGAGAGTATTGCCTGCCAGGAGCTTATCACGTGCATACTTTTCGAAATACTTCCAAATGCCTTTGCCTGCCAAGTGCTCCTTCTGGTCTTCTGTTATATGGTTGCGGGACCTCGTTATTCCCATTTCACAGCTGCAGAAACAGAGACCTGGAAGTCTGAAGGGCAGCCAAGGCCACACAGCAAGTGGCAAGGCTGGGACTTGGTTGAGGGTCTGTGGTCTCCAGGGTGCTTATGGGCACTCAACATGAGGCAAGCTCTTTCCTTTAGGAAAACCATTCTGTGTGTTGACAAGCCACAGACATGACCCCTGACCATCAAATTAAGGCCTGTGGAGTGAAAATAGGGCTGTCATGATAGCTCTGATAGCCTGGCTAAAAACCCCTTACTGCAGTCCTTCTGGGACCTAGGATGTGGGGTCCTATCCACAGCAAGGTCTTGGCTGAGAAGGGTGTCAGACAGGTGTCTTCTGCTCCCTCAGACAATGACAGACCCCTTTGGGAGACGGGCTTCTAGAGGTGGCTCCCCTCCCCCATCCCTGACAAGGGCTACCATTCTCTCTGCACAGGGGCTGCTGATTTATGTGCAAGGCCAAGGAAAGGCCTCCCTAAACCAGGCCCATTGGCTGGTGAGTTATTCCAGTCGATGTGCAGCCATCTGGCCACAGGCCTTTTCTGCCTTCAGGACTGATGTCATGGTGTTAATTTTCCTCGAGGTAATCACCATCCAGCCTGGGCTACCTCTTCCTCTGCAGCATCTTCAAGGGGCATGGGTCGAGGGCAGGCTTTCCAAGGAATGGAAGGGCACAGGGTGGAACGTAGCTGATTTACTCTGTATTCTGACGTATTGATTGACCTTTAGAGTTTAAATTGCCTGCTTCCACCATGGAGATGACTCACACAGCCAGGCGAGTTCAGAAGACTAATGCTGGGCCCTCAAATCAAGTCTTGATCTCATTCCAACTTCCCCATGGGAAAAAAAGGCCAACCCAAAGTGGAGAGCCATGTCAGATGTCTGTCAAATGGCTGGGTTGACAGCCATGCCCTGAAGCCCTAGGATCACGGAGGGAGTTTTAAAAACAAGGCTGATGTCCTCATTTGTGGGCTCAGTCCCTAACCCACTCTCTTATTTCTAATCACCCATCTGTAACGAATCTTCAGAACACCTACCACATGGTAAGGTGTGAGCAACAGTCAGGGGTTCTGCCCCAAACTAGCTAGGCACCTACTCAAATCAAATAGCCACACAAAACAGGCACTTACCACCCGCAGCAGGAAATGCTGTGAACTAGACATTGGGTGATCAGAAAAGGTTTTGCTGGGAAGTGACCTGTCTGCAGAGAGCTGGAGGATGTCAAGGAGTCAGCTGAGCAAAGGAGGATGGGGTGCTGCTGTGGCACTAGAAAGGGTCAGGAAGCGGGGTCAGCTGTGCTCAGGTCACAGTGAGGGACTGGAAAAGGATGGTGTGGTGGGCTCCCAGGGTGGTCTTAAGGCTGGAAAGAAGGCAGAGGGTCAGACCACTCAGATCCTGATGGACCAGTAGGCAGTAGGGCTTGGGCCTTGATGCTGCTGTGGGCAGAGGCAGAGCCATCCTTCCCCCTCGTGAGGCAGACACACGGACCCCTCAAACAGTAAGCTGAGCAGGCAGAAGGCTGGCCCACCTTCTGGGGCCGTGGTGAGTATTCTGGGCCTGAGCCCCATCTTTGTCCCAAACAAACTGCTGTGGGGGAACTGACGATGTTGCTGTGTGTGCTGAGTAGGAAAAAGGGTCTGGAGTGGAAAATGGTTGGATGATGCTGGGTGGGATGAGTGGAGGTGGGGCTTGCAGGGTAAGATTGAGGACTCTGGAGTTGACCAGGCCCTGGGCTCAGATGCTGGCTAGGCCCCACCTACTGGGGGGCCCTGTACATGAGAATGTTCAGGCAGCACCCCACACAAGGTGAGCTGCAGCTCTCATCCCTCCCATCTGCTTGACCAGCTCTGGGTCTGCAGGACTCTCAGAATCTTTGGCCGGGCTCTCTAGGAATCCCCTGCTGCTTCAGGGCTGGGGCCAGGAGGACAAGCCTAAAGACTGCAACCTTGCTTGCAACTCCCAGCTACCCCTAGTTTCACCTAAACTGGTGGAGAAGCCACAGATGGGCTGCTAGTTATCCACCTTCCACAATTCCCAGTGCTAACTACAACCTCATACCCACACACAACTGAAAAGCAAAACTAGAATGTAGGTTCCCCAAATATGGAAGTTAAAACCTCTTACCCTGGCTAGGTGGCTCTGCTCCTCAGGACCCAGCTGAGTTTGGCCTCGGGAGAAACTATCCCTTTCCTTCCAGAAGGTGACAGAAGGATGTGGAGAGGCAGCACCGGGTAGACATGCTCTACCATTGAACTACAGCCCCAAACACCATTAACCTCCAAATTTTAACCCAAATGACTTCCTGTGTTTGGTGTGGCCCAGTATCATTTAGGGAGTGGGGGCAGCTG
The DNA here is from genome assembly GCF_047511655.1 of Castor canadensis. Lineage (NCBI taxonomy): Eukaryota > Metazoa > Chordata > Mammalia > Rodentia > Castoridae > Castor > Castor canadensis. The sequence continues at coordinate 9,087,753 of NC_133402.1, read as the reverse complement.
GCTCTTGTTTTCAAGAGAAACACTTTCTTCACGGCAGGAAGAGAAGTGAAAGACTGGACAGGGGTCCCCGGGGAAGGGCAGCACTTGGAGAAGTGGCAGACACCAGGAGCCCTGGCACTATAGGCTGAGTAACAGTCAACAGCAGATCTGGGTACCGTGATTTACCATGTGTACACATGCACACACACATGCACACACACATGTACACACATGCACACACATGTACACACACATGCACACACACATGCACACACAAGCACAGTTTCTAAGATTACTGTTGAAATGGAGAGCAGTGTTATAGAACTTCAGTTTGCATATGTATATTTGAGACCTGAATCAGTATGTTTTTCTGTTACAGTCAATAAAAACTCTTAAACCCCACCACTTTAAGACCAACCCTCTGTAGCAGACCACTGAACAAATGAACTTTCTAATCCTTCAAAGTCTAATTTGACTCCATTTGGTTGGCAAGGCCCCACCCTCTGGCTTGGGATGGCTGTCCTGGGTAGATGTCTGTGGGAAGAAATGAAAAGGCCCTGAGTGTGAGGGGCAGTCTGGGAGACCAGGTGGCCATGGAGAATGGTATTTGAGCCTTTTAGAGACAAAAGGCAAGGAAAGTCTGAGAAGAAGTATGCTGAGCTACCAGAGATGGTATACAGGGGTAGGGTGGAGAAAGAAGACTGGCGAGAAGGCAGGACACAGCTGGGCACCCAGGCTTGGGAAAGGCAGCAGGTAAAGGCTAGGGACATTGGAGGGATGGTGGGGTGGGAGGAGTAGGGCCAAGAGAAGAGTTGCAACTAGAAGCACAAAAATGGGGCCCTTGCTAGTTCTCACACCAGTGGCCTACACAGGGCTAAAAAGCCTCAGGGACCTGCCAAGGCCCTAAAAGCCCAGTCACAGAACCCCAGAGCACTTGCCATTGATTCTCAGGGGCTCTTCCACTGCACAGTGTCACCTGGGTCCAGTGTATCACACAGAGCCTGCCCCATCTGCTTCCAGTTTCCATAACCCAGGTGGACAAATAGCGGCCCCAAAGTTGCCCACACTAATCCCTGGAACTTGTGACTATGTAATCTTTAAACAGGATTCACAAGATTAAACTAAAGCACTTGAGATGGGGGGGTTATCTGGGTGAGCTGGATCTAACTAGAAGGGGTCCTTCAGAGTAGAAGAGTGAGGCACAGGTCGGAGGGACTCAACTTGCTTTTGCTGGCTGAGGAAGAAGCCACAAGCCAAGGAATACAAACAGCCTCTGGAATGTAGACAAGGCAAGAGGACAGGTGCTCTTAGCCCAGTGAGACCAAAACCATTCTTCTGAACCCCTGAACTGGTGTGGGTTTAAGTAGCTAAGTCTGTATACATTTGTTACAACAGTCACAGGAAACCAACACATTACCTGGTGCTCTAGACGTGGGCTACTGAGCAGGGCTGCCAAGCCCACCTCTGTGTCTTCACGCCAGTGCCTGCGGCATCCTCACCTGCCTATACCTGTCAAGCAGTCACTCAGAACACACAGGGCACGAGCACTGGCTCTCAAGCAATTCTCAGCCTCCTGGCCCCAGCAAAGCCCCAGTTACCCTCTGTCCACCTGTTGCTCCCTGCAGTACCTACACCCATCTGCCAATGGGTCTCACTCCTGCCGGAGGAGGGCTGGCCTTATCCTTTTCTGTAGTCCTGGCACCTGACCCAGAACCCACCAGGCAGCCGGGGATGGATGGACAGAGGGGTCCTAGCCCAGTCTTAGCAAAGGCTGCACTTTGAGCTGTGTGCTTGTAACCTGGTGCCTGCCTCTGACACAGCATGACACGGGGCAGGCTTCTGAGCCTCTCTTTGCTCTAGCATCCTCATCCATAAAAGAAGGTGACAGCAGGACCTACTTGGCCAGTTTGTGGGGGTCCAATGAGTTAAGATCCCAGGAAACAGGTCACTCAATACCATCTGTGGCACCATGGCAGAGGACGACACCATGACAGGAAAGGAAGCAGCTGAGGCCAGGGGCCTGGAGAATTCAGGAAGTGGCAACATCTTGCCTGGAACCTTCCTTCTGCTAGACACAGCCTGGGACTTGCACTCTCCCTCTAACTTCTGCTATAGGAGTCTGGTAGCAGGGCTCACAGGACAGACAGAGGCAACAACAGAAACAGAGCTCAGCAGGGAGTGGAAAGCTGCAGACTTCCATTAAATCCCAGGTCATGGAGAATGCAAAGCAGAGTTGGGAAAGAAGCAAGTCCTATGAGAAACCAGTTAAAGGCTAAAGGTTAACAGGAGTCATTTAAATGACATTCAGTATTTCCTGGCTTTGTACAGCTCTGGAAAACCCCAATTGCATTTAGAAAAATGCAAAACATATAAGATTCAAAGGGCTGAGTATGGGTAAGAAGAAAGATGAATGCGAGAGATAATTTGGATGCACTAAGTTGAAAAGCCAGGAAGTTGCATGGGTTTATTTATTTATTTTGGCAGGGAGAGGGAAGAACCTGAACTAAGTTGGTGTAAAAAAAAAAAAAAATGGTGGCCCACTAGACCAAGGAGCAGAGGGGAAGATGGGGTGAAATTCTCAATTCACTTGTAAACTTATAAACAAAGAGTTCAAAAAGTTGTAAGGACTGGGGAGGCCAGCTCGGCCCTGCCAACTTCTGAGCCTTCCTAGTCTGGCTGTCTAACTCTGGCCTGGACAGTTTGCTCCTCAAAGCATTTTTACAACCTTGCTGAGACAGAATCACTGTTCCCAGGACCCGCACTGGCTCAGGACAACTAGGAGTGTTAGGAGCAGGCTGGGGTTTCCATGCTGAGAATTGTGAGCTCTGGAAGGGAGCCTCCTGCTCCACCCAGACTCAGTGATTATAAACAATGTCAAGCAGAACAGTTGAGTGACTACCTGAGTGTGCACTCATACATGGGAGCTGCAGGGTGGGGCATTCAGCTCTGAAGCACAGGGAAGGGGAGGGTGGGCAGGATGGGACACGAGGATAACATCCAGGAAGACCCACGCATCAAAACAGACACTTTTGCTTTCAGATAAGGTGCCCAAGGTGGAGATGCTGACCTTGACCTAGGCAGAATCACACCAGGCAAGGTTACTGGCCAGGACGGGCCTTGCTGGAGCCACAGGACAGCAGAACCCGTGACTCCTCCTGCCTCTCCCAAGCACCTCTCTCCATGCCCAGGTGACACCCAGGCAGACACTGCATTGCACACGTCTTGCTTTCCAGAGTGCTCAAGATAGGGCAGTTAAGGCCAGCTGGGGCCAGTTCATTGAGGGATGTCACACTTGTGAGCATGACCTGGAAAATACACGGTTTCGGTTTCCACCTTGGAAGCCAACTTTAGGACCTAGAGAGAGTTGAGATTGTATTGCAGACCTCCAGCCACCTCGCCAGCAGGCAGGCAAGGAGAACTCCCAAAGGGAACTGGACTTTGGAAAGAGCAGCAAAGAAGAAGCGCTGAGTTCCAGAACCTTCCTCACTATGACTAACCCCATGGTTCTGAATACTGGCTGTGCAATGAATCTGCTAGGAAGCACACAGATGTCAGGGCCCAGCCCAAAGCCAGAAAAACAGAAACTTTCTGGAAAGGAGCCGCATCCCACTGACTTGGAAACCACTGGCCTCCCCTTACCTGCTGTGCCAGGCTGCCAGGTTAGGGGCAGATTTAATGGCCCAGAGCATCTCCTCAGCTGGGCAGCTGGGCAGCTGGGCAGCTAGGCAAGGACCGTGTGGCAAAGGAGCATTCTCTTCTATTTTCAGACAAGTCAAAGTAGAAATGACTTAATTTAGGCTTTAAAATGCCCCAAGCTTGGTATTCTGTACATCTCTTCAAAGCTTAGCAAAGTGGAGAACATCTGCCATTCCGTGCACATGGACTACTGTGCCATCCATCGTGTTGATCCCCAGGACTCTGTAGAGCCTCTGGCTTCTACCAGGGTGTCTGTTCTTTAACAGACTTCAATGGACATTCTGCATTGTTCCAGGGGCTCCTGAGCCTCGTGTGGTTTATATTTAGGCTTCTGCCCAATCTGAATGGAACCATCTCCCTGAGAAGGTGGGAGGGGCTGGTCTCTTCCCCAGCCCTGTCTGTTCTTCTCATTGGGTCAGAGTGGGCTGGAGGGGGACGACTGACTGGAAGCAGAGTGGGGTTGGTAAACAGACCAGACATTGGGGAAAGTAGCCAGTGGCTTTCTGGGCCAGGAGAGGTGAGGGGCATGGGGGTGGCCCTCTTCTGATTTAGACCTTCATAAAGGTCACACTGTCTATCGCTGGTTCAGTCTCCCCAGAGATTTGTTTTGGGTGTTCTGTGGTTGATCAGCTATCAGGGCCAGAAGCCAACCTTCCCTCCTGAGGCCTAGGCAGCCATTAGGTTCTGTGTCACTCCTTGCAGCTGGGCTGGTGGAGGAGGTGGGTGTATCATGAGTGGGAAGCCATTGACTCCAGGAGAGGAGCTCTGTGTAGTGGTGAGTGGGCCAGAGTGAGGGTGTCTTGAAGCACAACGTTAACCCTCAGCCCGACTCCCCCACGAATTCTTGTACTGGGTCTTAAAGCCAGCCAGGTACCAAGCAAGCTGGCTTCAGCAGGCAGTGAGACGAAGCACAGCTGGGACCACTGGGGAGCCAGCAGCCTAGAATTCTGTACGCCTGGGAAGCACAGTGAGGGACAGATGGAAGGGGGGCACACATGGTGCAGGGCCCTGCAGGTGACAGGACTCTGGAATTGACCCTGAGATAGGAAGTCTGGGCCCCTGAAGGGCTCTGATGTCTGCTTTGGTGGAGGAAGCCACCCCAGTCAGAGGGCTGTGTCCCAGTCCTGAGCAGGGTGGAGAAGTTGCACAGGTTCTCCATCTATTTGACGATTGAACTTGACAGGATTTGCTTGAGCATGTGGTTGCAGGGATAAAAGGAAGACAGGAAACAAGGTACTGGAGGTTTTCAGCAAAGTTAACACTTACTTCCTGGGGAGGATGGGGCTCAGATAAGAGCTAGAAGCCAGATGTCCAGCTTCTTGGGCCACTCATAGGTAACAACCCATCCTCCCCAAGACCCCGTGAAGTACAGCCACAGAGATCTGAGGTGGGAAGGCAGAAACACATCAAGTGGCAGTGCCTCAGGGTGCCAGAGCTGAGACTGTCCTGCCAGCAGGATCCGTCCTTGCCCCTGACAGCATCCAGAACCTGCCCAGCACAGAAGGACAGCTACCAGCTGCCCTCCTAGCTGAGCAAACAGAACCATGGCCCTGTTTTCAAGTGTGTGGGAAGTCAGGGCTTTGGGAAAAATATTCAAACTGTAGCGTGCCTTCAGTAAAAACAATCATTTTAATAGGCAAAGAAGGAAAAGGCTTAAACCCAGTCTCCCCTACTTCCCCAGTGTGCAGACTGGAATGTAGAAATCCTGCTTTGGAGAGGAAAAAAAAATGTTTGTCTTGTTCACAACTGTCCTGGAACCGCTTCAATCCACAGCCAACCAAAGAGCGCACAGTCATTAGGTGACCTTGTGATCTCAGCAGAACATGTCTCTCTAATGTAGCTCAATTATGATTGTAAGTTTATAAAATGGGGAAAGATTACAGGAATATACATTAAACCACATCAATGAGAGCTACTAAGAAAAAAATAGGTCCAGCAGACAGGTACCAATCAAATAATCAATATGCAGGAAACAGCTACATCACCCTGCTTTAAAAGAACCAAATAATGCTGCAATTGGATTTACTTAAAAATTTTCCACTTGAACAAAACTGACAGCTGTATTATAATCACATTTCCAGTCAGTTTATAAGATACAAATTTCATTTCTCCTTATTTCTACTTCATTTCTGAAAAGTGGCCAGCAATATTATTCATCAAGCACACGGGGAAAAAGTCTAATTCATAGAGAGAGGAAATGTCGTTAATCCCGTGCTCCCCATTTCCTTAGAGAATTGGTGGTTTCATTCAAACATGACTGTTTCTGATCCATCCAGCTCAGAGCCCCAGTTTTAAAGCAGAGTAATGGGGTGGGAGGAGGAAGAAAAAAGAGAAATGCCTTAGCCCTTAGCTGGAAAATGATTTGGGGTTCTTCAAATCATTGAAATTGAGACGATCCACATTTTTAGAAACTGCCACCATGGGTACAAGATTCTGGGGCTATTTTGGGGGAGAAAAGTGTGTGCTGGGAACCTGACTATTCAAATGTACCTAACAAGGGACAAACATCATTATTCTAACAATACAGCTGCCTTAAATTACACAAAACAGTGTTGAAAAATGCCACTGTCATGTTAATGAAAGTCTCGGAGTGTCTACAAATAATTAAGGTGGCTGCTGAAACTTGAATCAGTTCAATCCAACAACCCCCCCCCTTTTTTTGGCAGGGTTTGAACTCAGGGCCTCACGTTTGTCAACAAGTCCTTTCTGAGTGCCTACTGTGTACCAGGTGCCATGCCAGGCACCAGAGAGACACCAACCAAGTGGGAGGTGCTCGTTTGAGGTGTGCCCAAGGGGAATGGAGCTGTAGAAAGGAGGCCAGGAGATGGAAAGCTCTCCGGGCAGGAGCCAGCGCACAGCACTGTAGCTAGGGCATAGAGATGCACCAAGACACAGGCAGGAAGAGGAGCACGAAGCTCATAGGGGAGGGGCACCCTGAAGGAGACACTGGCCAGGGGAGGAGGCAGAGGGCTGGAGTGGGAAGGGGTGGAGCTACAGGGGCTGCATGGCTGGTGAGCCCAATTGTGAGGTCTGCAGTGAGACAAGTCAGCAGGTTGGGTAACAGGCCTGCGGGGATGCCCACCAGGGTGCCCCACCAAATGAGCTCCTGGCACTGGTCTGTTGCTCCCACTGAAGACCGGGTATGGAAGGGGGAGTGCAGGCTGAAGGGCCATTACCCACACTTGCCTCCACATCTGACTCTGCAAATGACAGGTACCCACTCACATCTTGGTTTCACCTTAACAACACTGGTTCACTTCAGCATCAGCACTAAACAAACTGCTTCTCCAGGACCCCTGCTGGGATGCCAGAACTACAGGCCCCCGAGGAACCACCCAGGTCTAAATGAAAGCCCAATCAGTTGCCCGCTCTCCTGAAAGTCATTTCTCCGAGAAACCTCTTCTAACTAGCAATCCGGGGTGACCTTGTCCACCTGCCATCATGGATCCTGGAAAGGACAATCGTGAGGCTTTGCTCTGTCAGATACCTCCAGAGACTCTGTAGTGGACAAGAAAGCATCTCAAGGATCAGTGTACAGTCTACGTTCACTGAGTTGGATGCTGGATATCTTTTAGTTTATAGGATACAGAAGCAGACACAATCAGCCCTACTTTATAGAGAGGTGAATTAATTTGCCCAAGGTCACACAGCTGGGATTTAAACCCAGGCTTTCTGAAATCTAGGGAATATTCCATTCCCTATGTATTGAATGCTGGATTTCCAACAACTTGATCTCTCTTTCCTGACACATTCTTAAACTTCTATTTTGAAAAATTTCAAACTTCCAGACAACTTTAAAGAAAGTACAATGAGCACACTCATTCCCTTCACCTTGAATCACACCACCTGTTAACATGCACTGCACTCGCTCCCCTCCTCCCATCCCCTTCGTGCCCACTGTTTTCTGAGTGGTCCCAAAGTGGCAGACACCACAGTAACGCACTTCAGCCAAGGACAAGGATGGACTCCACAGAGCCACAATGCTATCATCACACCCAGGAAACATAATACTGACCTCAACCCTATTGTCAAATTATGGATTCACATGCAAATTCCCCAATTTCCAGAAAAATGGTCTTAATTAAAAGCCATTTTTGATTTTCTTAGTGCAAGATTCAATCAACACCCATAGCTGCCAGTTCTCTTTAGTTCAGATAACCTAAGAATGGTACTTCCATCCTGCCTCCCTTTTTTTGGGGAGGGGGGTAGTTATCTCATGTCTGGGTATTTTATTGGTTTATCTCTCTTTTTGGTGCTTAAACCCGGAGATACCCCCAGCTCAGCGTTAACATTTCTGAAAGCTCAAGTCAGGTATCTCCTAGGATACTAGGATATTTACACATTCTGGATTTGCTTTTCATGGTCTTTATTATTTGTGCTATTTTCTCATTTTCACCAAGGTAAGGCACATGACCGTGACTGGGCCATCAGCAAAATAAGTCAACACGGAGAATTTTCCAGAACTGAAAAATAAGACCACAAAACTCATTGGTTTTGCAAGACAAATCAATGATCTCACATTTTCAAACCATATCATTTGCCTGGGGAGCTCCATAACACTTTTGCTAGACATGCATCTCTATGCAAGGAGAGGGGCTGGTAGAATGGTTCAAGTGGTACAGTGCCTGCCTAGCAAGCATGAGGCCCTGAGTTCAAATCCCAGTACTGTTTAAAAAAAAAAAAAAGCTACTCCCTTCTAGGAAGAAGAGGCCCAGCAGGGAGTCCCAATGTGCCTCAAAGCTCTCATATGCAATGGAGCTTGACAAAGCAGGCAGGGCATGAGGACAGGGGAAGATGGGGGAACACATAGGTCTTTCAGAACATTCATAGTCACAATTGTGTTCATCAGCAAAGGTTGGATGAGAAAGGACTTAGGCTGGATCTCAAGGCTGGAAGAATTTGGAGCAGCATCACATGTGGGCTTCCACAGGCCTTTAGTCTCTCACAGAATGCTAATTTTGGAGAGCAAGTGGTTTTGTGGGGGTTAAGGACACAGCCAAGCAAAGGTCCTGAGGTATGAATGTGCCTGGCATGTCTGAAAAAGAGCAAGAAGTAGAGAAAGGTTATGCCAGAGGGTGTTCAGGTTCAAGGGTCACTGAAGGACTGTATTTTGAAAGGATGACATGCACACTGAGTTGAGAAGCAGTTGATTGGATAAGAGCCTGCTACAATGATCCAGGTGAATGCTGATGGCAACTCAGAGCAGGGTACCAGGGTGGAGCAGGGAAAGATGGGAGGTGACATTTGGTGGGAAGAGCTGAGTACGTGCGCTCACCAACTGAAAGTTGAGTATGAGAGAAGTGGGGAGGTGGGGGGGTCAAAGACGTGCTGAGGTCAACTGAGATGGAAAGGCTCCAGGCTGCTTTTGTAGGAAGCTTGGGCTCTGAAGTGCTCCTGGTGAGCAGGAGATGAGCCATGAGGTGCAGCTGGACACACAGGCCTGGAGTTCTGTGGAGGCTCGTGGCTGGAGTCAAGGGTGTTCCCCATGAGAAGGGGTGGCCTCTTGCTACCTGTGGGTACACAGGCCCTGTGTGGCCAATCTTCTTATACTCAACAAGATAGGTAGTTAGGTTTCTACAGTGAAATATCCTGACTTTAAAATGTCAGTGGCTAACACAAATTTGCTTGCAGACATTCTACTGCCCACCAAACTATCTGTGGACCTACTTGCCTGAGGACCAGCAGTTTCAATCCTGTATCTGTTTTACAATAATCCTGCAGAGTGAACACTGATGTTCCCATTTTATCCATGAGAGAGCTGAGGCTCAGAGAGGTCAGTTTGTCCAAGTATCATGGCCAGGAAGAAAAGAGCTGGGATTATACCAAACTTTTCTGAGACCCAAAGCTTCCTCCATAGCCTTTGCCTCCCCTCTTAAACAAGCAGACCCTGGTTAGAAAGAGCCAGGAGGGCAGAAGGAAGGTCTACTACAGCCTGACTTGCCAGAGGTGACACAAATGAGGTAGAACTGCTGTCGTTGATGATTAGCTTCAAAGGCACAATGGTGTGGGATCCAGAGGACAAGCTGGATCCAATAGGATGGGTCTCTGTGCAAGGAAGAGCCCTGTGCCCAGGCCATAGAACAGGATGAAGCAGAGCTCAGGGATACTTGCCCAGGCAAACCAGAGGGCATGAGCCACATGTGGACCCCACCTTGTAGATGAGGCTTCTGCAGGATGGCTGTGTAGGCTCCTCCTCCAGGACTGGCCCACCTCATGAGGAACTCACCATTCTCCTGCCCCTGCCACCATGTACCCAAGTTCAGATCCCCAGAGTCAGTGGGACTCTCCAGCTCTGCTGTGACAAGTCAGTCACAAAATGTGTCCCCACCCTGTCCCAGCCCCCTGTACCCATGGCACTGATCCCTACCTACATCCCTCCTAAATGGTCTCACTGCCATTGTGCCAGAGCTGATCTAGGCACTGCACATTCGTTGCTCCTTCCCTCCTCTGGTTAACTTCTTCTCTGCAAAAGCTGAAGCCTCAGGAGCTGTGGCAGCCTATGTAAGGGACTCTGCAGGAACCCAGGCTACTCGTCTACAGGACTTTGAGGGAACCATGGCTGCCACAGCTGCTAGCCTAAAGGATGCTACAGGCAATGCCAGGGCAGGCTTGGGCTCTCCATCCAGGTGCACTGGCCCATGCTCATAACCACGAAGCCACAGGTCCTTTATAGCCCCTCACTACAGGCCAAAGGCCTCTGCTGGATCCTATGACCTGGAGGTGCAGCTCTAGACAGATGTTCCACAGGCAAGCCTGCAATTGAGACACAGCCACTGTGTTCCTTTGCTGCTTACGTGAGAGACTCGTCACCTCCCTTAGGGTCTCACCCACCTTGGCCTTACTTCTGACATACTCACTTCTGCATTTTCTCATAGAAAGTTTTGGCCCCTTCTGGTGTGGCCCCTCTTCTGAGAGGCCTTCCCTTGCCAGCCTATGAGGAATTTTCTCCCAGTTATTTTCCAGCAAGGAGCCTGCTGGTCAACTTCATTTACCTACTTGCCTATTACTGGTCTGCTCCCTTCTCTTCTCTTCCCCTCAAACTGGCTGCACCCAAAGACCAGAGGCCAAGTCTGGATTTTGCCATAATCACATCCCAGCTCCTGGTCCAGTGCTGGCATACAGTAAGTACTAAATAAATGGCTGAATGAATGCTTGCATGGATTTTGATGGAACAGATTTTCATTGAGTGTATTCTAAGATCAGAAGACAAGACTTGATGCATATAGCATGTGCTGTGGCTACAACCATGTGTGTGTCAAGTGCCCACATGAATGGAACTGGAAGGAAGCTGGGAGCCCAGCATCTCTGACTGCCTGGGGCCTCTCAGGTGCCTGGACAATGGGTGAATGTTCCCAGTACCATGATGGCCCGTGTCATTTGAAGATAGGCAGGAATCCTGTCGGGGCTCCACGGCCACACCTGGGCAGGAGCCTGGGGTTTCTCCTCCAAGCCTGCTGGTCCTCGGAGCAGTTGTTATCAGTGGGCCACAGGAGTGAAGGAGTACCACAGCCCCTCCTATTGGCCAGAGCTGTCTTTCCTGTCCCCAGAGAGCTCACATGTCAGGGACAAAAAGCTTTAAACAGTTCAGCATACGCATGCAGGGCATGGCTCAAGCAGAAAGCGAAGTGCATGTCTCTCAGCAGTGGTGGCAGGGAGCACAGCCAGCTCTGCACCTGAGCACCTACTGTGCGCCCAGGGCAGTACAATGAGCACGGCACATGCTCTCTCTGCCCCTCCCCAGCCCTCCCTGAGCATCTAGAGCTACTCTAGAGGCCAGGCCACTAAACCTCCTGCGCATGGAGACCCCACAAGGGAAGGCCTCAAGGCTGATTACTTTCAGCTCCACTAGAGGCGGCCAAGCCACTGACCAGGAGACAGGTTGGGAGCACAAAGGGGCACTAGCTCCACCTCCAGGGCTGTCCCCACCCCCACCTCCAGCCCAAAGCTGTGTGCCACCACCAGGGCTGGGGACACTTGGGATTTGCAAATGGTGGCAATCAATTCAATTAAGAATAATGCACAGTCCTTGTCTGTTAGAGAAGTGTTTAAAGAGGCAATGATATGCGGGTTCCATTCACTTTAAACACCGGGTGGGTGGGTGCCAGGGTATTTTAAAAGGAGTGGAAGATAAAACTACCAGGGGAGAAGGAAAGAAATGCCAGAGCTGAGGCTGGGGTGTGGGGGCAGTGGTGATGCTCCAAAGAGCTCATCTATCTGGTCTGCTCTCCTCTCCCTTCCTTCTCCCCTATTCCCTCCTTTGGCACAGCCCATGACAGTCAGCTGGGGACCTCTGTCAGCTGGAGACCTCTACCCAGTGCCACTCTCCCTCCTCAGCAAACAACCTTTCAGCATGGGGAGGTAAGCATGTTGCTTTCCTGGGTATGACCACACCTTTTGATGCTCTTGGGCAGAAGCCACCTTTGGTGCTAGGGCTCACCTGCTGCTGGCCAGCAAACACTTGAACTGGCTCCTGGGGAGTGTTCTTCCTGCAGTGGTTTCTTATCATAGTCTGATGAGGTCAGTAAATATACTTTATGTCACCGCTTCCTGCTGTGTGGAGCGGCATTTCTTTAAGCCATCAGGCCTTATCAAGGGAGATAACAGTTGACCAATCCCAAATCTCTCTCCCTGAGTCAGCTTCCTCGAACAAAGCCCAGCTTCCAGTCATCAGCCCTCACCCAGGGTGCTCCACCTTCACAGGTGCAGAAAGCACTTTGTGCACTGCAAAGTATGATCATTTCTCCCAGCATTTATGAACAAACAACATTGTGTAAAAAAGAAGCCAGCTCACAACACATGCATCTTATTCTAGTACCATGCACTTTTAAAATCCATAACCCCAATATTTTCTGAATGTCACCCTCTTTAGCAAAAGACATAATTTGCAATCAGATGGGGTAAAGACAGACAGCCCTTCTTAATGGCCAACTACCCAAAAAGTCTTAGTTAAGTGATCTCCACTAGCAATCTAATCAATTAAAATTGATAAGTGAAATACTTGTAACCTTTATTTCAGCGGACCATTCCTAGGGGGAGGAGGGAAGGAATGTGAATTCCCAGCATGAAATTTAATTCCATTTCATGGATGCACACATTCTCAGTGCCCTGCTGTTTTCCTTCCTCTACTTGGATTAGATCAGAGAAAGACTGGGTTATGATTTCAGCCATCTCGATCAATTTAAACCCTTACAGAAATCACCATGGCCATTTCTCCAGGGGGAAAGGGCCAAAGGAGACGAATATAGAGCACAGAAGGGTTACAGCTTTGTTTTTCCAAGAAAGGCAAAGATGAAAGAGAATCAACAAGAGGAAGGCCAGAAAAAATGAGACAAGCAGGTGACATGCACAGGTCTTATTTCAGATCTCCAGCTCTGGGTCAGGCAGTATGTTCACTCTTCAAAAGCATTGTGGCATTTCATCTGCAGGCCACACCAACACGTGTGCTGAGCACAGTTACGTGCTAGGCACTGTGCTCAGTCACCCCATACTTCCTATTACACTTCATTCAATCCTCAAAACAACCCTGAAATACCAGAAAGACCACTCCTTTATTCGTGCTAAGGATGGAACCCAGGGCTTCGTGCATACTAGGCAAGTGCTCGACCACTGAGCTACACGCCCAGCTCCAACCACCCCATGTTACAGGCAAAGAAAGGGAGGCTCTGGCAGCAGTTTTGGTCAACTGCTCAAGAGCAGTGGTGAGACCTCTGGCTTGAAAGCCAGGGCTCAGTGGTCATGATCACTGGGCACACAACTGAACAGTTTTGCCAAGACTCACTGAATCACACACTAAAGCTTGGTGAATTTTCCTCTATGTACATTATACATCAATCAGTCTGAGCTGAAAGCACAGCAGAGGAGCCATTAGCTGTTCCTGTCTGCCTGACCTTCACCTCTCCTTTGACATTATCCTCTGAAGGCCTCCTCCTTCCTCACACTCAGGTGACAGGGTCAGAAGGACCTGACTCTACTTCTGTGTTCAGGGCGAGTCAGTGCCTCACGTTCCTCTTACCACTGATCCAGGTCATTGAGAACTCTACCTCAGACTTTTGTAACTGCTTCTGTCTGGGCTGCTTAGCTGGCAGAGAGAACTCCAAAGCTGCTGGATTCTACAACCTGGTGAAAGGCCTCCTGGGCTGAAGCTGGACTAGAGGAAAGCAGAGCTAAATGATGGAGAATGGCAGCTTCCTGACCGTACTGTTTTGAGTACCCAGATCCAGCCATGCCTGAACGACAGAGCTACTCCTGGACATCTAGTGACATCAGCCATTTCCCCTTTCTTTTACCACCAGCCAGACTAATTGGGGTTTTCTGCCTCCTATAACCAAAGATTCCTAATAGACCACCATGGTGTCCTTCAATGTGCACATGTCCCATGGCAAATGGAGGAGAGAGAGAAAGCTGTACAAACGTGGGAAGGGTTCTAGGAACCCAACCAGACTTTATACCCATTGTCTCTTTTAAGACTCAGCCACCAGCCAGGTGGTACATGACTGTATTCCAGCACTCAGGAGGCTGAGGCAGGAGGATGGTGTGTTCCAGGCCAGCCTGGGCTACATAGTGAGACCCTGCCACAAGTGAATAAAAGTGAATCTCAGTCTCATGTTATGGAGGAAACTGGGCATGATCAGACGGGCAGCCCAAGGCTACAGGCTGAGCTGAGGGTCTCCAGAGCCCTCATGCTTACCTTGACACTGGTGACTTGGTTTTGCCAACTCCTGTGGGCATCAGCAGAATCCTTTAATCAGTGGAGCCCACAGAAAACCCTTACAACACAATGCAGTCAAAGCAGCGGGCCCGCTCTTGCCCGAGCCTCTCAACACCCTACTTAGACCTTTCAGCAAAGCCACTGCTTTCCAGTAAGCAGAACCTGTAGAGATGCTTGGAATCTAGGGACCTTTCCTTCAAAAGTTCATAGGCCATGCATACACGCTGTACACGGTCACTGAAAAAGGGTATCACAAAATGCACATCACATACCACCACCCCTGTGGTGTGTGTCAGCAGAACTGGGTCCCCCATCTCACTCACTCAGGTCCAGGACATCATCGGTTTTGATCAGGTCCTCTTCCCGTGTCAGCGGCAACTGGGTCTCAGGTTCTCCTCGTAGCTGCAGTGACAGGGAGCGCAGCATGAAGAATACCCGGATGGCCTGGACGGGCAGAGAGCAGAGAGCAGAACTGCAGAGGCGGTTCGGGTGGGTGACTCTTCGTTAGAAAGAAAGGAAGGCAAGGGACCACACATAGTCCCATTTCCAGCACTGCGACCTGGAGCGGGCCCAGCAGGACAGAAGGGGAAGCCTGCCCTTCAAGTCATCCATGGGCTAGGTTTGGGTCATTTCACTGTCACCAAGCACCTGCACCTGCCAGCACCTGCCAAGAGTGAGGTCCCTGCTCAGCATGAGCCTGAGTCCTAGTCAGGCATCCAAGACCCACGGAGAGGAAGGAGCCAAGGTTGTGCTTCCAGGGAGGCCTGGACTTGGCCTGCCTTTCCACCCAAGCCAGCAGAGGTCATGGAATCCAAAGCACTAGCAAGTGTTTTGAGGTCCTGTTTGTTGATGGGGCAGGGGACAAGAGCAGAGCATGCATATGCCTTTGGTGATTGAAAATCCTGCCCCCAGGTGGGCCTCTCCACCTCTTGGCCTCTACTTCATGGTGAAGAGTGTGCTACTGGCAGGGCTGAGGGCTGGTACTCCCAAGGTGCCCTGGGTGTGGCAATGTCTCCTGTGTGCCCCTCAGGCTTTTCCCAGCCAGCCTTCGGTGGGTGGAGATGGCTCTGCCAGCACAGGGATTTTTGGCCCAGGACAAGGGTGTCTGTCAGAATCCAGTGTGGCCATCAGACATCTTCCAGAGAGCACAAAAGAGGCAGAGTCCCCAGAAGCCAATGAAATTATACAGGAAGCGGCTGTTAGCCCCAGAAGCAGGCTTGCCACCAACTAGAGCCAGGAAGCAGAGGGCAATCCACATGACAGGGTGTCTCTAGGCCTTTCTCCCAGCATGGAGTCATGGGCTAGACGAGGGACACAGCTCCAGAGGCAGAGACAAGGTCCACACTGGAATCCCAGCCCTACTATGCTAGACAAGGCCCCAGCTTCTGTGAGCTTCATTTTCCTCATCTGTGACTGGGCACAGCAATCCCTAACTCACAGGGGTATGAGACAGCCCCAAGATTAGGCTGGAGGGGAAGTGGCTAGCACAGTGTTCTGTAAAGGGTGGCCATCCAGTCACTTGAAAGGCACAATGCTGGGCACAGAGAAGGTGTGGGAACAAGTCACTATCACTACTGGGGAGCTGTACCAAGATAGATTCCAGTGTACTTTGGGTCTTCTTATTTATGGCTCTGATGGCTTCCTTCATCCAGGAAGGTACCTCCTGAAATAAAGAAGGGGATACATTCCTGCCTGCAAAGAGCGGAGATGGCACCACCTTCTGATGACCCCGGCAATGAGGATCCATCAGCCTGCCTAAACCCTGATCCTGCCTTGGCCTCGAAGCAACGAGAGGCCTTGGATAGGTTCCTAACGCAAAAAACTGTAAGAGTACTCCTACCCCACCCCCACCCCGGGGTTGGATGGAAGTAACACAGTCCTCTCTGTAAACCAGAAAGCACTCTCTGTAAACTAGGAGAAAACAGCTTCCACACTGTGATGCCGGTGGTGGCATTAGTATCTGACCTCAATGTCCTTAACAGGTTTGTTTTTGGTTTTGGTGGTTCAGGGGTTAAACCGTGCTAGGCAGGGGCTCTACTGCTTAAGCCATTGCATCAGCCTTTTTTGGGTTGGTTATTTTTGACATAGGGCCTTGCTTTTTATGCTTGGGCTAGCCTGGACTGTGATCTTCCCATTTGTGCTCCCCCAAGTAGCTGGAATGACAGGAGCATGCCACCAAGCCCAGTTAGCTTATAAGATGGGGTCTCACGAACTATTTGCCCAGGCTGGCCTCAAACTTCAATCCTCCCAATTTCTATTTCCAAGTAGCAAGGATTACAGGTGTGAGCCACTGTACCTGACCTGTCCTTAACAGTTTTTAAAGCACAGTCTTCCTCTGTACCAATCAGAAGACAAAGAGGTGTCCCTCCACTGAAAACTAAAAAGAGTTTCTATCTAGCAAGCACTCATTGCTTGCCAGGGGCTGTGTGTGTTTTATTGTAACTTTAAGTCTCCAGGAGGAGCTGAGTGGGCAGAATGACCTTGGTTCATACAGCTGCTAGGGCTGAGCTGAGAGTCCACAGTACCAGCCTGTGTCACTTAACCCAGTGCACCAGGAAATGCTAAACCCCAGGCCAGCCCAGTGCAGAGAAACCAAGATGTGGACAGTCACTGGAAGTATCGGGTGGTCAGAGCTCTTAGGTAAGGAGTCATGACTTCAGGAATGGGGAAAGAAGAAGCAAAAGACTCATCACAGGCAGGCTGGGGCACTCCATGTGTGGCATCTCCAGTCCTCTTTGGGTTCTGAAGGCAAACACCCTAGCAGACCATAGATGGGCATGAGAAAATAGAAACACACAGGCTTTCTTCAGCCTATCACTCAGAAAACCTACAGCTTCCCACTGAACGTTAAAGAGTTCCCAATGTGGCTCCTAACGTAGCCCTTCTGGTAAAACATCTACTTTTGCTCTGCAAATGAAAAAAAATGGAAGATTTCCCAGGAATGCAAACAAGTGAAAATAAAATAATTCAAAATGTAAAATAGAATACAAAACATATAAAATAAAATTCCAATACTTTTCCTGGTTCCTGCCCCAACTCTCAAGGGAAGGCAGAGTACACAAGAGCCCCACCCACACCCACGAATGGCAGGAGACAGAGTCTCACGGTGGGAGGGTGCTCCATGTAGGGAGAGGCTGGGCTCCCCAGGGTATCTGTGAGGGCCTGGCAGGTACGTTGACCAGCCCATGACCCTGAAAATCCACCAAAGAAAGCAAAAACATGAGGCTAAGGTCCATACACTCCATCCTACCACCCCCTGAAACAGTAGTGCTTTGTCTGGCCACTGTGTGGGGCCATTGGTGTCATCTCACTCAGGCCTTTGACCAACCCTACGTGGTTCCCTCATTAGGCACAGGGATGTAGGCAGCCTGCCCAAGGTCACTCAGTGGAGGACTATGCTCCAAGTCTGTTCTTCCAACTGCACTCCTTGGCCTTCAAAAGATTTAGGATTTAGGGCCCACGGTTTATTGAGTGCTTTGCTTTGCTAAATAAGGATGCAAATTTTAAAGCATTACTAAAAAGGAAGAAGAAAGGATTACTCTTTCCAATTCTTCCATAGAATATCAGCAGGGTGGACCCTGGGAGACTAGATCAAATTTTGAAAGGGGAGAAGCCAACTGAGCTCAAATACAAGAAACCTTTCCAATTTCCTTGCCTCTCAGTCTGGAAGTAAACTCTGATAAACACGGTATCTTCAGGGAACTAATCCAATGAGTGGGGGAAGGAGGATGACTTTGGAGTCACACAGACCTCAGCTCAAGCTGGGCCTGAGGTGAGGGCAGAATTCCCAAGCCCCAGGGCTGCACTCTGGGAATGGTGTGCCATGGGACATCCACAGTGACTGCAACCAGACGGCATGGGTGACTCAGTGAGCCCTGGGATAAAGTCTCAGTTCTCACCCTCTTGCTTTCTTGCCACTTCTGCAAGCTGCCGGGGGTCAGGTGACAGTTACTCAGGTTAGAAGCCCACCAAGGTGGTGGAAAGGGCTGTGAAAGTCAGTTGTTTTGAAAAAAGTGCAAAAGCAGTTTGACATGGGACAGCCCCCGGGAGAGCAATGTGGCAGACTGGAGCAAGGCACAAAAAATGTCCATACCCTTTGAACCAGAAATTCCACTTCTGAGACCTTATCCTAAAAGAAAAAATTCAAAAGAAAGGAAACACTATATTCATAAGATGGGCCACTACACTTTAGTTGAAAATAATGTAATAGAATCTGCTAATAGGAAAATACCTAAGGTAATTATGGCAAAAGTCACCAGAGAGACCTCTGTGCAGTCCTAAGAAATCAGACTTAACAGCTGGACGTGGCGGTACATGCTTGCAGTATCAGGAGGCTGAGGCAGAAGGATCACAAGTTTGAGGCCAGCCTGGGCCACGTATCAAGACCCTTTCTCGACAACCAAAAAACCCAGACTTATTAAAACTGCTTTGTGGGGTGGGTGGTGTAGCTCAATGGTAGAGCACCTACCTAGCATGGCAAGGCCCTGGATTCCATCCCCCACACTGAAAACAAATGAACCCCCCT
The DNA here is from genome assembly GCF_047511655.1 of Castor canadensis. Lineage (NCBI taxonomy): Eukaryota > Metazoa > Chordata > Mammalia > Rodentia > Castoridae > Castor > Castor canadensis. Next base: position 9,068,845 of record NC_133402.1, on the reverse strand, counting down.
CCCCCAAACCCACTGTATCACAACATAAACAACTACAATGAGAAGGGTGAAAAAGGACAGGGGGAGGAAAGCAAGACCATGACAAAGACACTCTTTGCCATCATGAGAAGATGCAAACACAAAAAAATGTCTAAGCACTATTTCTTCTGGGTGATGAAATCATGGAAAGTTCTTTTTCCTTCCTTTTAAAATGTCGAGTTTACTGAATCTTCTTTAATGTGTAATACATAGCAAAAAGTAAAACATAATTCCTATTTCCTCAAGGCTAAGAGTGATAAGCACAAAAATTGCTGTGATTTTCAAGGGAGCAGGTAACAGGGTGGAGACAAATAAAACATAGCCGCCATCACTTATTCCAGCATGACTTCCAAGATCACACATGAAGACTGTTAGCACTTCAGCTCAAGTGTCGATGTTCACCAAGTCCTGGCCTAGCAGGAGACCAAGTGTCTGCTCCAGCCCTAAGCCTCACAGATGCAGAAGATTAAAGACCCTATGTCTTGCCCATGGAGGATGCCACTGAACTCCACTGCTGTCCAGCCAGAAGTTCTGAGTGCTCATTGTCTGTGGGCACTGGGCTTGTCACTTTCCAGCTGTGCTCTCATCTACTCTGGGCAACGGCTAAGAGGTGGACACAGGAGGAACTTCAGGATCTGGGAGCCCAAGTAACTCGCGCAGGCTCACACTGCTAAGTTGGGCTGGAGCTGCAGTTGGTCTGACTCATGAACTTGCAGCCTTTCTTAACCGCCTCTCTCAATTGCCCCTACATGTGGGTGGCGCCAGCTCAATCCCAACTTCTGTTTGAGTGTTCCCATCAGACCCTAAGGGCTCCAGTGACCTTTATTTCAATATGAACTTCCCTTCTTAGCCAGTGCGGCTCAGTGGCACTTGGGCTATTTTGGTCTTACTCTGTCCTTGTATCTCACACAGAGAAGGCTGAATAAATACATCACATGTAGAGTAAGTGCTGCGATTCATAATGTGTGAGAGGGGAAGGCGACTGTGCTGCCAGATACCTCTTGAGGCCTGCCAAGTCCCATGCCCCTCCCGCGGGTTCCACTCCAGGGGTACTACTCCTTGAACACGCCATCCTCTTCCACATCTCAGGACTTTCACAGATGGAACTGTCCATTTGGACAGTGCCACCTTGCGCACTCTTACTCTTATGGCTCCTCTTCATCCTCCAGGTCTCTGCTTAGACGCAGCTCTGCAGAGCAGCTTTCACAGGCCCCACTCCCTCAGGCCGCAGCCCTTAGCCCCTGCTGCACTGGGTGCTTGCTAATACAGATGGCTTCCCCAAGTGAAGAGAGGGAGGTCCAGGCAGCAGGGACTTCCGCACCCCAGGCCCAGCCCAGTGCCTGGCACACAGGACTCCTTTCTGAGGAGTGCATGATGAATACTGGACAAGTTGGCAGTAATCTACCAGGAAGGCTTGTCGGAACTTCTTTCCAAGTCCTTGAGAAAAATAAAGGATTTCTGAAAAGGACCAGCCTCCTAAAAATGAAAAAAAGCCTACTCAGTTTAAAAAAAAGAAAAAGAAAACTTTTGAATCCAAAGGGATGAAAGGAATGTTCTTTGGATACAAGCAAAAATCTTGAAAACAACCAGATGAGCCTTCAACTGCTTGCTAAAGCATACACTTCCTTTAGCTCAAACTCAAAGCACACTGCTGTGTGCTGATTTCTGAACCAGGCTGGAGGGACAAAGCTTCCAGGTGACTCTAGACAGCTGCCTCACAGTAAGGACTGGACTGAGGTGAGTGGTCAAAACGCTCCTTCAGAAAATTGACTCTTGAAGTCACAAACGGAACCTCTTCTAAACTGGATGACTTGGCTTGAGTCTACCCTATTTTTTTATTTTATTTTTTTTTTATCATTCTGCTAGCAGGGATGCTGGAACTGTAGCATTGCTTTTGAAAACCAGTCAGACACACGAAGGCCTAAAAAGAGACCCTGGGGAAGCCCCAATGCCCCCAGGAGCTCCACCTGTGTTTCCGTGAGCCACTTGGGCTGAGTGTTCTCTCCAGGGCAAGGGAGGTAGGAGGCACAGCCCTGGGAACTTGCACCTAGTGATGGGTGTGGGGGAGAGAAGATGAGAACTACTTTCACCAAGGATGTGACAATGCTCTTGTGCTCACAGGAACTCTGGAAAGGTGGGTGCAGTCTGCTTTACAGAAGAACAGATGGTGGCTCAGAAGGGACACACAACTTCTGACACATGCCTGACAGTGCACGCTGAAGTCTTCCCATTTTTCTTCTATGGATAGGATGGTCTGCCCCAGCCCAGCAGGACATGATGTCATCAAACAGTGTTAGGAGGTGATGGCCAAGGTCCTTACCTGGCTCCAAGGTGCTATGAGCTGCTCCTGCCAGCCCTTCCCCTCCAGCTCCATCAGTTTCTGCTCAGCTCCAGTTGCTTGGAGATGCTGGGACATGCCACATCTCTCTTGGGCCTTGCCTCCCCCACCTGTCCAGTCCACCCCTGCAGTCTTGGTTTACGGGCCACCCCCTGGGGCCTGTCCCCTCCTTTCCCACAGGTGGGTATTAGGGACCCACCCCCTGCCACTTTAGTAATGGTCGGGCATGTGGGTTGCACTGTTTGCCCACCTCGCCCTTTAGAGTGGCTTCTTGAGGGCTGGGACTGCCTCCATGTCCCTGTGACCAGCACAAGCAGGGTAAGCAGATATGAGGAGGCTCACAGCATGGAGCAGTAGGTGCTTCAGGGCCTCGGTCAACTCCTGGCTCAGCTATTGACAACCAGGATGACTGAGCAAGTTGTTCCACCTCCTCCTGCCTCAGACGCTTCCTCTGGGAAACGGGGATAACAACAGTGCTGCCTCCTAGGGCAGAACAGAATTAAATAAGGAAATCCACATAAAGAACTGAAAGGAAGGAGCCACTTTCTGATAGAGGCTACGTGTTCACAGATGACCAAGAACCAAAGGAAGGCCAAGTGCGCCTAGGTAGTGGCTCTGCATTCTGGCCCTGCACCTTTAGGTGGGGCCGTGGAGGGCACGCAGCCTTGCTGGAACCTTGCTGAGGAGCAACTCTTAGGCCAATCAAAGGCTAAGGTGGGCTGTAGCGTCGAGGAGTCACCGACACAATACCAGGTCCTCAGAACTAGTCTCCTAGTGAGACCTGATGCCAGAGACGTCTACTGCAGACAGTGTCACCCACCAACAAAACCTGGGCCTGGCCAGCTGGCCGAACACTTGCCAAACACATGGAAGGAGGGCAGTAGCCCTGGGCAGGGCACGTAATGTGGTGAGGTCTGTGGCTTTGCTCAGACAGCTGGGAATGCGCCCAGACTCAAGACACACGGGTCCCACTTCCTCTGCAGCCCCTGGGCCAGTCACTGCCGAGGCAAAAGCACCAGCAGGGTGGAGGAAGGTTGCAGACTCCTCCTGTCTGAGGCACACAGGGTAGGTCCCTCTTGCTTCCCAAAATCCCAAAGTGAAACCCCTCTGCTGCATACCCAGATTGAGGCAGAAGAAGCATGGTGATTAACAGGAGACGTGTGCAATGAATTCCTCTAAATTATCCACTAACATTCACATCTCCAGGGAATGATTTTCTAGGAAAAGGCTGTGATGCTTTCTAAGAAAGAAACTGTGATCTTCTGAGGGAGATAAAGTACCATGAAGAGCCAGGCTGAGGCTGCTTCCTAGAGCTGCCTCAGAGCAAAGTGCTGATAAGGGCAGCGTGTGCTCCACTGCTTCTGAGAACTCCTTGCCCTTCTTACACGCCTCTCCTGCAGCGCCACAGCAATCACAATTTCACTTGCGTGTGCCTCCCCCAAGATCAGCCAGATATCTTAACATCACGCCATCTCTGGGGGTCCTGATGCCTCGGCGTTGTTAAGATTTCACACCCACTTCACCTGCCCTGATGTTCTTGTATACACCACCCCCCTCACACACATACACAGTTCACAGAAGCCCAGCCTCCTGGCTTCCGCTCAGTGAGCTCAGGGCTTAGGCTGCACTCTGCATGGTGGAGGTGGCCTGCCTGCAGCTGACGGTGGTGCCAGATGCCAGGGAAAGACACTTGTGGTGGTAGGCATGGAGGTGGCACTCTTACCCATGATTAAGCTAACGCAGGAGGCAGAGACCCTTTCCTTCCTGGCCCCAAGGGCCCCTGGCCAAAGGCTGTCTAGGAGAGGCCAGCTCCAGTGCTCACTCACCCGCCGGGTCTTCTCCACGTCACCACACGGCAGCCGCTTCACAAAGTCAATGCCTGTCAGTGGCGTGCCCGTTGGGGGCAGCAGGATGGAGGCATCCATCATGAGATATTCCACATTCATGGGCTTCATCTAGAAGAGACATCACGGGAAGTCTCAAGGATGGTCCGTCACTTGGTGAAAGGCAGCAGGAAGCCACACAGGCCTCCACCTGCACTGCACAGAGCCAAGGAGCACTGCCACCCTGGGCTGAGACTGAGACCGTGTGTCAAGGCTGCCAGACATGTGAGCACTAGGCTCTTTATTTTTCCCAAGCTCCTTTTGAACCCAGTGGCCACTGAGTCACGTAGTGCAGGAGGCCTGTCTCCTACTGGACACATTAAGCACTTTCCCCCAGAGGCCTCCCTCCTCTCCCGATCCCCGAGTTCAGAGCAGGGGTGGCACAGCATATCCCCACCCAGGCCACCCTGCTGGCTTGCAGACCTCTGCTCTGCTCCCTTCACTCTTCATAGCCTTCTCAGGGAGCTCTTCCAGCCTGCCATGGGGGAAGCTAGACTGCAGAGCCCTTTATACCTTTAGCATTAAGTCAGGGACCTAAGGGAGGTGAGGGGAGCGGCAAAGCCAAGGCCTGGTTTCAGTGGTGTCTCTCCCAGCCCTGAGGGGCCTGTCTCCTCTGCATTTTCTCTGGGGCTGATTACCTAAGGGCTGAGCTGAGGACTGACTTTAGCCACAGGCCTGGGGTGTGTCATCTTTGTGTTTCTGGAGAATATCAGGCATTGTGCAGGACACACCATAAACATTTGATTAGAACAAAACTGAGGAAGCTCCCTAAGGTGGGAGGGCGAGGAAAGGACTATTTTTTGAACATGGACTTTGCATGTGGCGCCTTGCTGGTTGTTCACATCCAGCCAGGGCAATTCTGTAACATGGGCCCAGCGGACAGATGAAAGCCATCAAGACTCAGAATTGAAGCCACCTGCCCAAGGTCATGCGGTCAGTAAGCAACAAAAGACATCGAGCAGGGTTTTAGGAGCCCAAGTGTTCCCATAGGCCAAGTAAAATATGAACTTCACCTTTCCCAGCAGGAAATGTAACTGGGGAATTACGTTGCTGGGGGAGGGGAGTTAAGATAAAACAGCAGATAGGCAACTATGCCCACTGCATTATCATTCAGAATGAATGATCTGAAGAGTCCAGTCTGGCCCCTCTAAGGATGATGGGGCTGCGCATTGATAGTGAGGCCATGATCATGGTCACAGTCATGAGAGGCCTGGCCTCTGGGCACTGCTGGGCATGGCTAGAGACTTGAGAAGGCCCAGAGGAGGCCTTAGGCGGAGATGTGGTAAGGGCCCTGCAGTGTAGAGCTCAGAAAGCCAGCCCAGGCAAATAGTTCGCCAGACCCTATCTTGAAAAAATCCAACACAAAACAGGGGCTGGTGCACCGTCTCAAGTATAGTCCCTGAGTTCAAGCCCCAGTACTACAAAAAAAAAAAAAAAGAAAACATCCTGATACAGAGTAAGTCAGTCCTTAGTAGATACCTCCCCAGCACGATTCACATCAAAGTGAATCTCCCCCATCTCAGACATGGCCCGATTCAGGGAAAGTGAATGTAATCTGACATTTTAGTGGTGGTGGGGATCAAAAGGCTCCACTTCAGAGCCCCAGGTCAGGCAGAGTCCTCCGTGGGTGTGCCAGCCAGGTATGTTCTAGCCCCTTACTTACTGTCATGCTCCTGTACTCATCTTCAAACATGTCCAGAAAGATTTCTTCTCCCTGTACAGAAAGGGAGGGAAGGAAGAGATTATTCATAGTTTTTCCATGAATACAGTACTATAAACTTCAGCCCTGGGCTTGTGAGGCCATCTGCTTCCCATTAGTGAGTTCTCGTAAATCACTGCAAAGTAAAATACACACGTGAACACAAACACACACGCTCAGATGAAAGACCAAACATCAAGTTGTACCACACAGCCTTTCTCTCCTTTTTGAAAAGTGTATTGAGTTAGAGTTCTTCTACTGAAGCAGTTAAAAAGCAACAACAAAAATAACCTTAGCCATAATTAAAGTAGAATAAAGGTTAATATTTTGAGTACATAACATCATCTGTTTGTAAAGGGCCTATAGTTCCTCAGGGTTGAGACTACCCAGAAGGTCCCCTTCAGAAGAGGTTGGTGAGGGAGACCAACATGGGTCTGAGATACATAAACCAGAGGGTCTCTCTGTGTTTCTCTGCAGGGTAGAAATGACCAAAACAAGAACAAACAAAACACAAACCCCCATGGCAGCCCATGTCATCCTGAAAGCAAAATGGGTTAATGTACAAAAGCTGCAGAGCACAGAGCCTGCCACTCATCTGGGGCCAGGGAAATGTAAGTGCTCAGTCACTATAGTCTCTGGTGGACAATGACTATCAGAACAATCCTCTCTCTGTCTCCTATGTCCAGAAATAGTCACCTCCGTCACTCACACACACCAAGTCAAGGAGGGAAAGGGCACAGATCCTTTTTCTATTTGTCAGTTGTCAGAGCATTTCTGCATGGTGTAGGTGGTGTCAACAGATATGACAGCCCTAAAGACATCCAAGAGCTTCTGAGATGTACATAGGGTACAGGTGTTACAGATGTTACAGGTTGGGAGAAGGGAACTGAAAATCAAATACAGTTTTCCCTTTGTTAGCCCAGAACCCTCAAGGGTTTTGCAATCCAAAAGCTTTGGGGGGGGGGGGATTTAGACAGATATAGTAAATGAGTCCCAAAGACAACTAGGACAACCTGGGCTTTCTGCTTTCTTCTGGGCTGGCTGGGGGCAGGGGTGTCCCCAAGTGAGGTTTGAGTTGCTCTAAGGGAAAACATGGGATTTCCTCCCCATGTGATGTGTGTGGGACCCTCAGTGGTACCCCTTTGTCTGGGCAGTCACTCTATGGCTGGATGGGGTCCACTGGGCCTGGAAGGAGGATTTCCAGACTACAGGACCTGGCTTCATCTCAACAAACACTAACAATGCTGGCATAGCTTAAGAAATTCCTGAAAAGAAACACAGTTAGAGGTCAGATAATGAGAGCACACATGAGCAGCAGGGAACACAGGCTGATACCAGTCCCTCCTGGCAGGGGCAGCATAGCCACCGGACCTGGAGAGATCTGCTGTGGAAGCCAAACAATTAGCAGAGTATGAGGACTGTTCATATATGGATTAATCCTCTCTGGCTGACAAATGATGAGTCTTGCTGAGCGAAGGCTAAGGTCTGAATGAGTCCTTTGCAAGTTCCTATGTTGAAATCCTAACCCCCAGGCTATGGTTTTAAGAGGTGGGACCTTTACAAGGTACTAAGGTCATGAGGGAGCCTTTGTGAAGGGGATTAGTGCCTTGTCAAAGAGGCTGAGGAAAACTGCCCTTTCCACCATGCGAGGACACGGGAGGAAGTGGGCCTCACCAAACCCACTCCTACACTAAGCTTGGGCTTCTTAGTCTCCAGAACTGTGAGACATAAATGCTTAGTGCTTATGAGCACCAAGCTGATGGATTTTGTTACAGCAGCCTGAAATGAAACATGTGCCCAAGATAAGAATTGAACAAAGCCACCGCAACTAGATATTTTAAAATGAATCACCTGGAACCTGAAGAGAAATCTCTACAAATGTTTCAGATTCTAAGTCATGGTGGTACTTAACAAAATCTCATTACACTTAATGATAAAAGTTTAGAAGCCTATATGAGGTTCCTTAGCATATATGCCCATAAATATTATACAGATATAATGGATCAAATCACAAGTAATTGACAAGTAATTTTATATGTATTGTATATATAACTCACGAACAGAATCCCTTGCGTAATATAGGCACACGTGTTTACGATTCGTAAGTTATACACATGTAACTGCTAAACAAGTTGTCATACACTAGGGGTGAGTCCTCAGAAACTTTACTGATAAGCCTGAAAAGTTCAGGGATCACTGCTCTGGACACTGAAACTGAACACTTTTATTGTACCCATGGGGATAAAAAGTAACTGAAGACACATAACCTTTACGTTGTATGACTAGCCACCACGCTCTGTTTCTACAAGACACCCCATGGGGCTGTCCATAGCACTGCATTTACCTTATAGAAATGTCGTACGAGGTGGATGCTCTCTTCTTTCGCCCCCTGTTGAAACAGAAGAGAGGTAGGGAGGTAGGTCTTTCAGGGAAAGGGCAAACGATTCAATGTAATGATGTGGAGAATGGTTAATTCAGTGGGAGATCACAGATTATCAAGCACAGCCATTAGGAAGGATTCCACTTTTATAAAACAAATTCTCTGGTCAGTGTGTTCATGTGTGTGAGAGAGAGAACTCTGCATAGAACACCCTGGCATCATTATAGTTACTTTTCACCTCTTCATACTTCCTACATTTTCTAAAAAATGTGGAAAATGTGGAGGAAGGGCCACAAAAGCTACTGAAAACTTAGTAAATGTACATTTTAGCACAAAAAACTAAGTAAGTGTGTGTGTATGTACAAAAGTGTAACACAGAAGGAACAGTTTAAAAGCCCCAGGGCAAATGCAGGAGACCACTGTATTCGAAGCTGCAAAATCCTTCAGGAGCCAGTGGTGCCAAGCGAAGGAAGTTCCTGATGGACATGAGGACTGGCGAAGCCTTGGAGCCTCAGGTCAGCTTCTTCCAGCTGTGCCAGGACACTAGGAGCAGGGCAGGAGCGGGGAAGGGTAGAGCCCTCACCTCCAGGCAGGCCAGGTGCACGTCCTTTATGATGCAGCTATTGTTGGTCAGCACTTGCTGCTTGAGGAGCAGGCAGCTCAGCTCCAGTGTGGCCAGCCGGATCTTCCCATCTGCAGATCACAGCAGGGTCAGCCTGGCGCTCCCAGGGCTGAGCACTTTAAGCACAAGGCTTGTGCCTTATCTACTGCACAGTTTACATGTCAGCTGATAGGCAGCTGCTCAAGGCTCCAACACCCAGTGAGGACACAGAGGGAGCCACCACCTCCAACCCCTTCCCAATCAGTTCTAATTCAATACTTATACTAAATACCTCCCTGAGGTCCCTTATCAGGGCGGGGGAGGCAGGTAAGTAAATGCTACCACAGGCCTAGAGAATGGCCCTCTGTGGTGGCTGTGCCCATCCAGTGTGCTGCCCCACTTCCAGGACTGGGTATCCCCACTTCCACTAGCCCCATCTGGGGCATGTGAGTTGGGTAGAGTTGGGTAGGACTGGTCTCCTTTCCTTTTCCAGGTGTGATGAGCACATGGCCCAGACTGGTCAGGTATGCCACTCCTCTGGTCCCAGGGATCGCATGGGAATAGGCAAGGGAGCCAGTCAGAGACAGGGAGGCTCAAATCTGCAGCTTGCTGGCAGCACTGAGTGAGTCTATCTTTGTACTGGCTGCAGAGAAGACAGCTCTGGTGGCCTGGATGGTGTAAGCATTTTAACCTGCAGCCCCCTCCTCAGCCTCACCAGCATTTTCAATCTTCCAAGAGTGCTCTGCACATACAGTTTAGTTCTCCCTTCCAACCAGACTGCCCAAACTGATGTGTCTCCATCAGGTAAGCCTGGAGGTCCAGGAGAGAAAGGATGGCTACAGATGCTGGTATCAAGCCAACCCAAAAGGTGGCAGAGTTCAAAAATAGTCTTTATTTTTTTTTTTTTTTGCCTTTTTTATTTGGTGTTGAGGATCAAACTGTGAGTCTTGAACATGCTAAGGCACTCTATCACTGGGCTACGTCACAGCCCTAAAGATAAGTCTCGAAGACGTTATTTGAGTATCTGGATCCAGCTGTGCCTGAAGCCAGATTCCAACAGACTTCGAACAGCTTTCTTTCTCTGTTTATTTCTGCTGTGAGTCAGGCATAGTGTCAGGCACACCTTCTCAAGGAATCCCTACGAAAGCCCACTGCCATAGGTGCTTTGAAGGCTGAGGTTTAGAAAAGTGAAGTAACTTGTCTAGGGTGTCACAGCTGGGTCAAAACCCACACGTGGTACCTCTTCTCAGAGTCATTTGTAATGGCCAGGCTGAAGACCAACTGCTCTTAGGCAAGGTCCCACGGGTCTCTAAGCTTATTTCTGAGGAAAGGTCCTAGTGTGGAAGGCCACAGGGAAGACACAGGGAAGAGGGTGGGCCATTGGGGTACTCATGGCAGAATTGCCCTGCACACCTCCTAGCCAGTCCTTTTGCTAACACTGTGGCAGTTAGAGGAAACAGAAGGACCTGTGCTTATAAATAAGCTACGTACACCTAAAACAGGCCTTGCCAAGCAGGGCACAAACCCGAGAGGACCACAGGAAAAGGCTGGCGAGTCTTTGCCCATGGTTTTTTCCTGTCCTGCACTCAGAGCCTCTCTCCATTGGCCCGGCGTGCCTCTCTCCAGAGTAGTCTCCTCCCGCCTACCACTATGCCAACCCCCACCTGCAGTGGTCTGGGCAGCAAACTCTGACTCCTGCAACACCATCCCCTCAACATTCCTGAGGTCACCCCAGCCCCTGCTACTGCAAGTTCCTGCCAAGTAGCTGCTCCTATTTCCCTTGGTCCTGATTCTCCAGGGGAAGAGAGGACTAGCAAGGCCTGTCCTCAGTGTAGCCTCCAGACCATGCCTCCAAGCTGCCTCACCTGTTCTCTTTAGAAGCCGGGCCATTGTATGCAGAGCCCCCAGGGGCTGCCACCCCTTCTCACCCTGAAGGTTCCTCTCCTGACAGGACATCCAGACCTGCGTTGCCCCCTCTGCTGGCTCCCACAGCTGCTGCCAACTTCTCCCTTGGCACCATCCTCAGGGACATGCTCTGACAGGAGCTCTTGGCAGGAGCTGCCCTCACCAGGTACCCTCTGTCCTGAGCCACACCCTCCCGCCCCTCTTCTCCCGGCTCAGGTTCCTCTTCTTCATTACCCTAAGTATGGATGAAGCCCTGTCTCTTCTCTTGGGCCGCACATGTGCCTGCTCTGTCCTTGACCTCTTCTCTGAGCTCCAGAGCCCATCTCCACGTGGAGTCCACCAACTGTGGCAGGAGTCTCATCCAGTCCATCCCACACTTCCTGGCCCCTGGTCACCCATGACATGGCTGGCATGGAGACTCTTAGAAGGCATCTGTCCAGTGAATAAATACTCTGATACCTGCTGACATCCCGAGGCCACCAGCCCCCAGTTCTCCAAGCCCCTCCACTTGCTCACTAGCAAATTCTGTCTCCGTCACAGTCTGGTTCCTGCTCACTTTTTCTTCAGAAGCTCCTGAAGGATGCTCTACCATGGTATCCCGACCTGGCCTGGGCCCACCCAAAGTTGCTCCTGATGGGTATTCTCCCCAGGCCAGCAGTGCAGTTGGCCCTTTCCTCTACATACTTGCTCTGTGGCCTCTCGCCTTCCTTTGTGGAGAAGTCTCTGGGAATTGAGCTCTGGCCCCTGGCACTGTGGACAGCAGGGACCAGATCATTCTGTGTGGTGGGGCTGTTCCACACTGTGGGAGGTCAGCTGCGCCCTGTCCTTCACTCAATAGATACCAGTAGCATTCTTAGTTATGATGACCACGAATGTCTCCAGACATTGTCCCATGTCCCCTGGGGGGCAAAAATCACGTGACCCAATTGAGAAACTCTGTGTTAGGTCACTTAGCCTGCTCTTTCTAGCTCTAGGCCTAGCTGTGGATTGGTGTTGGCCTGGGTCAACTAACTAGGTAAGGTGAGTATTTCCCAAAGCACCTCATCCAAATCTTCAAAGCCTCCCCACACTCAGATGCTCGGCCTACTTCATTCCCACAAAGGCTTGGGCCACCCAGAAAAGAGGACTGCAGGCAAGAGAGGGTGCAGAAGGAGAAAAAGAGCTGGGTGCTATCTACAGCCATGCCACCCTGAATGCGCCTGATCTCGTAAGCTAAGCAGGGTCGGTTAGCAGATGGACAGGAAGAGCTGGTTGCTGCTGCAGTGGGGGAGGAGAGCCAGAGATGCAGGCCTGACTATAGGTGCTGGTGACCCAGGGGCAAAGGGCTGGCTGAGACTTGTCTGGTCTCAGAAGGATCTGACTCCTCTGACTGAGCCCTGTGAAAAGACAAGCCCCAGGCAGGCAGGTACCTGGCTGGGCGGCACTGTTCATGATCCTGATGAGCCTCTCAGCCAGGAGATAGTTGTATGCAGTCTTCTCCACAGCATCAGGCACTGGCAGCTGGATTTGCTCGAGTTTTTCAGGATCCATGCCTGGTATGAAGAAAGGGGAAAGACGTCAACAGAGCTGCCTTCCTGGGAGAACGCTTCTCCTAAAGGCTCTGCAGAGTGGGTGTCTTCAACTCCAGACACCCATGTTCTACCTTCGTGAGTTCTGTCAGTCCAGCCACTACCTGTGCTGTAACTCATGCCCATGTTCTCTGTGCCTTGAGTGTCCATAAATGTATTAAAACGTGTGTCTTCTATTGCTACTTGTAAGCAGGAAATCAGCACTGATGTAATAACTAAGAGCAAGTACAAAACACAAATGAAGCAATGTTTGCACTCTCTGGCCAACAACTGCTGTCCACCCGCTATGGCAGGAGGCTTGCTCTATCTTTATGTAAAGGGAGACTGGCAGGCCCTCAGTGGTGATGGTGACACACTGGCCCCCAGCAGTGACACCCTCCTAGACACAGAAGAGGAAGTGGAAAGGAATGGAACACGACTAGTTTTTCCACAGGGCAATTCGCTGCCGCTCTGTGGCAGGTCTGAACGCCACCGGAGACCACATCTGTACCGGACACATTCCACACCTGGGGAAACAGGCCAGGCATGTGAGACCACAGACCACAGTGCTCACGCGCTCAAACTCCTATGGCAAAGTGAAGAGCTGGACTGGCTGCTAAGCACACAGGGCAAATAGCAGCCCTGCCACTGGGGCCAGAAAGCACCTGGGTCTGAGTTAAGCCTTCAGTATAGGCAGGGGCACAGACTACAAAAGCAACAGAGTATATCTGTCACTAAGAGGCAGAGGGACCACTTCTCCAGGGAAACCTCCATTTTTAATAAAAACAAAAGACAAGATTAGGTGGAGAGATGAGTGGGAAAGGGAAGAAGGAATGGGCAGCTCCACGCTGCCAGCCATGTGAGTGTTTTTCTATAGAAACAGCTGGGAGCCGGGGCTGCAGGAAAGCCTATCAGGGCTACAACAGCCCAGGCCCAGGCCAAGACGCCAAACTCTACCTCCTCAGCTCACATGGGCCTTGAACACTACACTGTAGAAATGAACATTTCACTTGCTCCAAGCTGGGAGACCTCAGTGGATTGTTTGTGCCTGACGAGTGTCTCTTTTTGTTATTCCAAAGGGGGAAAAGGTGGCACTTCTTGGAACTGTTGAAATACAGCCCTTGAGTACCAGATGCAGCCCCATTTAGGACCTGACAGAGCAGTGCAGGAGGAGTGCACTGTCCAGATCCGATGGCACTCCTCCCTTGTTCTTCGATCACTCCTTACTCACTCCTTGCTCACGCTGGCATCATAACCACGGACACATCGCACTCCAGTCAGAGGCAAGTCACACCAAGGAGTGACACAGGTGAGGGACGGACGATGGCTGGAGTTGGGCAGACTCTCTCGCACCCCCAAAGGAGACTTTGTCAAAGAATCTGCCTGCCGTGGAAGTCTAACTTGTGGATTATGGCTTACATTTTGGTGGTAAATGTCTAACTGAGGCATGTTGGCTCACTAAATGGCAAGAATGGCAACTGAATCTTTCTGCCACTTGTTTTTCCCAGAGATGTTCATACAGTCCTAACATCTCTCTATCCTTTCATTTCTGGTCCTTTGTGAACTGACACTCTGGCACCCAATTTTATGACCCATCAGTCGTCACCCTATTTCCAGAAGGAGCTGTCACAGAGAGGCAAACTGGCCAGGGCTTGAGTTTCCTGGGGAAGGCCCATTGTCTCTTTTCTATTACTGCCCCTCCCCTCTCTTAGGATTTCTGGAAAATGAAGAAATCTGTGACAAACCTTCTTAAGACAGGAAGAAAAGCCCTCTGGGGTCATTCTGTTCTTTCTTAACCAGCAGCTTGGCGCTTGCAAAGGGAGGTCCCAGAGCACGCAAACACTCACTCTGGATCAGCCTGTAAGTCCAGCCCCTTCCCTTAGAGAAGGAAATTAAGGCTCAGAGTAGTGAAGTGTTTCCCCAAGGTCACAGAGATTATCAGAGGCACAGCTCAAAGTTGCCTTTAGATGACTGCAAAGGGTGGAAGAGGCCCGGACAGGCAGGGTGGTTACACGCCCATGGGGTGAGTCCACGTTGAAAGCAGTGCCAAGGTGTACACCCTATTGAGCCTCCTGTGTGCCCCTAGGCTCACCGTCTCCCAAGGAGACCACAGGAGGAGGGTGAGCCCAGCACGGTGGCTGGCGGGTGTACAGTGTGGGAGTTTTGTCTTGATAGTTAACCCTTTAAACACCAGGCTTCCCACGAACAAAAAGAAAACCCAACCTAATGAAATTGGTTGGGCTGGAGGCATGGCTCAATTGGTAGAGTCCTGGCCCAGCATGCTTGAGGCCCTGAGTTCAGACCCCAGAATGATAAAACAACAAAAAAACAAAACCCCACACAAAAGGAAGGCAGCCTGAAGAAGGCACCGTTCTGGGACCCTCAGGAGGTAAGCTGCTCAGGTGGTTCTGAAGGATGGACAGGAATTGGCTTTGAGATGGACAGGGAAGACCAGGGTGTGCCAGGCCAAGGGGGGACTTTGAGGAGAGAAGCAGCACTTGGGGAGGGCTTGGCTAGGGGACTGGGGATGAAGTGACAAGGTAGACGGCAGGGAAAAGGGACAGGTGAGTGTATGGGTACTAGGAATGCTGACGGGAGATTGGTGGAGAGGCGGCTAGAGGAAGGTGACCAGACTTGGTTGTGCTCTGGCTGATTTGGGGTGGTCTCCAAACTTCTGGCCCTTTACCCAGACAGTCCTGGCCCTGTGCTGCATTCCATGGGAGATGATTTTATCGCCAGCCAAGGAGACACAGCAGAGTGGACACCACATAGCATGTGGTGACACTTGAAGTGCCTTCCAGTATCTCTGACCCATTCCCACCTCCCCCTTCTTTCAAAATGGGCTAAGTGCCTCATCTCCTGTCTCTGGTCTTTCTGTCTCCCACCCCTACCTCTTAAATCCCCTTTTTGTTTTTGTTTGTTTGTTTCTGAGACAACGTCCCACTATATAGTCCAGGCTCACCTCAAACTCCTGATCCTTCTACCTTTGCCTCCTGAGTGCTGGGATTTCAGATGTGTGTCCTCATGCCCAGCTAAAATCCCATTTACTCTGAATCATTCCACCCTGGCCCTCATTTTTCAAGCTCTGTGCAGCCACCTGAAAGCTACAGACATTACTCTGGTCCAGCCGCCTCAAAAGCACTTGGGGCCTTGACCACTGAGTGTTTCTCAAGCAGGCCCAGTCACTTATGAAAGTACTCACTCAAAACAAATCACTAAAAATCCAGGTCTCTTTGGGGAGAAAAGAGAGGAAGATTCTGCTACAAAGACAAGTTTCCAAGCATGTGCAAGGTCCTGGGTTTTATCTCTAGCACCACAAAACAACACACACACACACACACACACACACACACACACAC
Organism: Castor canadensis; assembly: GCF_047511655.1. Lineage (NCBI taxonomy): Eukaryota > Metazoa > Chordata > Mammalia > Rodentia > Castoridae > Castor > Castor canadensis. The sequence continues at coordinate 9,053,115 of NC_133402.1, read as the reverse complement.
ACACACACACACAACTGTCCTTCGTAGAGTAAGTTCTGAAGAACTGGGGACATTGTGCATACTTTGCTGAATCCTTGTGACCATATGGAGAGGTCATATGATCTCTAGTGTATAGGTGAGGAAACTGGGACTCAAAGAAGATGAGGTCACATGAGGTCACACGGACAGCAGGGAAAGCCAAGAGCTGGAGGCAGCCTGTGGCTCCTGGCCCCTTTCCAACTCTCTGCTATGTGCTTCAGGAGCCCTGCTTGTCAGTTCTTTTTCCCTCCTCTTGTCTGAACTGTGTGTCACATTATCTAGAAGCAAATGTTTGCTGAAATAAGTTATTAATTTTTTTGCAGTACTAGGGCTTAAACTCAGGGCCTTCACCTTGAGCCAGTCCACCAGCCCTATTTTTATGAAGGGTTTTTTGAGATAGGGTCTCATGGAACTATTTGGCTGGGATGGCTTTGAACCTGATTCTCATGATCTCTGCATCCTGAGTAAGTGGGATTATAGGCATGAGCCATCAATGCCCAGCTGAAATAAATCTTAAAGGAGTAAACTAATTTTGATAAAGCCCATGACAAACAAGGGAGAGAGACTCAGATAGGTTTCAAAATTAGGGGCAAACATATGTAAAGCAGGGGGTCCACCATGACAGCTGTGCAGAGGAGCACAACTGTCACTCACACGAGAGGCTGGAAAGAATGCAACAAAATCATCAGCTGTGGGTTAGCGCAGTTACCAACCCCAGCAAGTGGACAGATGACTCATTCTCACTTCCATTTTCTGTAACGAGTCTTTTGTAAGACTGTTCTTAAGAATGCAATTCATTTGTAGGAAAGCATTTGATTTGGGTTTTTAAGCTACCAGTCTGAAACAAAATGGTGCCTGACAATCCTGAATGAATAAGGTCTAGGTCATATTATGACATGCGTGTAGACGCACCCTCTGTGCTGTTCAGTCACAAGAAGGCAGGCTCTGTGGAAGCCAATAGAGACTCTTTGCTAGTCATTTCCCTCCGACTGAAATAAACACTGTGGAAAATATATTGTTCTATTTACTCAGCTCTCAAGCACCTGATGACAGATAAATTCCAAAGAAGCCAAAGTACTGCACGTGGCCCAGCAAGATGCACCAGCCCCATGTTACTTCCAGAAAGCCACATGCGTCCATGTTCCTTTCTGCCAGCAGTCTGTGGGGAGTGGGGGCTTGGGACCATAGCCTGTGTGCCCCAAAGAGTCAAAGCAGATCCCCTCTGCGAATGGAGGAGTGGGAGGGGCGGAACTCCCCACTAACTCAAATCCAAGATAGAGGGGAAGGGTGTGGCTCCCACTGTCAGTGACTGGTCACTGAGCTTCCCCTTGAAGCCCTGGTTTCTGGATTCTTCCCCTTAGTAGTGGCACCCATGCAGAGTAACAGTAGACAAGACCCAGAGCAAAGGAACCAGAGAAGACCCTGGACATGTGATGTCTCCTTGGCTGCAGCCACGCGAGTGCTGCCCGCTCTGGGAAATCATAAACCCGCTCTGTCGAAAGCTAACCAGATGTTGGGCCAATTTCCAGTGGTCTTCCAGTTCTGCTCATGTGTCAGCTGAGGGCCAATGTGATAGCTGCCAGCGCTCTACATGACTACAGCCTTCCTTTACCCTATTACCTTCCGCCCTTTCCCACACCTCTCGTCCATGTTCTAGCAACTTCTCAGCAAACAAAACAAAAAGCCCAAGAGTCCTCCCGGGCAAACAATGGGAACCGGAGGGGCAGGGGGAGAAGTGGGCCAATTCCGTGGACTTGCCCAGAAGCAAAGCTGCGTCTTCCATTCCAGATCCAAAGCAGAGCTCATTCTGTGGCCTGACTGAGCCCCGTGACCCTTCTTCCAGCCAGGCAGCCCTTCCCACTGTGGCCTGCTCATTTCTGCTCAGCATCTAATCTTTTGTGACTTACTGGAAGGCCTGAGCTCACATTTGGTTTTCATAAACATTGCTTTTATGTTAAAATTGTCTTTGGAGGGAAAAAACCTATTGGTAAGAGACTAGCTCATTCAGGGACCTGCTCAGGGAGTAATGACCTGGACAAGAGAGCTGGGGGGCCACATGCGGCTACCTACCTGCTACCAAACCAGGAAAGCCAACCAACCACCACACCAGAGCCTCCATCAAGTGCCATGCCAGGAGCCCATCAGGGGCTCCTCCACTAGGTGGCTTCCCCAGGGACCTGGTCCCCTAGGGGCCAAACTTGAACTATCTGGGTTCTTCTCCATGGCCACAATTGTCGGTTCTAGACACTAGATGTCACTGAGTGATAGGAGTGAGAGATACTTGGACCTCATCCTGATACCTTCCATTCAAATCAAACAGGACTCCCTGACCTTCTCTTTCTCTTGTCCACCCCCTCCACAGCCACCCCGTCTTCGTAAAGGGTGGACAAGCTACTCCAGCCACTCTGAAGGAGTCAGTTTTGACTCACCCTCCCCTTCATGCCCACATCCGGCCTGTCGGCGCATTCTGGCTCTGGCTCCAAAGCCCATCACAGATCCATCCAGACCCCACCTCTACTGCCCACCCTAATCAGCCCACATCATCTCCCATGCTGCCAGGGGAGCCACAGCAGCTGCCTAACAAATCTCCCAACTTCCTCTTTGGCAATCCACTCCCCAACCCATTAATCTGCTCTGCACGCAGCAGGAAAGGTTCCTTTAAAATTCCCATCTGCTCTGGCATTCTCTCTTGGAAATCCTCGAGAGTGTCCCACTGCACTTGGAATAAAATTTCAACTCCTTTTCCTGGCTTCAAGGCCCTTTGTGATCTTGTCCCTGCCCACCTGGCTGGCTGCTAGCTCTTCAAATATCTGAGAACATTCCCACCTCAGGGCCTTTGCACATGCTGTTTCCTGGAGCACTTTGCCTGGAACTTTGCAAACCTGGCTCATTCTCACTATTAGGCCCTTGGTTCTGATGTTCCTTCCTCAGAGAAGCCTTCCCTGACCCCTGGCAAGTAACCCTGAACCACCAGTACAAGTGACTCCTCACTATTCCTTGTCCATTTCTGTCTTCCTTTTCTCACCATCACCAGATTTCTTCTTGTCATGCCACTCATCAGACTTGTTCCAGTGACTCACACAGAGTGAGCACTCAACAGGTATCTGCTGAACAGCGAGCAGGACTCTTGGTTTCACCCCTTGAGACTGCCCACATCTCCCTATGGGCTCCCATCTTCCGGCTAGACAACAGTGCCCATTCTGAGGGACACACAGTGGATCAGATCACTTCCTGACCTGACCAGTGTGCAGGGGCACAGCTGACAGTCACTACTATGCTACACTGTAGACTGGCTCTAGCATGCCTGCCTCCCAGAGCACCCTGCCACCATGGCATATGCTGCCCACCCACACTGGTGAACAGATGCCATCCCACATGGTGCTCTGTGCTCTCGTCTGTCCTGGGCAAGTTTTCAATCTTCTGGCCACTTCTTCCTTAGTTGCCCAGGTGTCCTCAGGAAGGTGGCCCTGACTCCCATGGGCAGGGTCACCCACACCTGCCACCAGGCACATGGGCTCTGTGCTGAGCAGCCACCTGGTAGGTATTTTACGGGATGGACGCTGTCTCAAGCAAGGCAGGCCCTTGCTGAGCATGCTGCCTACACCCGGGTCCACCTGCATGGTACATGTGTCCAATAACCAGCCAAGGATATTGCTGGTGAACTACTTGGCACAGTCTTTTGAAATCAAAGGAGACTTCAGACAAAATATGCCATGTTCAAAAGAAGGCAGGCACATGGTGCCTTCCAGGCAGACTGGAAGACCCTCAGTGCTTTCCCCTTGGGGTACAATCTAAGCCCCTGCGTCCCTGCTGCAGGGAGTTTCCACTCACCATGCTGCTGTAGCCTCTGCCACTCTCCCTCTCTCTCCCCACCCCTGCCTTGCTCTCCTGGCTTTCTGTAGCACATCAGCCTGTTGCCACCTCTCATGGTCACCCAGGCGGACCCAGGCCTTGCCCTTGGCCTGCCCCATCACATCCCCCAGCAACACCTATCCTCACTGGCTAGTAGTGTACTGTCTGTCTCCCCAGCAGACCCCAGGCTCACGAAGGTATCTGATTGGCTCGCCATATTAACCATGCATCTGGCATCTAGCAGGGCCTCAGGAATATTTGTTGGAAGGGAGAAGGAAGGGATCAATGCAGGGCACAGCTGGAAATGAACAGAGAACTGAATTCCCTTGAGTACACAGTGCCACTCTTTTCAAAGAATTCCTGAAAAAGAGAGGTGGCCCTAGGCAGAGGCACCGGAGGCCCCCTCTAGGCCACAAGACTGGAGGAAGGCAGGTGCAGCATACATACATACATGCAGTCATGGCATACAAGCCAGACTTCTCCACGCACTGCTGGAAGCTGTGGCTGCAGGAAGGAAGGCCACCGAAGACAGAGAGCTTTCCTGTTGTCCCTGGAGCCCTGCCTATCACAGGTGGTACCTTCTCTGGTGAGGCCCTGAGAACAGGCTGCCAGGAGGCAGCAGCCTTTGGGATCTGCCATGTGGCTAGAGACAACCAATGAGCACATGGCGTGGCACTGATGGAGGGCCACGTGCCAACGGGCACTGCAGGACAGCAGGGGAGTCCCGGGCTCTGCCTTTCCATGCCTGGCAGTCCAGAAATGCACAGAAAACACGCAGGGAAAGGAGGGGTAAAACTGCTGTGTGAGGGGATTGAACCCAGGCTCTTGCACATGGTAAGCACATGTTGTACTGCTGAGCTAAACCACAACCCCAACCCAGAGGAGGAAATGTTTAAGATTACATTTTGTTACACTGTGCTAAGTATGTAGTCATTTCCATGACTAAAATATAAAGGGAATTTGCCTGTGCCATTGAGCTTAAAGCTCGGAAGTAAATTTACCTAAGCAATATAAAGTTGTCATTAGAATTTAAGTCCGTGAGCTTGTACTCTTAGCCATTATACTCTGGAAAACAAAAAAATACCCCCCCCCAAAAAATGCCATGGGAACTTTATAGAAATAAAAGTGTCTGCTCTTCAAATGACATTGTTAAGAAAATGAAGAGACATACCACAGACTGGGAGGAAATCTTTGCAAAACACATCTGAAAAAGAACTTGTACCCAGCCACGCGCCCAGGCATGGTGGCACACACCTGTGATCCCAGCATTTGGGAGACAGAGGCAGGGGGATGGCAAGTTCAAGGCCAGCCTGGGCTACACAGGGAGACCCTGTCTCAAAAAGCAAAACAAAATAAAAGAAGTAAAAGGGCAGAGGGTATAGCTCAGTGGTAGAGCATTTGCCTAGCATGCATGAGGCCCTTGGTTTCATACCCAGCACAGCAAAAGAAAAAGTGAAATAAAAACAGTTGAGTTACCTAAAAACAAAACAAGAAAGACACCACTACATAGCTGCTGGAACAGCTAAATTGGAAAGGCGCTACTCCAAGAGTTGGTGAAGAGATGAAGAATCTGGAGTGCTCTGGAGCTCTGCACATGGGGATGGGAGGTAAAGCTATACAGGAACTTTGGAAAACAGTGGAGCAGTTTCTTTAAAAAAAAAATGTAAAGGCAAACATACATCTCCCATATGGCTACACAAAAGACTTATACGCAAACACAGAAGCTTTAGTCGTAATAGTCAAAATCTGGAAATGACCAGAAGCCCATAAACAGAGGTACAGAAGGACAGATAAACAAATTCATACAATGGAGTACTGCTCCATAGGAAACACATGGCCACATGGTGAACCTCAAAATAACTAAGCAGATATTCAAAGAAGACGCATTGCATGATTGTGTACAAACTTCTAGAAAATGCAAACTAGTCTCCAGTGACAGAGCAGTGATTGGTGCTGCTTAAGGAGGAGAGAGTGAAGGGTGAGGGAGAGGCATGAGGAAACATTTGGGTGACAGTTTCATGGGTATTTACATTTGTAAAGACATACCAAGTTGTATACTTTAATATGTGTTTATTATGTATCAATTATATCTCAATAAAACTTAAAAGTGCCATGCCTTCCACAGAAGGTAGACAGGGTTTACCCTCCTAATTCAAGCAACTCAGAAAACAAGACCAAATACCTAAGCCACTGGTTAGCAGATTTTGGGTAAGACAAGAGGCTGCATGGAAGCGACCCCTGAAGGAGAGGAACAAAGGAGGTGGCCAGGTGATTGCTCCAGCTTCCTTTCTGCAGAGCCTTAGCCAGGGTCTGAGATGAGCAGAGTCTGGAGTTCAGAGGGACCAAGCAGCTGGATTTGTGGGAGTCCTGGGGAGGGGCATGGAGAGGCCTACAGAGGTATAGAAGTTCCTTCTGGGACTTCAGCTAAGTGCTGGACTCTGCCCATGGGAAAAGGGGAGCAATCCCTGGAGCTCACACAGGGCTGGCCAGCCTGGAAAGGCCAGTAACCATGGGATATTGCTTAGAATCTCAGGGGGTCACTGCCTCAGTGGTAGGGGCCAAGTCAGCCCCAGACTAAAGAATGTTTGGGGGCTGGGACAGGGCTCAAGTGGTAGACCTCGCCTAGCAAGTGCAAGGTCCTGAATTCAAACCCTAGTAGTGCCTCCTCCTCCAGAAAAGGGGTTGGACCAGCCCTACCAAAGCTTAAAAGCCTCAAAAACAACTATATGGATTCTAGGTAGTTAAACCATAAGCCCAAAAATATTTAAAGGAAGAAAGAAACCAGCATCCAACAATGTAAAATTGACGATAACTTCCAACCAATCAAAAATGACCAGACATACGAAAGCAACAATTAAACTGGCAAGGGTAAATATGACCCAAAAGTAAAAGAAGAGTCAGTAACAGAAACACAGCAAGAAATTACACAGATGACAGACTACACGAGGAACCAGAAGGGAAATTACAAAGCATCTCAACATGAAGGAAAATAAATTACATATATCAAGATCTATTGCATGCAGTCTGGGCGAGGGACTCACATCTGCAATCCCAGCTACTCAGGAGGCAGAGAACAGGAGGATTGTGGTTCAAAGCCAGCTGGGCAAACAGCTCATGAGACCCTATCTTGAAAATACCCAACACAAAACAGTGCTTGGAATGGCTCAAGTGGTAGAGCACCTGCCCAGCAAGCGTGAAGCTCTGAGTACAAACCCCAGTGCTGCCAAAAAAACCCCAACCAAACCTACTGCATGCAGCGATGGTGTACACACAGAGAAACATGCCTCACTAAACTCTTATGAGAGAAGACAGACTGATAGTCAGTGACTGTGGGGAGAGGCTGTGACTGAGAAGGAATGGCATGAAGGAATGTGTTAGGTAATGGAAGTGCAATGTGTCCTGACTTTGGTGGTGTGCACACAAATCCATACATGTTTAAAATCCACAGAACTACATGACAAACAAAAGTCAGCTGAATTCACTTTGTTAATTTAACAAATAAAAATAATTTGGCTGGTTTAAAAAGTCAGTGATGTAAGCTTCTATCTTACAAATAAGTAAGATAAATGAGTAAATTAAATCTGAAGCGAGCACTAGAAGGTAAGAAATAGAGAAGAGAAATCAATGAAGTGGAAAACAATAGAGAACGGCAATAAAACCTGATGATCCAAATTACCCATCAATACTGTGAATTAGAGAGGGGACAGCACTACAGATCTCACAGACAATAAAAGAGCAACAAAGGAGTATTGCCAACAAGTTTATGACAATAGACTTGACAAATTTTGGAATGACAAATTCTTTGAAAGATACAAAACACCAAACCCACTCAAGAGGAGAGAGATAACCTTTGACAGAAGTGGTAGCACATGTCTGTAATTCCAGCTACTTGAGAAGCAAAGATAGGAGGATCACAGCTCAAGGCCAAGCCTGAGCAAAAAAGTTAGTGAGACCCTATCTCAAAAGACAAGCTGTGGCTGAAGCAGTAAAAGTGCCTGCCTAGCGAGCATGAGACCCTGAGTTCAAACCCCAGTGCTGCCAAAAAAAAAGCTTGGCATGATGGAGCACACATATAATCACAGCTACTTGAGGCAGAGGTAGGAGGATCACAGCCCAAAGATGACCTAAAGAAAAAAGGGCTGAGGGTGTGGCTCAAGAGATAAAATGCTTGCCTAGCAAGTGTGAGGCCCTGAGTTCAAATCCTGATACTGCCCCCAAAAGAAGAAACAAATAATGTCAAATATTCATGTATCAAGTGAAGAAACAATGATTAAGCCTTTCCCTCAGAAAAACTCCAGACTACAGGCCCGGATGGCATTACTGGTTTAAGAGACATTTAAGAAGAGACAATGAAGGAAGGTGTATTTCCTAATTCATCTCATGAGGTGGCATAACCTTGACAGCAAATCAAACAAGAGGGTCACAAGACGACACAGACTGTGTAATTCATGGAGACAGATGCAAAACAAACAAAGCCTGAACAAAGCCTTGGCTAGTCAGATCCAGCGGTGTGTGTAAAGTGTCCCAATAGATGGTATTAACCCTCCCACACACACATAGGACTCGAGACAGCTTTCTGAAGAACCTGGGACAAGCAGAAATTTGGGAGGTGGTGACACAGGGAAGAGAAAACCACAGGAGAACACACAAATGAGCACCATAAGGCAAGAGATGTGGGTGTATTAGCACCCAGTAGGGAGCAACTGATGGACTTCAATGGAAGCTACTGTCCTTAGGAACAGTCCCAGACACAGGCCAGAACCCCAGGACCCTGTGCCCCAGCCACTGCTGACTGGTCCAAAGCTGAAAACACCCCCAAGCTACCAAGCTGGTACCATCAGACTTCTCTTTCTCTCTTTCTCTCTCCCTCCACCTCCCTTCCCTCTCACCCCCACTAACCTCCTCCAGACAGGGTCCTGCTATATAGCCCAGGCTGGCCTCAAACTCATAATCCTCCTGCCTCAGCCTCCGAAGTGCTGGGATTACAGGCACAAACCACTGCACCCATCAGATTTCTTGCCCAAGAATTTGAAACAGGAATGAAGACAGACTCCTAGTCTGGGATTTGTTATGACAAAATCAGAGCCCTTGTGGGGAGGCCATGAACGCTTGCTGCTGGGATCCCCAGAAGTTCCTGGACAGTTCCTGTCCAGCTTCCCTAGGCTCTTTGGAAGCTTCTTTGGATCCTGTGAACTGCCCCAGAGGCCTTCTTACAGACTTCCTCTCTTAGCTTTCATTAATGAGAGGCAGTTTCTGTGGCTTGCAACCAAAAGAACATTGAAGAGTTCATCGAGTATCATGACAGCTGCCACAAGTTTACCTCTATGAAAGAGTTCTGCCACTGCATCAAAATTTAAAACCTGGGCACAGCCAACGGACTGTAACAGGAAGTTCTGGAATCAGACCAAGTTGGAAGATGGTGCAGACTGAATACCCCATGTGACAGGAACAGGAGGTACAGTTAAGGGAAGGAGAGGGATGCACTAAAGGTTTCTGAATGGGAAAGGACAGGGTCGCCACAGTCTTAATGTAAGAGAAGATCCGGCAGTGCTACAGAGGCTGAATTGTGAAGTGGTGACAGTCTTGACCCTCCCGAGCAGTGATCATTACTCCAAGCCTGAGACAATGATCCTTGGAGTGCCAGGCCCGGACGTGGCTTGCTCAATACGCTTGTATTATCTATGCCAAGCCCAGCTCTTGACAGAGGCTAGCAGAATGTTCCCGAATTCTTCTTTGAAGAAATTCTAACATGGGAGTTTCCAAATGTGGCCATGTCAGGCCAGGTGGGACAAACACCAGTTGTTACCAGCAGTGGGCAGGGAGGGGGATGACAAGTCCCAGTGACTGTCAGGTGCACTGGCTCCTGGCCACACAGCCTCAACAGGGAAGCCAGAGAACCACACCTTTCTTCAGAAAGAAAACCTGTGTTTCCACTGAGGTCTCTTTCAGCTCCAAACCCACAGCAAGAGCACCAGGTGTTATAAATAGCAACACCAAGGTTGCAATTTGACTGGTGCCACTTGTGATGTTAGGAAAGTGGCCAGTGACTAAATCAGCTATAAAGCAAGGGGTGGACAGAAGCAGTGTGAAGCCAGCCACATCCTAACCTTTCCCGTCTCGCCTGAGTCACCCATTGCTACGGCTTCACTTAAAACATTCTAACAAGGCTGAAGAGAAGCCGTGCAGAAGTCCACCACGGGCCAGAAAGAAACGCCTCCCCAACGGTGCTCTCCTCTCCCCACCCTGAGCCCCGGGCCCCAGGAAGGCCCGAGGAGAGTAAGCATGCCTACCTTTGTTGTGAGACATGGCGTACAGGAGGCAGAGCACAAAGAGAGCATGGTAGTCGTCCTCAGGGCTGTCCAGCGCATGGTACACCATGTCTAGGAAGGGTCTGGAAAAGAGGAGGAGCATGCCTGAGCCTTAGCACACCACACACATCTCCCCTCTCCCGCCTGTCTGCAGCCATCCTTGCCTTATACTTAAAGCCACTATTGTGTGGTAAGTCCACAAATGAGAGATGGAAAACTGCTATCAAGAGGGGAACTGACCAAGGAACAGATCACTTAGTCACTCAACAATTACTCACCAGGTGTCTGAGATGCCTAGGGATCAATAATGCAAAGTGCCCACTCTTTGGCACTCTGATGCCAGTTGGCAAAGACAGAACAGACAAATGCATGTCACCACTTCAAAGTGAAGGGTGTCAAGAGAGAAAAACAGGGAAGCACAGTAGACCCACCATATCAGATGAGCCACAAGGAACGTGGCAGAGTGGTTCAAGCAGTAGAGCGCCTGCTTAGTAAGCATGAGGCCCTGAGTTCAACCTCCAGTACCACCACCAAAAGAGAAAAAAGAAGAAAAAAAAAAAAAAAAAGCCACAAGGAACACGTGAACAAGTTTAAGAATACAGCTCTGGAGCCAGACTGCCTGGGTTCTAATTCTGATTTGACCTCTTCTTATCTGCAGACCCTCTGCCAGTTACCCACGCCCCTGTGTGAAGGCACTAAAAGCTGTGGGTGACTGGGAAGGCTCAGGTGCAAGGCTGACTGGCACAGAGCTGGGCAGCTCCTGTTGACTTCTACTCTTAATATTCAAAGGCACCTCTCCATGATGTCATTTTGGCAGGATCCCGGCACAGCAATTTCTTGGACCAACACTCCCTGACTGTAAGAGTCAATAGTGAGGTCTCGCCACTAGGACTCTGTGGGTGAGTTCTAAAGAGTGGCTGCAGATGTCAGAAACCACACATCCCAAACACGCCCTTCCAAGGCTTACCAGCCTTGGATATGCACTGATCCAGGTGTGATTCTGTGGCCATCTGTGTCTTCCCCCTCTGGATGCAAGGTTGAGGCTCAGAGAGCAGAGCACCCTAGCTAGTGACCAAGGGCACTGGAAGGACACACAGCGATCATCAGGAGGGAAACGGTACACTGCAAAACCTAATATACAGAGCTGGAGGAATGGCTTAAGTGGTAGAGTGGCTGCCTAGCAAGCATGAGGCACTGAGTTCAAGCCTCAGTATCACCAACCTCCACCCCACCAAAAAACTCCGAAATTCTTTGAAAATCAATAAAATAGATAAATCTTTAAAAAAACAAAAACAAAACCTTCTATACTGTCTTGAGTTCTGAACTCCATAAATGTCAATTCACAACAACCATCTGACAAGGAATTAATATTCAGAAAATATACAGAGCTCAGAAAATTAAATACAACCAATAATCCAATCAATAAAAGCGCAAATGAATCAAACAGCTTTCAAAAGTAAAATGGCCAATAAACACAGGAAGAAATGTTTAACAGCCATAGCCATAACAGAAATGCAAGTGAAAGCAATAGCAAGGTTCCACCTCAGCTCTCAAAATGGCTATCATTAAGAATATAAACCACTAATGCTGGTGAAGACACAGGGAAAAGGAGCCCTTACACACTGTTGGTGGGAATGTAAATTAGTGCAGCCACTATGAAAATCAACACAGCAATTCCTCAAGAAACTGAAAACAGACCTAGCTTATGACTCTGGCACTCCTAGAAGAACTACCCAAAGGGAGGTAGGCCAGCAGCACCAGAGACACCTGCACACCTGTGTTTACCACAGCACCGTTCACAAGAGGCAAGTTTCAGAACCAGTTTCTGTGCCCCAACAACCAACGAATAAACACAATGTGCTCTATATATACAATGGACTATTATTCAGCCACAAAAAAGAATGAAATTTTGTCATTTGCGGGAAAATGAATGGAGGTGGAGATCATCATGTTAAGAAAAATAAGCCAGACTCAGAAAGACAAATGTCACCTGTTTTCTTTCTATGCAGAATCTAGATCCATAAATGCAAACAAAAAGGCACAAGCCTAATCGGGAGACTATTTTGGGAGAGGACTGGGGATAGGAAGAGGGGAAGCGAGGGTGATGGGGGTGAACAGACTCAAAGTACATTGTAAACATGTCAAGTGTAATAATGAAACCCATCATTTTGTATGAGAAAAAAAACCCAAAATACTAAATTGAAAAACTAGTAAAATTGTACTGGTAACATTTCAAATAGCATGTGTCACACAAAAATTAAAAGAAAAACCTCAAAGGGGACATTGACATTCAGTCTCTGCTCTTCTGGCCCCACTGGGGCTCCACCTTATAGACATGTTAACAGCTCTGCCAGGAGTGGATCTGGGTTTCTGTAAACTCCCAGTAATGATTCCTCCAAACTCAAGAGCAGTGAGGCACCAGTGGCTCACGTCTGTAATCCTAGCTCCTCAGGAGGCAGAGATTAGGAGGATCATGGTTCAAAGCCAGCCCAGGCAAATAGTTCCACAAGATCCTATTTTGAAAAAACCCTTCACAAAAATAGGGCTGGTGGAGTAGCTCAAAGTGAAGACCCTGTGTCGAAGCCCCAGTACCACCAAAAAAAAAAAAAAAAAAAAAAAAAAAAGCAGGGTAAAGGACCAGACATTTATTTGAAATCTGGCTTATATTTTTGTTTGGGAATAATAGGAATAACCAATCAATAGCAGAGGAGGACTAGGGACACACCACCTTTAATGTACCAGAGAAAGCATAAAGAAGCCACAAGGCATTTTGTTTACCAACATGGTAATAAAATGAAAAAGATGAATGGATTTGATATTAGATAGAAAACAAGGAAAAATAAAAATGACAGCAGACACATCTGCCGGATGGGGCAGAACTCTCCGAATGTTAGCACTGAACAGAACTGGTGACCAAAGCAGAGCCTCCACATACGGGAATCACGTGGACTTTTATTCCTTCCATAGACGTCACAAGATGTTCTGAATGTACATCACTGTCACGCCTTGTACAAGTTTTTGTAGAGAAAAGAACAGTGTTTTGAATGCGTTTAGTTTCTGAAGTCTATCTACACTCAACCCTGAGTGCCCATGTTTCCCACAATACATAAGGAGTATAAGAATAGTTCTAGTTTTCACTATGCTGTTTTCTTTGGGCAAGTGATCAATGCCAAGATTAAATTTAGGTCCTGAAGAACAAGTGGCCATCTTCCCTCCCTGTCAGCATGTTCTCTGCTGCAGCACTGGGAAGTGGGGGACAGAGGGCTATCACAGTCTCTGACAACTGGCGACTGAGTACCTTTGCAAAGGAGAAGCAACGCTCCAGCTGGGCCAGTCTCTTCCCTGGCCTTTGGCCTCAGGAAGAGCAGGGATCTGGTCCACAGCTTCCTAGGCCTGCAGGTAGCCTAACTCAAGGATTCCCTTATTAAACCATGTGGCCAAAGACATACGTTAACCACTCACGGTTAGAAAGAATCTCGGCCAATTTGAAGAAAACCTCTCTGTTAACACTCAAAAAACAAGAGGCCACCAGCCCCAACAAACACTTTGGTCTGCTTCCTACAGAAGGGGCCAGACACAGAAATTTTCCTTCCTGTCCCAGGGCCACAGCATGACCACAGGATGCTCCACCTGTGCTCCATCTGTTTCCATGCTTCCGTGCGTTGGGACCTACGAAACTGAACACACAGCAGTGTTCACTTAGGTGCAGAGACACCGCCACGTGAAATCCTCCACTCTCGTCACTCGTGGCATTTATAATTATTCCTACTCTAATGATTCCATGTCAAGCAGCTAAAGGTTGCCCCACCTCTGCACTTTAGAAGGGCTTCCTTCATTTTCAAAGTTTTATGAGTTACTTTTTTTTGTCATTAAATGAAATAAAAATAAAGGGTCTTTACAGGTTATATGAACTGAGAGCCCACAAGGTATGTATTTCAGTATTTTTTATTTAACAAAAACTGAAAATGGCTCTCTGGCACAGCTGATAAAAATGAATCCCATCTGTTAGGTAACTGAAACATTTGCCAAAGAGGAAAACATGATGTGGAGGGAAAAAATGGGTGGGCTTTGACACCCCCCTTGAAGTTGGATTAATGAATAAGAAGGTTCCTGTGTCAACACTAAAGCAGGGTCCATAGGAGGTCATTGTGGGGACTATGCAGGTGGACATGGGACAGCTGAGGAAACAACCCTGGAATGAAGAAGCCCTCGCAACAGTTAACTACAGACTCTGAGTCCTGACAGAAGCCCCACCATGGCAGTCTGAGTGGCAGAAGTAAGCTAGTAGGGAGGCCAAAGCTGGCCCCAAGGGGATCCCTCCTGAGAAGAGCACGGTGGGGATGGGGGACGGATGGGGACATGGCCTGCACACTTTGGACAGGACCCAGCTGCCAAGTGCTCCAAGGTGTTGGTGCCCTGTCCTGGCCACCCTCTTTCCAAGGGGCAAGCACTCCAGTGTCAAAGGCCAGGCTGTGCCTTTATGGCCAGAGGCTGGAGAAGAGGGAACAAGGGCAAGCGAAACAGCCTGGCGAAACAGGAGAGGTCATCAGGCTGGCAGAAGGAGCTACTGCAGCCACCATGCTCAGCCCACCCCTCCTCCCTGAGGATGCTCCCCAGGGGCCAGGCCAGCAGCAGGGCCTACCTGCTCCACTGCGTGCTGTCAGAGCAGGTGGCGGCAGCAGCGCTCTTCTCCTCATCTGTGGTGTTTTGCTCCCGCGCGGAGGCACTGGCTGCCAGCTCCGACAGCTTGCTACGCTCCATGATCACCATCTCGATCTCTGCAAGCAAAGGCGGACACAGCTTGAGCCTTGCACCTCGCAGACCTCCACTAGCAGACGCCCTAATGTTCATGTCTGAGTGTGCAGCTGGGACCTCAGCACCACACCACAGCAACTGGGCCAGAACCTCTCTCCCCATTCATCTTGGCAACACCAAGAAATGTGGCCCTGACTTTGAGATCCAAACACAAACTGCAATCATTTATTTAGTACTTTATTGATAGCACATTTCCTTCCCAGAGGACTGGAGCAGCTTAGATGATGTGACATGTGGCTAGTGAGACACCTGCATCCAATGAAAACATTCTGAAGCTGTTTCCACTTTAAAAACAGCTTTGGCATGACTGGACCTCCTGCCTTCAACTTTCTACTCACCGCTTCTGGAAGGCAGAGCGGGGCAAGGAATCTTTTGGGATATTTTGGGTTTTTTTTTCCAGTGAAGTAAGAGCAACTTCTAGCAACCAGCGTGAGCATAGTGGGCACTGTTATTTTCAGAAAAGTGAGAACTACTAAAGGAAGCATCTGCAATTACAGATGGATCTCTCCACCCGAGTCCTGACCATATGAACTAGGACTTTCTCAGGCAACCCTTGGAACTCAGGGTTCAGGTAGTCTCCCCTCTTTGAGAGAAGTAATGGGGGAGCAAACAATGATGAAATGAACATACTTGTGTTTCCAGAAGGAGGAGAACGCATGGCTCAGCTCTGATGCCTCCACCACTGTCTCCTCCTGACGTCTCAGCTTCCTTTTTGCCCTCTAAGTTCACACGAATGAGTGAGCTTAGATGGAAATTACCTCACTCTTCTGTTCATAGCTCTCACTGCCTCTTGTCACACTCAGGATGAAATCCAAACAGTATGCTGTGCCTTCCCTTGAGCCTGGCCCGTCCTCCTCTGACCTCACGTCCTGGCCCTCTCCTCCTCACCAGCTCCCACACGCTGACTGGGCTGTACTTCTCCATGGTTCTCTATGCCCCATGCATGTTTCCGCCCCAGAATCTTTACATGGCTATTCTTTCTCTCACACAGGTGGGACTGCCACATCCTCAAGGCTCAGCTCCCCTCCTTGAAGACCTCTTGGGCATCCTCTCCACCTGGTTTTTCTTTACCTCTTTTTTAATATTAACTAAACTACATACTTCTTTTAGATTTCATTCCTTTTTCCCAACTATGTCTTTCTGCTGTAGGACCCCCAGTTCCATTGAGTGGGGGGCTTAGCTTCCCCAGGCTACGACTGTTTCTCAGACTCTCCTTGCTTGTAATAAGCTAGGCAGTGTGAGGATCTGCTCAGGGATTTTGAAGAGTTCCTCAATCTGACCATTAGGCTGAAGTTTGGGCTTGGAAGAGAAGACGACAGAGAGGAACTGGCCCTCTTGTCACATCACATCCAAGAGCATCTTAGAAACATGACTGATGGCTGTTAGTCTTCAGTGCTTGACTGCACTAATGCCCACTCTGTGCTCTGCAGGAGCATGTCAGGAAGCGCAGGCCATGCTTAAAGAAGGGCATCTGGGTCAATCATTTGGAGTTCTACCTGGGAGAGCTGTCCCCTCTCCTCCTCTCCTTGATTCTACTTTACGGCCCTTACAGCTACCTGAATCTCATATTCTCTACTGTTTCACCCACTTACTGCTGAGCTTCCTCCACTAGACTGTGAGCTTCACAGAGTAGCTGCCTCATCTTCTGTCCTTCCTGGATCTCCAATGCCCAGCCCAGGGCCTGGCACAGAGTAAGTGCATGATAAATAACTCTTGAATGGACAAATGGACTGGTGCCTCAGTCTAGCCCAGTGCAGGAAGTTTTGCAGTAGACATGGCTGGCACCGAACCATGTTGGCTGTGACATGTGGCAGGGGTGGTCCACAGACCAACACAATCCACAGTGGCTGTGTGCCCAAAGTGTTCTAATGGGGAGGCGTCTCACGCTCTCACCTCCTAAGATTCTGTAAGCATGACTACACTTGTGACCACCCCCTGACATGGAGGAACGTACTCACGCAAGTCCACATGGGACCAGGGCTTTTGGGAGGCCAGTCTTGGAAGCCCTGCCCTCCCGATCTGATCTGCAATGATTTCTAAGTGGCCTCTGGACAAGTTCTGTCTGTATGGTTTTGTATTTATTTTAATGGGCACTAGAAGAAAATCCTAGCTGCACAGACAGCCTATTCTTATGTGCACAGGACTGCTTAGAATTAGGATAAATTTATTAAGTCAATGCAAAGAAAGCTGCTGAGTACACAACAGGACAGGAAGCGTGTGGCAGTAGTAGAGAAGGAGGTGGTGCTGCCATTTTTTGGTGTCCACCTCTGCCAGCCCCTTCAGTGCACAGCCCCTTTCACACCCCAGGTTTCTCCAGAATGGGGCACAGACACCTCAGTGGGGTGCGAGATGATTGACTTCGTGGTAGTTCTTTTTTTTTTTTAATTTTAAACTATTCTTATCTTTAAAATACCTATTTTGTTCACTTTATGCTGTTTATAAATTAGCACAGTAATACAAATGTGCAATTAATAACAAATACATATATTCTTGGAGTGTGCAGGCTTCAATTTCACATGTACATTGTGTTTACTAATAAAGCATGCCATCAAAGACAACTGAATTTCTACCCGCAAGACTCCTGGCCTTTGACCTCTGCATAGTGACCACAAGCCCATCTCCCCTGTGTTTCACGTTCATGATGCCACCCTGCCAGGCTGAAGTGGTGGGAACTCAGCTCCCAGAACTCCTATGGATGCAGAGCCAAGACCCAGTGCCTGTTCTGGAGGCCAAGTTGCCTGATAAAGCTGTCCCCTTACCAGCTTTTAAACTCCCTGGATGCCACCAGAATTCTGGAGCAGAGGAGAGGTTAAAGACAATCCAGGGAAGTGCTTGTCAAACATTCTTTTTAAGCAGCTTGCTAATAATTTGGGGTGTTTTTATTTTTTGCAGTGCTGGGGATGGAACTCAGGGCCATATGCATGTAGGCATGTGCTCTCCCACTGAGCCACACCCCAGTCCATCAATACTAATGTGCACGGCAGTTTTCCAGGCATACCATCAAGGTAGCAGGACTGCTCTAGGTAAAGGCTGGTGGGTGCCAAACATCTTTGCCCTCAGCTTCCTCAGAGGCACTCCACAGGGAACCCTTCTTGAAATTTTGGGGCTTCACAAAGAACTGCCTTGAACACTGCTGGTTCCGTCCAATCCTGGAAACTATCTGAGGGAGCAACACCCAAAAGTGCAGAGATTCTTAGCACAGCTACAACGCAGCAGCCGGAGCCGGGACAGTTTTCTGCCCCAGCCCTAGAAACGTGGCAATGAAAGTCTCCCTAGACCATGTCACCAACTGGTGCAGGCCCAGGCTGGCGGGGCCTCTCCACTGTCACCAGAACACTCCCAGCCATGTCCCTTGCTCCCTGTGGAGTTCTCATCCAGCCACCACAGTGATGGAACAAGCTGTTCTGTGCAGATTAGTTTGCCAGATGGAATAGATCAATTCAAATGTCCAACCAGGGCTCCCCCCTTCTTTTAAACAACTGTACCCAAATAGCTCTTAACATGATGGTCCTTACCTGGGGTGTGCCAGCTCCCTGAAACTGTATGTAAAATGCTGTTGGCACGGGAGTGGTGACAGCTTTGGGGGTAAGCATCTCCCCACTTCTCACTGTTCTCGAATGGACTCTACAGACATCTTTAAAAGAGGGTACTGGAGAGGAGAGGTCGCAGTGAAGTCCTCTTTAGCCACACCAGAACATCCGGTGTGGCTCTGTGCCGCCGTGTGGGCCCCACTCCCACCTGTCCTGCTGACATTTTCTATCTCAGTGCAGCCAGCTTCTGCCATCAAGCAAAGCAACCCAATGGACTCATGCAGACAGTCTGCCACTGATGGTCACTGAAGCAGGGACTCTATCTGAATCTCACTGCACTGTGAGTCATCCCAGTCCCACCGAGCAGCTTCAATTTTGGGGTTAAAAAGAACTGCAGCAACCGTTTAGCCCTGAGCTCAAGCCATTGAGGCTTGAGCTCCAGCTTTGCTTGCCCTAACAACGCATGTCATGTGTGGATGCTGCCTGCACTACTTCTTATTTAACCCTTGGAGCAGGGGAGGCTGCTGAGGATCAAACCCAGGGTCTCTAGCATGCTTCCTTAGCATGCTAGATCCTATCTCCTGCCCTATTTAGCATTTTCCTCCAACAAGCTCCCTATTTTTCCCCAATGAAATAGTTTAAAAGGGAAGTCCAACTTACTATTATAACCTTCAACCTACCCATCCCTCTTGTAGGAAGTTACCTGGCAGAAACACCTCCAACAATATGAAAATACACATACTCAAGATATTCACTGTGCTGTGTAATTCCCAAATGCTGGGAACTCCCTAAATGTCCAAGACAAGAGACTGTTGACTGAGCTATGACACGCACAATGCCACTGTAAGAAGGAGGAGGAAGAGCTCCCTGGTGGAACTTCCAGAGCTCCTATTAAATAAAAAGAGCAAAGAGCCAACAGCACATATAGTATGCTACCTGCCCCATGTGCAAGGTCAAAGAAAACACCAGATCTGGTTTGTTTGTTTGTCTGTCACTAATGCAGATTGAACCCAGGCCTCGTGCTTAATAGGCAGGCACTGCGCCATTTGAGCCATTTCCTCAGCCTTTTGGCTTTTATAGTTTGTTTTCAGATAGGGTCTTAGGCTAACTTTGTCTGGGCTGACCTTGACCTGTGACCTCCTGCCTCTGTCTCCTCAGTAGCTGAGATCTCAGGCACCTGAGGCATGTGGCACCACACTCAATCTTTTTTTTTTTTTTTTTTTTTTTTAATTTTGAGACAGGGTCTCACAGTTTTGAGTATTGATATCTCACGTATTTAAAAAAGAAAACTGAGAGCAGGGCACTGGTGGCTCACACCTGTAATCTTAGCTACTGAGGAGGCAGAGATTAGGAGGATCACAGTTCGAAGCCAACCTGGGCAAATAGTTTTCGAGGCCCTCTCTCAAAAAAAAACCCTTTACAAAAAGGGGCTGGTGGAGTGGCTCAAGGTGAAGGCCCTGAGTTCAAACCCCAGTACCACACACACACACAAAAACCGTATCACTAGAATAAAGGGGAGAACCCTAAATTCGTGGTGGGAGGTGGCTAAATTTATTTAAAATGCATGTCACACCCAGCCCAGAAAGGGAAAAAGGAAGGAAGGACGGGCAGGCCAACCTGAGCAGCGGTGATCAGAGTACTCCACCATACACACTTGGGTGGGGGTGAGTGCAGTACCGGGACAGTGGTATAATAGAGGGTGAAGCACTACAGACCAATCCTCAGCTCTTTACTACTAAACAATAAACAATTCTGAGTGAAGCAATTTTGAAATTTTTTGGCTGTATTTCAGGATTGAGCAAATAAATGTATTAATGTTGTAGAGAGTCAGGAATTTCTCTGTGAAAGGAAATACATACAAGTCTGGAATGGAGGAACACAAGCACCATATGGAAACGGATTGGAGGTGGAGGTGGTGGTATTAACTTTCAATTTCTGAAACAGACATGTGCATGTTGGGAACATATGCCCTGCCTCTTCCTGGCTTCTTAGCTCTGTCCGCTGAAAGGACCAAAAAGCAGAGACATCCCAGAAGAAGAACATTCAGTGCCCAGGTCTTGTCTCTAAAACTATTGCCAACTGAGGCGAGGGCATGGCTCAAGTGGCAGAGCACCTTCATAGCAAGCACAAAGCCCTGAGTCCAAACCCCAATACTGCGGGGGAAAAAAAAGTAAAAGTAATGCCCATTGAGAGTAAGGAGAGCTTTTCAGGGAAATGGCTCACTCCAGGACTGGGAAGAAGAGTACAAGATGAACATGGAATATCTTCTGCCAGAAACTGCTCAAAAAAATGACAGGGGCTTATCACAAGGTCATGGCAACCAACTGGAAAGCATCCCCATGGGCCAACTCTGGGGTGCTCTGCATACCAAAAAAGTTAAATATAGTAGCGAAGTGGGGACCATGAAAACACTGGTGTCTATGTGCATGAGACACACTAATACATGGAGAGAAGAGGGACCCCGCTTACAGAGAATGGAGAGAGAATGCCAGTAAGCAAATCAGAAAGCTGGGTAAATGGGGGGGGGGTGTGGCCCAAATAATATATATACATGTAAGTAAATGTAAAAACAATAAAATAAAATTTAAAAAAAAAAGCTGGGTAAATGGGGGTTCTTTACGATATTTTGTTTTCACAAGGTTTTGCAAATTTGAAATTATTTTCAAGTAAAGTTTGAAAAATTGCTTCTATAAGCACAAGCCCAGTATAAATAAAAATCCAGTGTAGAAATATATTTGAACAAACAAGGGCTGTTATATGACTTGAAAGGGGAGATTGGCCAGCATCAGAGCAGGATTAATGACCTGTCACCAGGTGGTCTGAGGCAGGGGCGGGGGAGGGGGCGGGGGCAGGCTCCAGCTCTGGGACAGCAGGAAGAGGCCCTGCTGCTGCCATCATCCCAGTGCCAGAGCCATGATGCTGAGGCCCGCCCACCTGCCTGTGTCGGGTAGGGAGAGGCTGGTGTTCTCACAGCTTCCCAGCCACTCCACCTAAAGAAACAACGGCTACTTGGCTCCAAGCAAGAGCATGGCGTGTGTATCCACCTGGCCCTCCTCCCTGACAAACAGTAGCCTACACTGGGTATTTTGCAAGTATGGTAAAGCTGGAAGGGTTTCTCTGAAGAAGGAGAAAGATCCCAGAGACAGTAAAGGGGCTGCCGTCGTCCAGGGTGGTGCACAATGGTTAGTACCTGGTAGTGTGATAAAGGTGCTGTGCACTGACAGGAAAGAGCAATGGGGCTTGTCCCGTTCCTCCCATGCAGAAGCGCCATGCTGGGGATCTCCATGTTAGGAAAGCAGGAGGATGGATGCCAGTTGCGCTGTCCTAACCAACACTTGCACAAGGGGGCTTCCAAAAGAGAAAGAAAAAGACGAAAGAAAAGCAAGCAAATTCCTGAGCCAGAAGAAACTGGGAAAAGAGGAGACAATGAAAGTGGGTGGCAGAGCCTGCCTTTGACACCTGACAGGCCATAGCATTTCAGCAAGCCAGAACACAAGAGCGAGACACAAAGAAGACAGTCCATGGGGTGCCTCCATAGCAGATAATAAAGGTGCCCAAGGACAAAGAAAAGCACAAATTTCAGTGAAGAGGAAGAACACATTGATTAACATCATAGTTATTACATCAATTTCACTAAAACAGAAAAAATGTGGAGTTCAAAGTTCAGCTGGGAGGGTAGGGGTTGCCTCTCAGTGGTAGCGCTTGGCACACATGTGCAAGGCCCTGGGTTCCATTCCATTCCATTCCTAGCACCACCAAAAAAAAAAAAATCAGTTTGAGGACTAAAGATTACTTTTAGAATTTGAGCATGAGAACACTTAACACTAAATAGCTTTTTTTATTATAATATAATTCCTATGGAATTTAAAATAATTTTAAAGTATCATGTTTCTGTCTTGCTTTAGCAAGGTTCGAGTTCAGCATTAGTAATGCAAAACTACAAAATCTAAAACTTGGAGCGCTGACAGGATGTCTCAAGTGAAAACTCCACACTGTGGAGCCTGCTCCCTGGGCATTCCCTCTGGGCTATGTAGGTAAGGTGTGACTGAAACAAAATGCATCCCATCCCCAAGATAACTGACTTCTCCCGATACTGGGAGTAGTCACAGACACTGCAGAGTCTGAGAGCACTGTGGCCCTGTACATTTTAATGAGGATCCTCAACCTGCACTGAAAATCAAGATTTGCTACTAACAACCAATCTTGAAAACTGTTAAGTTTAGAAAATCTAGGAAAACAGTACTATCATCTTAATATTACTGTCACTCATGAAGCAGATATTGAAATTATTTATTTTAGAAATACATTATAAAAGCTTTATTTATGACTGGCTTATATAAGGACTTTTGAAGTAAATTTAATGTTTAAATCAAAAACTTCGTAAGGACTGAGAAGCTGAGTGATTTACTACCATTGATAGGAATCGTAATAAGCTTTCCAGGAGGATTTTGTGTTTAAATACCTGGACGCTGCATCTTACTTCTTGGCTTTATTCTGTCTGGGTAACCAGTAAACACTCATAAAATGCAAAGTAAAGTTCTCCTGCAAGGCTCACAGCCACATGTGGTATCTGCGTGCCCTGCCTGTGGTGCTGAATTCCACTCCCCAGAAGAACTACTTCTAATTCTTTAGCTTTTGTTTCCATGCACACACACAAATTGCTAAGCACACACATTTCACTTACTTTATAAAAGGGGAATTTTCCAGTTTCCTACTCCTTCTATGTTTCTCCAACTTCCCAAAGTAGCTATGTTAAATTTTTTGGCTCAACTCATGCTTATTTTTTTTAATGACCACATAAATACTCTCCATTTCATGTAATGATTATATTGTGACTAAATCTTCCCATACCCTCAGAAGGTGGTTGCATGGGAATTGATTATGGAGCTTTTCATTTTCTACTTTGTTTAAATGGTTTGTAAAAATAACATTCATGTATCATTTTTTCAGATTACTGAAAATAATAAAAATATTTCCACTAACATAACAAAATAAAGAAATACTGTCTGGGGCCACTTATGTGAGATTCCCTAGAGCAGTGAAATCCATGGACACAGAAAGTGTAGTGGTTGCCAGGTGCTGGGATAAGGGGAAATGGGAGTTGTTTAGTGGGAACAGAGTTTCTGGGAAGATTTTCAAGATAAAAGAATTCTGGAGAAGGTGGTGATGGATGCACAACAACATGAAGACACTACTGAACTGCACACTTAAAAATGGCCAGGGCGGAAGGGCACAGGCTCAGTATAGAATGCCTGCTTGGTATGTACAAGGCCCTGGCTTCAACACCAGCACCTCAAAAGCAAAAAAAAAAAAAAAAAAAGAAAAGGTTAATATAGTAAATTTTATGTTATATAAGTATATTTTGTCACAAGAAAACCAAAACCAAAACCCAGAGTGGTAGGGCCCACCTCTCATTTATCATTCACTATCCACATAGCAGTTGTGCAGGGCTACAGGAGCCGTGGCGGCCAGGAGAGGCTCAAGGCCCTCAGGATCCCAGGACGCCAGTTTCTGCCTCCTGATAGGACAACTCTGGCCACATATTCAGCTCCAGGGTTCTGACACACTGACTTTTCAAAGAACAAAAATAATTCCTTGACTTGCTAGAATGATGACACACATTCTAATTGGATTCCTATTTGGTAATGAAGTACTTTTCAGGGAAGTGGCAGGCATAGCCTCCGAAGAGTACCCCTGCTTCACAAGTCCAAGGATTTTCCCCATTGCCCTGTGTTGCATGTTCCAGAAACCACAGCAAGACAGACAATGGGAGAGGGGAAGGGGAGAAGGAGAAGCCTTCACAGAAATCAAGGGAAGGGGAAGATGATCTGCTGGTTACCTAGGAAGGCGGGGGCAGGGTGTGTGTGTGTGTATGTGTGAGTGTGGAATCTTGTGATGTTGGCTGCTTTGGAGCAGAGTTTCAAGGTACAAGCACCACCCCCTGCCCTGGGGAGAATAAAGTGTGGTGAGCTGAGAATTTGGAAGTTCCCTGTCCTTTGGTTTTGAACAGCAGGAGACTGAGTGGGAAAGGTTTTCTGAGAAGTTGTTCTTCAGAGTATTTGTTCTCATTCACCTTTAATCCTCCTCCTCCCACTAGCTCAGCCACTGGAAAGCTGACACCCACGTCTTCCCAACAGTGTCCAGGCTACCAATTCACTCCTTCTCCTCCCTCTCTTCCCATTATTTCACACACTTATATCCACACTCATTCACTCACCTCACTTATCAGCAATAGAAACAGAGGAATGGGCCCTGCAGAAATTGCCAGGGGTCTAAGCACAGAGTTCACCCAACCAAGTTCCTCAACCTGTGTTCCACCTTGGCCAGGGCTCCTATTTGGTGCTTTCATGTCACAAGGTAAATGCTGCAGTGCAGGCGCTCTCACTGTGACAACCTGAGGCCTGGGTGTTAGGAAGGCCTTTCTCCAGGTGGACAAATGACACCTGTCTGGGCAATGATTTGCCCAGAGTCACACAGCTGCCCAAGGGCAGGGCTAGGATTCAGACCTCAACCTCCCAACAGTTAGTCCCTGCTCACCTGGTCAGAATACCATCAGGCTTTGCAAGACAAATGAGGCCGGGTTTCATTTTATTCTAGTAGAGACTTTAAGAAAAGAGTAACAGAAGGAAAAAAAAAAAAAAGGCAAAGCTGGGGGCATAAACTTCCAGTGATCCCTCAATCCTAGCTGAGATCAGTTGCCTTCCTTCACTCCACACCCTTACTGGAATTCCAGAAAAAGGCCAGGCTCTGAAAGTCAGGTTCAGGCTAGGTAATAAATGCCTTCTTGTTCCACAGGCAAGAAACCAAAAGCCCAGCCCTGCTGTTCAAACAGGGAGTGTGAATGGTTTAGTCTCTTGTCTCAGGTCTGTTTATGAAGTTAGCGCTCTTAGTAAATCCACAAAGAGATGGCTGTCCTTCAGACTGAAGGGCAAGCTAAGAAATGAACTTGTACCCTGGCATGTTTGACTCTTTGGCAGAGTGAACACTTCTTTGATTACAGGGACTATGACATCCCTTTTTCCTTTTAATATTCAGTTTCTGCAGATTGAGGGCCCTGTGATTTCGTGGTTTCAGAATGAGTCACCCATTACTTGGGACTGAGGCAGAGCAAATTTCTTTGCACGCTGGGGATGGGAGTAGATGGGTCAGGGGCACACACTCATTTCACACAACTTCCTTGTCTGTGCTTAAATGTGGAGGAGGTGTGAATTCTGGGTGCTGCATTTGTAAAAGATACATCAATGCCACATTCAAATCAGGTCATGGCAAAACTGTGCCTCGTGACCACATGTCCTTTTTTTTTGGTTTCTTTTTCTGAGCTAGGGTCTCACTATGTAGCCCACACTGCCTCCACCTCCTGAGGGCAGGTTTGTAAGACATGCACCACCATACCCAGGCACATTCATTTTTAAGTAGATTCCATGACTAGAAGGAAGGCAGCAGAGATGGGGACGGATTGGTGCCAGCCTCTAAAGAGTTACTTGTGTGTGTCTGTCACAACTAGACTGTCAACTACCTCATGGATCCAGGGACAATGAGAGCAGTCTGCTAGAGGAGGAATGACGTGGAGGAGAGTAGACCCACAGCCCCACCTTAGCCCAGGAAGGGAGAAAGCAAGTAGATGGCCGTGAGGAAACTGGGGGTATGGGTACATAGTGTGGCCTGGCACCCATGCCCTGCTTCCGAAACGCGCACCACACCTTATGGAAGGAGCTACCATAGGCACCTGACCCAGACCTAGCTGGCAGGGCCAGAACACCCTCTCCGCTGTCCTCTGCATCACAACATGAATGAAGGAATGTGCCTGAGGCCCTTCTGAGTCACAGGAATTAATAGCTGTGGGGTTTTGTCCAAGCAGAAAATACCCCACTGCACCTTCAAGAGGGGGACTAAGAGATCTAACAGACTTTTCAGAAAGTTCCAGACTACAAGTGCTGCTCCTGGAAAGACAGGTCCGTGACAGCTTATATGTAGTTAAGTGAGCTGAGTGGGAAGGTGACAGGTCCGTCATGTTTTGGAATGATTAATGTGTTCCAGAAGTTATGAGGGCAACCGAATGGTCATGGGGGTCACTGAGAGCCACGCTTGGCTGACCTCTGAGGCTAACACCAGGCCTGAGCAAGCCTCCGGGGAAATTCTTAGGCTGTATGGCACAATGTGGTCAAGTGACCATCTGGGAAACCCACTTTGGAAGGCTGGTGAAAATTCCTCCCCAGTCCTCTGCACAAAGAGGTAGGGCTCAGCACTCCCAATTCCAGAGAGCCCAACTCCAATCCCAGCAGCCCGAGTGGCCACAGCAGCCTTGCTGAGCTGGTCCATAGTCCCCAAGCACTGGGTCTGGGTTGACTAATTGACTATGTTTTTGGGGCCAAGCCGGCTCTGTCCATACCATGGTTAGTCACAGCCAAGGTCTGGCTAGAGAGCAACCCTTAAAAGGACTGGAACAAAACCAGGAACATCCTTCCAAGACAAAATGGACAAGAACACAGTGTACAAAACAAGGTGAAGATGTCCACTTTGCCCCCATTGTGGCTATGTAATGGCTAAGCCTAGGGTTTAAGCAGATAGCATTCTGTCCAGTTAACAAACACACTAAAATGTCCTAAAGAAGCAAATAAGTATGACTTACCTTGTTTTTCCCTCAACTTCCCACCAAAATGATATTTGCTGACAAAGGTTGCCCAGGCCAAATGAACTCCTAAATGAAAAACGCTTACTGTCCACTGAACACAGATAAAAGCAGGCTAGGGATCTCAGCTCAGAGGAGAGCCAGGAGGCTCCAGGTCATGCAATCATGGCATTCGCTGATTACTACTAGGAAAACCCTGCTGGGGCAGGGCCAGTGGATTGGGGAGGTGGGAGTGTTTTCTGGGGGCCAAGTCGCAGGGAACTCCCAGAGGCAAAGAAGTTCCCGGTCACTGCTTCTATGGGCAGCTCATGCAACAGCTTCAGATGCCCTACTGATGAGGCTGGGAGAGGTGGCTTTAGCGCCGCCACTGCCCAGGTTCAGGAGGTCAGTGGCAGTGTGCCCCACATTGTAGCAGACCCCAGCCAGGCTGCCCAGAAGAGGCTGCATCCGCCTCAGTAAGTGTGGCTGGACCCTCCCTCCAGTGAGCAGAGCCCTGGCCCCACTGCCAGCACGCAGAGTCCCCATCACCCCCTCTTCTACTGCCTGGAGCTGCGGCCAGAGCTCCATCTGTGTGTGGCTGTGAGCCTGGCCCATGACATAAGTAATTGCCAGCCCATGTGTGCCTGATCCCAGAGCAGACACTGTCAAGCTCAAAAAGGTGTCAGCACCTAAACAAGGGGAGGTGGAGAAGGCAAAGCCAATCATCCCAGGACAGAAAGGATTCTGCTTACCAAGTGCATATGCGTCACACAGTGTACCTCACGCCACACTGACGCATTTTCTGAAACGCTTGGTGGAAGAATCTGGGGGACTACATTTGCTTCTGTGACTCCAAGAAACCATAGTCTATTAGAAGAAATAGTTTCATAGGCCCCCTTTTCTTCCCACAGTGCACTGGATACAAATCATCATCCCCAGTCACCAGGAGTGAGTACACATTAATGATGAATGAAGATGACGATAATAACAGTGATGGCAGTAGCAGCCACAAATACTCACAGAGCATTTCATTCAGGCCAGTCACTGCTCTGGGCAGAACAGAAGCATTATTTCGTTTCAATCTCCTAACAGTCCTACACCGCAGGTGTTATTTGTGGTCCTCTTTTTACACTTGGAAAGCCAGTCACAGCTTAAGTGAGCAGCTCTGCTACAGCTACAGATGCCCTGCTGATGGGGCTAGGAGAGCTGGCCACCCATCCAACGAGGGTGGGACTTGTCTTGATGTGACAACCCCCAGCTGCCTCTGATTGTCTGCTCTGTCTGGGATGAGGTACATTGGTGGGCAGTGGGGACAAGCAGAAGCATCCACAAGACACATGTGGGAGCAGAAAAAGGACAGAGGACACAGACGGCAGCATTGGCTGTGGGCAGCAACATGGTGCAGGACGTGGTTCCTGGGTACACTCACCTTCACGCTCCCCACTCGTCTTCATGCCTTTTGAACCACCCTCTGTACCTTTAGCCTTCTCAGCGTCTTCCTGGCTGTCCTCAGTGGGCACTTTCTCCTCGTCTTCTTCCTCCCCCACGTTTTTATAGTTGGGTCTCTTTTGCACCCGCCTCTTGCCCTTGTGCTTGTTCATCTCAAGGGACCGCTCAAGGGTCTCAGTGGGTTTAGTGAAGCACCGAATGCTGGGCTTGGCCTAAGAAAGTCCAAGAAAGGCCACAGATTACCTGGGATGCTGGGATCTCACTGGATGCTGGCAAGCTGCCAAGTGATCCCATCTAAGAAAGTCATCCCCCAACAACAAATGCTGCCTCCTGGTTTGGTGTCAGGACTATTCATATTGCTAAGATCGTCATGACTATCAAGTGACTGGAACCATTGTGCCAGCTACCACTTATTGCTCAGTCCTACATCAGAAATGCTGCTTTCTACTTCCCAGTGCTATACTCCCCAAACAACAGCTGTTCACATAGGAAAAGCACTTCTAGTTAGCACTTTTGCACACTTTGTAGGTGACACTTGCTGTTCCCAGATCTCTGACTATAGTATCTCACTTAAGTTCTACAGCAACTCCATGACTTGATGACTGTTGTCCTCCCTTTACAGAAGAGGAAGCCAAAGCGCAGAGGCCACACAGTCACACCATCTGTGTCCTAGTTGTAGGACACTGGCATTATTATTAACTTTTAACTTATGTAAGTTTTTTATTTGTTTGTTTATGGTAGTACTAGGGATTGAACCTAGGGCCTCATGCATGCTAGGTAATCAGTCTACCACTGAGTTACACCTCCAACCACACAGAAGTTCATTTTAAAGGCAGCTATGCATTACTACAGGAAATGGAACACCAGCATGTCTTGCTATTATAAAAATAAACAGAAGAAAAAAGCACGTATGGCAAGCTGGCTGCAGTTATATGTTGGCTCTCCTTAGAAAGAGCCTGGTGCGCGCCAGTGTTGAGTCAAAGACCACTCACTCCAAAGGAAGTTTCTGTCTGGAAAAGGCAGAGTCCTCGAAGAGAAATGAGAAGGGTCCCTATCACTTGGGTTCATGTCCACTATTCCTGCATCTCTGTCTCCACAACAGCCATGATATACAAGAACTATGGGTCTATTTTAGAGTTGAGAAAATCGAGACTCCAATAGCACTAGCTACTGTGCTGCAGAGCTAGAATCTGGATCCAAGCTTGCTCTTCTTAAAATGATAGTACTTCCCCGGGAACAGAGTGCAGTCTCAGTGCCATGCTTAGCGCTCTTTAGAAAGCGTGCATGCTCTGGACACGGAGGCACGTGCCTACGGTCCCAGCTACTCACAAGCTGAGGCAAGAGGACGGCTTAACCCCAAGGAGTGTGAGGCCGGCCCAGGCAACACAGTGGACAACAAAATAGTCTCCAAAAAAAAAAGTCTATACATGCAAAAGGACTATGTGTAGAAAGGAGCAAAGACAAGGAAATTGATTTTCTTGGGACAGGATTTTGACTGTAGTGTTTTCCTCTTGGCGGACTCTGAGTAATGTTCAGACATCATTTTGTCATTTAAAAAAGTTTTAGAATAAACTTTTCCATTATCTTGATATGGATTACCCATCTCATGAATTTACCCGAAAGAGCCATCAATTGTATTCTGGGGGCCACCATACCTTGCCAATAAGTGCGATATGCTCAAGGAACACAAATTAATTTCAATAATGCTCAAAACAAACTCAATTGTGAGCCAAATTAGCATACAAATCCAAACATTCATTTTTATTTACCCACTTTGGATTATTCAACCACAAAAATGACAGATAAATTGAGACATGACTGTACTGCCCAGGAAACACGGCTAGTGTATTACAGACGCCAGCCACCAAGAGCCTGAAGATGTGGGCCTGCAGAGCACGCACTGCCTGACAGACGGCATCCATCAGGACTCACTTAGGACTCTGCGTGACCAAATGCAGCCCTGGACAGCCCCCCCTCTCTTGAAGGACCAACCTGGCAAGTTAGGCCCACAAGATAAAGTGACTGCGTCTTCCCATCACTGCCTTCTCCCAGGGAATTTTAGAGCAAGCCACACAGAGATCCACTGTCAGACACAGAAAACCCAGAGCAAATACCGAGCAAACACCTCCCAGGTGGAGGTCATGAGCAGACACTCACAGGATGACTAAGGAAAACTGAGCTCTACATGGACTCAGTACAGAACTGAGAGAAGACAGCACAGGGCTCAGGCTGTCATGATGCTCTGACCCCCAGAGGAGCTCTTTATCAGGTGAATCATTCTGGTCTAGAACCAAATGAAACTGAATTCAAGCTCCTGCAGGGCTGGGACCACAGCTCAGTGGAAGAGCATGGGGACCTGGGTTCCATCCCAGCACTGCCACAAAACAAAATCAAAAAGTTCCTTCAGAGAGTGACAAAACAGTAAGCATCCAACATATGACAGCCACCTTCCTTTGCTGGCCTGTGTCCATAGAGAAATAACAGCCGCGGGCATGGACTTAAGAACTCTCCGAAGGACCTGTTTTCTCCATGATAAGGAGAGGGAGGGGAGCATGCTTAGTGGGGATTTCTAATCTTGGAAACGTAACCGTCCAGTGAACAGCTGGAAACCACCTAAAGGTCCACTGCGAGGGAGCGGTTAGGCAATTATGATCTGTCTGGCTACATAGTGGGAGTCCAATCACATGCTAAAGAGACAGGTCTTCTGATTCTTAGGCGGACTGATGCAGAAACAGTGCTGGGATGGAAAGCAGGAAGAGGCCCTAAAGCAGGTCCCTTTCAAAAGCTTTCAAAGGCTACACGCAAGAGTGGAAGCACAACTTTCCCTGGAAAGTGGCCCGAGAACGTGTTCACTTTTCAACTCTGGAGAAAGGGAAGGCACTGCGCCTACCCACCACATACAACACGCTGACATGTTTTCATTTGGTTTGAAATTTCTCATTATGCAAACATATTATGTTTTTAAAATTCAATGTGGGTCAGGTGGACACTGGGATGATGGACTATTTTTGTTTTCTTTTATATTTATATATATATATATACACACACACATATATATACACACATATACATACGTACATATGTACATGTACGTATGTATATGTACATACGTATATGTGTGTGTATATATGTCTATATATATATGTTTTGTTTGTTGGTTTTTGGTGGGACTGGAATTTGAACTCAGGGCTTTGTGCTCACAAAGCAGGCGCTCTACCACTTGAGCCACACATCTCGTCCATTTTGCTCTAGTTATTTTGGAGATGGGAGTCTCTCAAACTATTTGCCCAGACTGGCCTGGAACCTCAATCCTCCTGATCTCAGCCTCCCATGTAGCTAGGATTACAGGTGTGAGCCACTGGCGTCCAGCTCCTCTATATATCAAAAACTCGATTTTTCCTTAATACTAACATCAGAATGCCATAGTTATCATGGAGAAGCTGGTAGGACTTGGCTAGAAAATGTAGGAAGAAATTCATGATCATCCCTGCTGCCCTTTCAAAATCCTCTGGCTGCTGCCCTTTCAAAATCCTCTGGCTGCTGCCCTTTCAAAATCCTCTGGCTGCTGCCCTTTCAAAATCCTCTGGCTGCTGCCCTTTCAAAATCCTCTGGCTGCTGACCTCCAGAATTCTTCTGTGACTCTAGACATCCAGGTGTCACCTCCCTGCTGCGCTCTCAGCACTAAGCCTAGAGCAGGGCAGGGGCTCTCCAGCTGCTGCTGCATGAGCTCCTGGCTGCAGGGTGAGGTCTGTGTCATTCTGCATAGAGAAGGAAAAAGAACAGAAAAAGGAGAAGAGAAGGGAGGAGGGAAGGGGTGCAAAAAGAGCCTAACTCCGTCAGAGTGACCCTAGCACAAGGAAAAAGCAATGAAACCAACAAAAAGAAATGACAAAGCCCCCTCTGGAGTCAAAACGCAGAAGACTTTAGGTTTAGCTTCTCACAGCAAAGTACATAATGCTCCATCAGGAAGCATTCCACTTCACAAATGTCATAGGCTTGGGTTTGGCCAAGGGTCCATCTCCCAGGGGCTGAGCCAGGGCTCAGGAGGAACATGGGGAAGGGGCCTCCTTGCTGCCTATGTGTTCTGCCAGAGGGCCTGGAGTTCTGTGGTTGGATTCTTAGGCTGGCTTCTAGGGTCAGGGCCACTGGAAAGTCAGCAATGGGATTTCAAGGGTAGCCAGAGGGCTTAGCTACCTACTCCCCAGAGGGTGTGCATCTGCCTGCTGGTAAAGGAAACCTCCCCCAGCCTAGTGCTCCTCCAACCCAAGGCTCTAGTCCTTGCTTTCTAAAGAGTCAAATATTTCAGGAAGGAGAATCCCCAGGGGGGTCAGGGAAGACTGAGGCCTCTCAGATGGGGGGTCTGAGAGCAAGCTCTACAAGACAAGGAAAAGGGAGGGAGGATGGGAACAACGAAGGCCTGGGGGCCTGGGTGGAGGAGGAGTTTGGGATCATACAGAATGTCCCCCACTAAGTCTGGGTGTGGCAGTTTAGAAAGACCTGGCAGAGACTGCACACAAAAAGTGAGTTATAGTTAATGAAGCAGTCAATCAATGATTCGGTTTATGGGTAAAAACCAGGTCTACAGAGTTAAAACATGGATTATATTTATATTCTATGTTCCAGATCCCAGATCTGATAAACATTTACATGAAAATGTATAGAGAAAGTTCTGGAAAGATACATAAACTGCAACCAGTAGCTCCCTATGAGGAAGATACTGAGTTTGGGGGAATTTTCCCTTTCCGCTCTTTCTGTTTCCATAGTATGCAGTTGTTTTGACCCAAGATAGTACAATTTAAATGTAAAAACACCATCTGGGCAAGGTGGTACATGCCTGCAATCCCAGCATTCAGGAGACTGAGGCAGACACTGCCACAGAAAATCATAAGTAAATAAATGTAAAAACATCTTTAAAGAATGCATTTCATGTCTCTGAACCATACCCTTAAAAACAGTGAGATGGTCAACTTGAAGTCATGTTTATTTCACCACAATTTAAAAAAGAACAAAGTTTTCCAAAGACACCCTCTGTATGGGGGGAAAGTTGGCCCTAGACTGAGATGCTAGAAGCACTGTGAGTCCTGGGGAAGGAGGCTCACACGGGAGTGCCAGGGCTCAAAGAGTAGGCCTGTGCTGGACAAGAGCATTGTGTGGCTTCATGGAGGAGGTGACCCATCTGAGTCTTGAACAACAACAACAGGAATTCACCAGTGCACTTGGGAAGAAGAGAAGGCTAGGAGAGGCCAGCCCGGAGCCCCAGCCTCTAGAAGCTTGCAGCTAGGTGTGCCCAAAAGAGCCCATTTGCCCACTATGTCTGCTAGGCCCTGGGTGACCTTGGCCAGCTCCCCGGGTGGCAGCAAGCACAGCAGTTTGGAGTTCCTGGGAAGTCTGGTGTGGTGCT
This sequence comes from Castor canadensis, assembly GCF_047511655.1. Lineage (NCBI taxonomy): Eukaryota > Metazoa > Chordata > Mammalia > Rodentia > Castoridae > Castor > Castor canadensis. The sequence continues at coordinate 9,019,134 of NC_133402.1, read as the reverse complement.
GGGCCAGCTGGGCAGCCCTTCCAGCCAGCTGCTGAAATGCCCCATTCATGATGCTCGGGGTACAGGAGGGGCAGGATGACCCTGCTTAGCTCCCTGCAGCTCCCCACTTAGTGTTACAATGGGAAGAGGGAAAGCAGTGGCTGGCAGGGGACCAGGAAAGGGGACATGAGGGCATCAGACAGGCTGCTTGGGGGAGAATGGGGATGAGAACAGGAAGGAGAAATATCGGCGATAGAGGGGCAGGGAAAGGAAGGGGAGGCCGCTTGGCTCTGGATTCTGTCTGGCTGGGTAGGCAGTATGGTGACCAGAAGGCTGAGGAAACCTGGAGGCTCTCCCAGGCTTGCAGAGGAAGTCACTGGATTCCTTGTGTTTCAACAGCTCTGCTAAGGGCTTAGAGGGGAGGAGAAAGGTTTTCTCCTAAGAAAGGAGGCCAGCCATGCTAACAAAAACATGCCCACGTCAGGCAGACCTGGGTCCAAATCTCAGACCCACTGACCAGCAGAGGCATCCTGACAGCACAAATGAGCCTCAGTTTCCTCTTGGAAAACATACAACAGCAGCTCCAAGGCAGGTCACCACCGGGCTGCAGCGAGATCCTGCCTGCTCGGCATGCCTGCAGTCACACAAAAGCTGAAATATCCATTCCACGAAAGAGAGCAACGGTGACCTCTGGAGCTTAGGAAAGGGAGTGTGAGGGAACCAAGCTAGTCAACTTGAGGAAGTAGGTCTGGTGTTCTCAAGCACAGTAAGCCTACTACAGTCTATGAATATTAATGATCTACTTTTAAAGAACTAGAAGAGTCCAAAGAGCCCAACACAGAGAAAGAAGCAACATTTGAGTAGGTAGAAAAGCCAGTTAGTCTCACTTGATCACTATGCATTGTATACATGGATCAAAACATCATACTGTACCCCAGAAATATTTTTTAATACTGGCTTATGGCCTGTCACAGTGGGCATGTGAGAAGTATTTATGTTATCATATCATACTGTACCCCAGAAGTATTTTTTAATACTGGCTTATGGCCTGTCACAGTGGGCATGTGAAAAGTATTTATGTTATCATAGGATGAGAGACAGCACCAGAGGACTAACTTCTCAAAATCAGCCACGCTGTTTTAAATGTGACCCCCTCACTCTTGATGACTCCCTGCTTGCTGGCCTCATAGTTTCTTCATGGGCTGGACTCAGCCTCCTGCGGTGCTCCTGCTGCAGGGACTGAAGCTGGCAGATATAGAGCTCAAAGCCAGGGTGTGATCCAAAATTGGGTCCACCCATCCAAAAGGTGCCAGAATGAGCCCTGGCTTCACTCAGTGGGCCTCACATTAGCCTCTCCCTTGGGGGGCTGCTGAGAGGTGCTATAGAGGTAACCACACCCTCTTGTTACCCTTTTCAGGAAGACCTCAATACCCAGTGAGATCACTTGAGAGTGCCTGGGATTGCTCTGAGCACTTCACACACTTCCCTGGGAACCTGCCCATGGTCACTCTCACAGTGACAGGGAAGTCTGGCTCTATGCCCACCTGCATGACCATTGTGTTGTACCGCTCAAACTTGCATTCCCTCCATAGCACTTGCTGGCTACCCGACACTAGACCAGCCTCCTGAAGAACTGATGTAATGGCTGAGCCATAAACCCAGCATAAACAGCACACACCTGTAATTCCAGCACTCAGGAGGGTGAGGCAGGAGGATCCCAAGTTCAAGGCCAGTTGGACTACAGAATAAGTGTGAGACTGGCCTGGGATATATATGGAGATCTTGTTTAAAAAAAAAAGCAACCTGAAAGTATAGCTCAAGTGGTAGAATGCCTGCCTAGCAAGTACAAGGCCCTGAGTTCAAACCCCAGTACCACCAAAACCAAAACAAATTAAAAAAGCCCTGAGCCATGCCCACATCACACTAATTGGAGAAAAAGCTCAGTGACAGTCAAAGGATTTTTTTGTTTTGTTTTTTTTTTTTTTTTTGGTTGGTGGTGGTGCTGACACTGGAAAGCAGGGCCTCTCAAATGGCTAGGCAATAGCTTCGCCACTGAGGTACATCCTCAGCCCTCATTTCACATTTTTATTTCACATACCCAGAGACCAAAAGTCACAGGGGTCACAGTGGCCAAGTTTATACCACTGTAGCCAAAGACTTTACAGCACATGACCTCTCAACTGTCTGTGAAGGGAGGCAAGCCATACAAGAAGTGTGGCAGGGTGAGGCTCTTATGCTGGAGCAGACATGGGCTGGGATAAACACGTGGGGGGGGGGGCGCGGAATGTGTCACACGGCTGCCTATAGCACAAGGCTGCTAAAGCAAAGCCCAGACACATCCAGAGCGTATAGCTGCAGGCACGTTAAGAGAAGAATCTGACAATGCTGCCAAATTTAACAGGGAAAATAAACCTAATGAACAGGGACAGGGAAGAGGTAACGGGCCCCGTCCATTAACACAGGACCACAGCCCTCATCTCCCAAACTGACCAGTTTTCAGGGAGCACTGAGGCAAAAGGGAAAGGCCATTTATCTAGAATCCCAACTCTGTGGTCCATGCTCAGCGCTCAGACTGTGAGTCAGGCAGCAAGGGACAGTGTGGCCACTTCTTGGGCAGTGAACTCTGACCTGCTATAGAATCTGTAGTGGTCAGCCTTGTGCCCCCTTCGGCACTCCAGGCTGAGCACCGTGAGTGTCTGGTGCTGTCCCTGGCACACGGTAAAGAGCCAGTACTGACTGTGGGATGCACTGGGACTGTCTGGGGCGAGGCCCCAGGAGTCCTACAGGCCTCCAGTCTCACAGAAGGTGGCTCGCACTGCCTGCGGGAGGAAAGGCAGGTCACACGCACTTGTATTTCTTTAGGAAGAGCATTTTGCTAAGCGCACACTATTCTCAAAGACAGTGAACTGAGACACTGGTGACCCTCCATTACCAGAAACAGTCATCCAGAAAGTCACATCCTAACACCACACGCTGAACTGGACATGATTTCCATTGCCGATGGGGACAAAGGGCATGAACAAAAACTGCACAGGATTTAGGGCTGGATACCTGCAGTCCCAAAGGGTCACTCAATCACTGGGAGCCTTGGCTTCCCCATGGAGAGTCTGGGACAGTAACATTACCTTGTTCTCTGGGGATGAGAAGCATGAAACAAGATGTGGAGTGAGACAAAACTTACCTTCTACAGAATGAAAAGCAGTCCTTCTCCTGCTGACCCAGCATGTTTCCTGCACACAGCCTCTCTTCTGTTCCCAGACACACCCAGCTGATTCCCACCTGTCTTTGTCTTCTTGGGGACCAAATATAGGACTTTGCACATGCTAAGCAAGCCCTCTACCACTGAGCTGCATCCCCAGCCCATCCCACCAGTCTTTGACTCATGCCTCCAACTCCTTGCGGGGCTGCCTCTTTAGGGAGGACTGCCCTCATGTCACCTCCCAGGGCCATCTGTTTCCTTCCCAGATGAGCTCTTCCATCTGTGGAAGTGCTGTTGGGACAGAGATGTGACTCCTGCTCACTCTGGTTCCCTGGACAGCATGGCACTACCTGCAATGTATGCGTGCTCAGCAAACACTCATGGCAGTGAGTCAAGGGTGAGCCACTGGCTAGCCTGTGCTGAGCAAACAGGCACTGCTCACCCAGGGAACGAGCCAGCTGTCACCGAAGGGTCACCTGAGCAATGCTATCAGTGGATAAAGTCCTTTCACATTACCTTTCTCTCCTTTCTGCTCACGAGGCTACAGACTCTGTTCAGTGCTTACTTGGAGGCTACCATGAGGGCCTCACAGGGTAAGGTTCTGAGCAGCCCATCAAGTGGTTAGATGCCACTGATCTCAGGATAGCTGGGATCTACCACTCTGTGGCTCACAGTGCTCTACAGAAACCCCTGGAATCACCTCCCTGGAGAACAGCTGTGCTGCCCTCAGGCATGAAAGAGTGATGCACAGCACCGCCATCACCTGGCTGTTGTTAAGTCTGCTGGGGGCCCAGAAAAGGCAGGTGTCTCTGGGAAGCAAGCAGAGTGGCCTGCTTTCACCCATGGGCAGTCCCCAGCCTCCCATTAGGCAAAGCACCAAAATAAAACCAGGTTTCCTGGCTCGAGGGTGCTGCCACTGACCAAGATTGGATTTCTGTGCTCATTAGAAACATGGCATTTGATTCCTTCACTGAGACTGAGTATTTCAAAACAATCAATGTTCACTGCAGGAACCATGCCAGTCACTGGGGACATGACTCCCTCCGTGTCAACTCCTGAATCCTCCAGTGGCCTACAAGGTTCCACCTGCCTTCACCAGCCTTATTCATCTGCTCTGTACCCCCTTGCCATGCTGCCAACACACCAGGCACATCCTGCCTCAGGGCCTTTGCACTGGCTATTCCTTTTGGCCAACAGGCTCTTCCTCCAGGTATCTCCATGGCTTCTCCCTTCCTTCAAATCCATGCTCACACATCACCTTCCCAACCCTAAGGGGCCAATCACAGCCACCCTATGAGAACTGGATCCTTCCAAGCCTTCTGGCCCCACCCATGACCCATCATCCCTACTTGGTTCTGCTTCAGTTCTGCTTTTCTAGAGCCCCTCCCATCTAACTCTGCATGTGTACTATTCATTTTATTGTTCCCGTCTCTTCCCATGAAGTCATGCATGAAGACCAATGCCTGCAATGGTCCCAGGTGCATGGGAGACACCAGCAGTTACTTGTTGAAGAGGTGAGTAAATACAGATCTGCCGTCAAGTAACTTACAGTCAGGTTAGAAATTGCAACTGCCCAAAAGGCCAACTGGTAATAATGAGGCAGGCTAAAATTAGGGAAAGTTCAGGACTCATAGAAACTTAATATTACATCTCAGATTAACCATACTCTGGTTCAGAGACTGCCCTCACCAACTCAGAAGCCACCCATTCCCCTCCCCACTCTTTGATTGCTGGATGGAATCACCTGCTTCCTCCCTCCCCATAGGTTAGCATAGGTTTTAAAAGCACCTGGGGAAGAGAAGCACGCTCCATCTGCCTGTAGACTCCACCTGTGCCCACCATCCCTTTTGTGCTTCCCTACCCTTTTAATAAACTCCATTTATACCCATGTGTCCTGCCATGGATTCTTCCCCAGGGGACACAGAGTTTGGACATCTTCTGATCACCATGCCACCAACAATAACTCCTAGCCAAGCCCCAGGACACAGACCCCAGCAGTGGCAGGAGCCTCGTCTGTCTGTCCCCACCCTCCATTTCCTGACTGGAGTTGAAGTCTGGAAGTTACTAATAGCTCAGGGTGGACCAGAGCTGTCTCACACACCACAGAGCTGTCTCCAGGCTTATGGCTAACCCCAACTCATTGTGTCATGCCACAGAGAAGACAAAAAAGCCAGCTAGGGTCTGACTCTCAGAGCCTTTGCGACTGTCCCCTGTCCCCAGCCCTGCCCACTGCCTACTTTGGTTTTCCCCAGTGGTTCCCAGGATACAGGATTCTGAAGGCCCTGGCTCTTCTCTGGCCAGCTGGACCAGGAGCAGGACCCCCTGGCCTACCTTCAATCCAAGTTGCCTGCAGCCCCCCACCAAGGCTGCTCCTGCCTGGAGCCTCAACACTGTGGGACTCCTATCGGCAGCTTAGCCCTCCTTCTGCCCTTGGGAGGGACACCTGTTGCTAAGACCACAGAGTCCTCCTCAATCTGTGGGACAGGTTGCAACACTCCAGCCTCTCCCCGATTCTGTCCACAGCTCTCTCATGGGAACCAAAGCGCCATGCTCAAGATTTCTGCAGGGGACCAGGGCACCCTGGAACTGTAACTCCAGTGAGGGATTATGGGAAATCCCACAATGGCCACACAAAAGGAGAAGGCACACCTAGATAGAATTCTTCTATGGGAATATCTGTAATTGGGTCAATGACAACCTTGATTTGAAGGTTTGCTTATAAGTTCCTTCGGTGTTCCCAACCCTCTCCCACAGGCCCATTAGCACTTTCAGGAAGAAGAAAGTGTGTGCCTCAGACTCCCCTCTGGTTAGCTGGGGTCAGGAGTGAAGTCAGGGGAGCTCCAGTCCCAGCAGGAAGGGGTGCTCGCCTGAGCCGCTCTGCCCCTGGAGACCCAGCTGCCATGATGCAAATCCAGAGCCCAGGTTGGGGACAGCCCTGCAGCAGGGTTGAGGAGAGCCAGAGCAATCGTTAATGCTCTGACCTATAAGCACACAGCCCAGGGAAGCTAGGCTGTGACTGTTGGAGCTGCACAGTCCATGTGCTCCATTGCCTGTGCTCCACTGAAGGCTCTGCTGGGCAGAAGACAGGTGACAGAAATGCCAGGCATTATACAGAGAACTAGCAGCCAACACCGAGGTGCACACTTACTCTCAGCTCCCCCAGAGAATCATCTGGGAATGATCCAATGGGCTGAGCTGGTGCCTACAGAGCGATGCTCAATGCTGGTATTTTAGGTCAGGAAAGCCTGTTCTGCCCCAGAATCCTCACTCCACCTTCTGAACTCACAGCCATCCAGTGCAGGACCACATGTGAACAGAGAAGTATTTACACTTTCCAGAGATTAAACCTCACAGCTAAGTCAGGGAGCACACACAGAATACACACACAGAGCTTTGCTCCCACAATGGCAAAGTTTAATCCTGATCGTCTCCCCTCAGTCACTACATCATCGCTGCTGGTACCTCTTGGCTCCATGCCTTTGCATCTGCTTCAGGGGTGCCTCTCAAGGGATGCACTGCACAGTGCTTCCGTATTTGTCAGTCCAGCACCCAGTTCGAAGCTTAGGGAGGGAGGCCTCAAGTCAGGAGAGCACAAACTACACAGCCTCAGAAATGATCCACTGTGATGACAGCATCTAAGATGTGTGCACTTATGCAGGTTAGTCTTCGGAGTAAGCACCACACACAGCATCAAATCCTCCCCACAGACCCATGCTCACTGCTCACACCGAGACCCAGAGAGCTGGAGTAACTCACCCTAGGACACCTAAGAAGATGAGCAGCCAGGGTTTGAGATGCCCCTGGTAGTCTGGCTTCAGAGTACTCTGCTGCCTCTTAAGGTGGCAGGTGGAACAGCACCAGAAGCAACTGGCTCTGACACACCTCCTCCAACCTGGTCCCAGAGAAGGTGGCGCTCAAGGGGCAGGCTCCAAAAGGTTTACTGCTCTTAGAGGCCTTATGACAAGATCATGAGAGCTCTTGTGACTCTGCTGCTACCACACCCACTACCTCCTTCATCTCAGCACCCCACACCCCCTCTGCATCTCTGGCAAGCCCCACAATGGTGCCATACCCTATGAGGGTGAGAAGCCGGGAGGACAGGAAGTGCGTCTCAGCTGTGTGTCACCACACCCCTAACCTCTCAGCACAAGTGCACAGAAAGACATGTGCTATGGAATGCATAAAGGAATGCGAGAACTAAGGAAACTCTCCCTCAGAGCCCAGAATGGAAAAAAATCTCTTTAAAAAAAAAAGCACCCTGCCAGGGGTGATGACACATGCTTGTAACGCCAGTGCTCAAGGTCACTCTGGGATACGTAGTGAGATCCTGTCTCAAGAAAAAGGATAATGACACACCCCCCAAATTTTAATCTATATTCATTTTGCAAAAATTTCCATGTTAGTTTCAGAGTTCTCCTTCTCTGACTCTGCTCCCCCACAAGAAACAGTATCTGCTCAGCACTGGACTGCCACAGAATGAAAATTCTGTCCCCTAGCAGGAACGTATGATGTTGCTGCACACGTGGATTTCAATTAAGACATTTATCTGAGCATGCTGATGCGTGTCAAATTTAACCCGAAATTACAGTCTTTCTGAATAACTCTGCTCTCCACTCTGCTTCTCTCTCTCTTCAATTTTGGTTTGGTTTGGTGAGAGGGCTGCTGGTAAAAATGAAGCAATACCAGTAACTTATCTACAAATTACGGGAAGGAGAAAGTAGGTTAAAAAAGACCAAGAAACTTAAAACAAGTTTGATCAACCACATCCGAGCCAGGCAGGAAACAATAGGAGACTGTTCTCGCTATAGGGAAGGAAGGGAAATCTTGCAGGACTACTGTCAAGCAAGTGGCAGATGACAATTGTTTTGTATGCCTCTTCTCTTCCTGGATTTCACCTGCAGTCTCAGAACACAGCGCCTTTGATCTCACACCTGGGGAAGGCAGTACCCGGAAGGACAAAGACGAAAGCTGACACTTTCACTGGTCCTGCAGCTCCTTTCACCCTACAGTCTGCTCTCAGCTCAGGCCTCCACCACAGCCAGTGGTGGAGGCACACCAGGGGTGTGTCTCTCACAGTGAGGTGGGACTTCTATCCCGAGAAGAGGCCATGAGAAACAGCGTGGATCTTCTGAAAGCTCCCTCTGATGACAGAGTTTGCCTGAAGCCGGAATCCTAAGCTGAGGGGCACTAGTAACCTGCAATGTGCTTTTGCTCCAACTGCAAACCCAGGTCTCCATGACCACATCCTGCAGTCCTGCAAGACGTCACCATGGAACAAAACTGGGGAAGAGCTCTATGCATTATTTCTTATAACTGCATGTAAATCTACAATTATCTCAGCGAAAAAAAATTCTACTAAAAAATCTGTGTATCGAACAACGAAAAGCTAAAGAAAAGTGGCATATACATACAATGCAGTTTTATTCAGTCTTTAAAAAAAGAAATTCTGCCATGCGTGACATGGATGAACCCGGAGGACATTATTCTAGTGAAATAAGCCAGTGACAGAAAGCAAAATACTGCATGATCCCACTCATATGAGCAATCTACAACTGTCAAACTCATAGAAGCAGAGAGTAGGAGGGTGAGGGCAGGGCTGGGGAGGGAAATGAAGAGTAGTTCAAGGGGAATAAGGTTTCAGCTGGCAGGTGGTTGGAGAGTCCCCTGGACTACAAGAGGAATGAGCTCAAGAGATCTGTGGGACACTGGTCTACAGTCAACAATACCATATTATGTATACACTTACAGATGTGTTAAGAGGTAGGTCTCATGTTAACTATTGGTACCACAATTGAAAAGAACCTTGTGAGCCCCAGAGCCCCCAAGATCTTTGGGATCATGTCAGACAAGACCAAGTCTAACCTCAACACTGCACTGGGAAGATGCCTGTGAAGAAGCCTTTGCAGTCACTCTGGGTTCTGAAAATCATGTGCCACAGCAAAGTCCAAAGAGATCCCATCCCTCTCAAATTGGTATTAATGCCAACAGTGTGTTGATTAGCAGTGCACTGGGTAGGGACAAGGCAAATTTAATGACAAACGTGTATCTCATCAGATGGGGACAGCCTCTGGAGGCTTTCTGCAGAAATTGGGAGTCACATCTCTGACTCAGAGATCCCGGATGGTAAGTAAAGCCTGGGAAATCCTAATGTTACAATTCATAACAGTTTCTTTCAAATACTGTGAAGCCGGGCTAAACAAGCTAAGGGCCAGGCTGCAACCTGTGGGGCGTTTGCTGGGCACTTGGAATATCTTTTCTTTCCTTCCCTTTCTCCCTGCCTTCCTTCCTTTTCCTTCTTACAATATTTTTCGTACTGGGAGTTGAACCCAGGGCCTTGTGCTTGCTACACTTGAGCTATACCCTCATCCCTTTTGTCTTTGAGATAGGGGCTCCCCACTACCTTTGTCTACTAGTATTCAAGATCCTCCTGCCTCTGCCTCCTGAGCAGCTGGGATTACAGGTATGTTGCAATACATTTTCTCACACCTTGCCAAGCTCTCCCCATTTTCCAAGTGGAATGAAACAACTTGCCAAGGTTACCCAACTGGTGGGGTACTTGGCATCCTAGACTGGAGGCCCTGATGATTCTGCTGACTCAGCATCCCAAGTCACTGAGCAAAAGCTAGCTTAGGAAGTCACAGAAATACCTCTGGTCCCATGAACACTGAGTCAGCTACATGTTTTCCAGACTGAGTGATGGACCACTAGTGGAGTCCTTCCTGTTCAACACTTGTCACCAAACCTCCAAGTCCAATTCTCTTCCTTCCCTTTGGAGCACTTATACTCAAAGACTTGAGGTGGGCCTTTGTCTGTGTATTGCACCCACCTCTGTCTCTTCTTTTCAGTAGACTGTAAAGCTCCACTGAATCAGAGACCACAATTTGGTGCATCCACAGTGCTGGCATGACAACCCAAAGAAAGGGCTTGTTAAACACTTGTTCAATGAGTCCAGAACAGGCCAAGCCAGGAAAAGGCCCATTCAATTCCACTGAACAATGCCACTGCCACCAAGGAGAGAAAGGTTCTGGGAACTTTTCTAGGGGCCTTAGTGCTCACCCAAAACAGCAAAATGGCCTGGCCAGACCATGGCACACCTGAAAAACCAGACGGACAGGGGCCTCTTGCAACTGAATAACCTGAAGCGATGGCCCTTCATCTGTAGGATCACATTCCACCCATGCATACGGCAATGCAGGTACTGCCCTGGACAGCTCAGGCCCAGCACCCAGAGACAGGGCCTCATCAAACAGCCTTTGTACACAATGCTCCGTGCTCATCTCAGATGTGTGCACCAGGCGCAGGCTGCAGCCAATTCAACAACAGACACAATTCTGGCCACAAAATAGGATCTCTGATCGGGAGAAGCAAGCACAAGCACTTCCAGGTGTGGGTATGGTGAGGACACAGGTACCAAGGCAGAAGCACAGGACAGGTGGGAGAAGAATGGGTTGGGCCAGTTACCCAGGCAGCCTAGAGCTCAGGACACCTGAGCAGGCTGGTAAGAGGGATGATAGCAAAGAAGCACAGGGGACAAGGGGGGGACTTGGAGAAGTCATAGCCCCAGCCATCAGGCGTTTTCTTTCATCAGTGTGTGACATGTAACTCCAAGCTCCTGCATATCACAAATAAGCTTGCCTTCATCTATAGTTTGATGATAATCTAAAACATGAGAGATTTTTCACAAAAATGCAGATTTCCACCTTCTCTGGAAACAGGAGGAGACCTGGCAATAACTATATCTGTCTTCCTGCAGAACTGTAGGCCAGGTGGAACAGCAGCTGCATGCAAAGGAGGTAAGAGCTCTGTTTGCCATGGTCCCCGGGACTCCCCACTGCCCTCCCACAGGCCAGCATCATTTATAAATGGTCACTGCCCAACTGCTGTAGATATCTGTGCCTTAGAGAGGGCATCCTCTCATCTCTCACCCTGCCCAGGAATAATGCCTCACAGGTACATGATTTGAGGCCCAGAGTAGTACAGTTCCTGTCAATCAAATCCACTGGTAACAGCTGACCCAGACTCTCCAGGGCATATGTGCGCTTTAAGCCTCGGACCAGGCTCTCTGAATTCGCAAATGGCTTGTGCATCATTGTGGCTCCACAAGCAGAATGATGGTTTCTGACTTGAGAGTCCCATTGATTAACCAAACAGACAATGAATGGCTTCTTATCACGGTGAAACATAGCCCTAAAGCTACTGACTTACAGAACTCCGCTGAACATCCTGTACAGGCTTAGGGTACGTCTCAGACAGATCGCCATTCAGGATGACTTCGGCCAGCGAGTTCACCAGCGGGGCATGGTGGATGATGAGGAAGACCTGGTGAGAAAGAAGAAAGGGGTTAGCATGAAAGAGTGCAGTCTCTCTACCTCCTCCTTCCCAATCAGAGACACCCAGGCTGGGCTTGGTGAGTCCGAGGGAAAAGTCATATCCAGGAGAAATCAGCTCCTCTCCTCTCAAAGGTTGGCCTCTCCTCCAGACTCTTGCCTATTTGGCAGGCTGCTCTTCCTTGGAAGGAAGTGCATAGGGCCAGACCATCCCTCATGGCTGAGCGAAGCCAACTCTGCCTGAAGTGGAGCAATGGGTGAAAGGAACAGCCAAACTAGCACATGCCTTCCTTTCCCTAGGCATGCTAGTATCAAATTCGACTCTGATAAGACTAAAAGGCACCATCCCAGTACTTTCCTTCTGTGGGAAGAAGGGGGTAGTAAGTTCTGCTCCAAACAAGGGATGGCAAAGGGGTAGCATATGGAAATCTGGTCACTGGAAATGCTCCAGCCCCTGCAGTGGATTTTTAGCCTGCTGGAACTCCATGGCAGTGTCACGGGTATGGAAACTGGGGAAGAAAAGTCGTAAGAGCCAGAGGCCAACACAGCTGTGCCAGGAGGCAAAAGAGAAGGACTGAGCTGTCTGTGGCCCTGCTACCCAATCCGCTGCCAGTGTTCAAAGGAGCAACATTAGGAATCAGGGGGCCCAGGACGGACCTGTGGAGCTGGCAGTGTAGACACACTTACCTGTTCCCTTGTTTTAAAATATAAAGGCAGTGTATCTATATACAAGCGTGTGTGTGTGTGCACAATGTACTTGCTCATTTATACACGCAGAGAACAGAGTTTACCACGTTGGTACTAGTGACACTCAGCTCTGATGCTTTGCCGCAGGGCTGTCCTGTGTGTGCTCGGGAGCATCCCTGACCTCTCCCCACGGCGGGGCAGGGCACCCCCTCCTCAGTCATGACATCCAAACACATCTCCACACTTGCCCAATACGCTGGCTGAGAACAGCTGGTAGAAAACTCTGGAAGAAACCCTGTAACCATAGTTGTATATGGGGACAGAGAAAAACCAGAAACCTGAACTTGATAAAAAGAAAGAAAACGGGGTTTTCCCCCAGTTGAAATTTTTAACTTGAAAAACTTTTTTATGTAAAGTAAAGACAGAAACCGACTGGTTATCCCTATCAGGGAGACTTCTCCCCATGCTTATGCTGTTGGGAGGGGAGTATTATTCAAATAATATAATTCAGATTGAATGCATGTACAAGCAGAGAAGACAAGTGTGACATCAACCTGACAAAGGATGGGGGCAATCTGTCTTTAAAATACCAGGAGGCTGTACCAGCCCAGAGACCATGCATCTGTTCTGGTGAACTGTGTTAACCCAGCACAGAGTTGGGGCATGTGCTCAACGGCAGCCATGATGGTGATGATCTTTCTCACCTTCATTACAGCCAAGTTACTGCCACACTATGCTCAGGCCCAAGGCAGCCCATCACTGAATTCATTCACTCCACAGCCATCTCCCACGCACTCTGTGTGAATGTGACAAATTCACTCCTTTATTCAGTCCATAAGCATTCGTCCTAAGGCCCCTCCCAGACAAAGGCCCATCGTTTCTACTGTGGACAGACTCTTGCCTATGTGCAGTGCTCACCTTCATGGCTCTGGACCGGGAGAATGGAGCGATCATCACAGAGGGTATGTGACCATGTGCCCAGACCCCCACTGAAGAGCTGGGCAGGGCTGTCCACACCATGCTCAGTGTGGGAGGCAGTTTAGTCTCATGGGAAAGCAGCAGTCATCACACTTAAGTAACACCACTAATGTGACTTTTCATGGGTTCATGTGTAAAGTTTTTACACATTTAGGCCACATGAAGCTAAATGTGGAAGAAGGGGAAGAAGGGCTCAAGACTTTAGTCTTTAAAAGAGGTCTTTTTTTTTGGTGGTAGTGGTGGTTCAGGGCCTCGTGCTTGCTATGCAGGCACTTATCCCACTTGAGCCACTCAACAGCCCTTTTAATGTTGGTTATTTTGAGATAAAGCCTCACTTTTATGACCATACCAACCTGAACCACGATCCTATTTATGCTTCTCCACTAGCTAGGATGACAGGTACGTGCTACCACACCTAGCCATTAGTTGAAATGGGGACTCATGAGCTTTTTGCCCAGGCTGGCCTCAAAGCACGAGCCTCCGGATCTCTGTCTCCCAAATAGCTAGGATTATAGGCCTGAGCCACTGCACCAGGCTGAATTACAAACTATGCTTTTTTGCAAGATAAGCATAGTGAAATAATGAGGAACCCATGCTATTGGTCCTTCAATAAGAGAACAGGCAAAGCTCTCCTCAGCAAAGGGATGGCTATGAGCCATACTCCTCAGAGAAGTCATGCACTGCTCTAATAGGTGGGGTTCCTGAGGATGCTTTCTGCAGGATTACTGTGGCTGAGCAGCTGTCCCACTCAGGTCCTGCCAACTTCCCAGAATCCCCGGCAAGAGATGCAGAAAAAGCTGCCAGGAGAACTGGGGTTATGCTGAGCTCCAGCACACAGAAGGGCATTCAGACAGAGTGAGCACCATGCAGAGCTCTGAGTAAACAGAGCCTCCAGAACAGGCTCCGGATGTGAGCAGAGCAGTGGTCAGGCACTTCAGGATCCCAGTTGACCTACAGCTGGGAGAGGCAGGGCCTCAGGCTCTCTTCTTGGGCCAGTGGGAGTCAACCTCACCCCAAACTCAAAACGGCAGGAGATCCAGTTGGGAGACCAGCCTCTTGTCCAAGCAAATCAGTATTGCTGCAACCGCCAAAGTAGAGCAGAGCTCTGGGTGAATGTCTGACTACTTGACAGTCTGATGAGATGGCCTGTGAGTCTGGTCCTCAAGCAATAAAAATATTTTTGAAGTTATGTAACTGAGTCGCCATGGAGTTTTTCCCTTCTTGTAAATGCTACATAATTACAAAAAGGAAGCACAGTTGTTTAAGGAGGGGAGGCAGACAAACTGGCTAGTGTCACAAATCTGGGTGCTGAGGTTACTGCAAGATTCCTCTCAGAAGATAATCTGGGAAGTAAAACCACAACAAAACCCTTTAAAAATAGCCTCACTGCAAGAACGTTGTTAAACCAAGGCCATTGCATGTGTGCAGGCTGTGGTCCAGCAGTTGGGGCTTATTCCAAAATACTGTGAATAAGAGCCAGGACCCCACATTTCCAGAGTATGGAGAACACTCTGGCTGTTTTAGAAACCGTGGTCTCCACAGAAAAATCAACTACACAAGTGCCAGGTTTGATTTATTTTTCATTTCTCTTTAAATTTCCATCCCTGCCATGAAGAAGGTACAGCCATCTCTAACAGGAAAACAGAATGCCCTTTCTTCTGACTATGATTTTATTTCAAGGTGGAGACACAGAGACAGGCAATGTGGCCTAGGCGTACCACAAGACCCCAAAAGGGCTGGGGACCCTGATGAGTGGAAACATACCTGTGACAGAAGATAGAGGGACACTGGCAGGCTGATTTTCGGTCGTTCTCCTCCCTAGTAAAGGTTGGAGGAAAGAGAGGGTTCCAGGTCACAAAAGGGAGCCACAGAAAATGCATGACACCAAAAGCCATCAGTTTGAAGAGGTGCCCTGGCCCCTGACAAGCCCTTCCCCACAAAGCTGCGCTTTCCTGGTGTTAGTCAACTGTTCACTCTAAAAGACAGGCATGACCTGATTACGCAACGTTTGGAGGCTACTGCTTGTCCCCTGAGAAATCCTTCACCCGCAGTCCTAGCTTGGCAGCTGACCCAAGAGGGGCTGGCTCCAGAAGTCACCAGGAGCATTGCTTTTCCCCGCTGGGCACTGAGGGCCCCAAAGAAGAGGTTCCCCCAGACACTTGTGCTCAGGAGGGGGAAGTTTGGGGTCTCTGGCCTCAAAGCAGCTACTCACATGGATGGGGCTTCACGATGCCCTGTCTCTCACCAGCCACACGAGAGGACCATTAGAGCCTCGTTTTGCAGGTGAAGAGACAGGTTCAGGACATTATTGCCTTGGCCAAGGCTGAAGGCTTAGGAAAGGGAAGAGGCGGAGATTGGACTCCAATCCCCAAGCTTTCTTGATGTCTCCCTTAGCTGCATGGGTAGAGCTAATTAGGATTGCAACTTCTAACATATTTACCTGTTGTGGCAAGAAACCTCACATTCCATCTCCAAATAGATGACATTCCCTTAGGACACATCTGCTATCTTGACTCCTACTCAGCTTGCTCGTGTGCGCTTGCTCTCTCTCTCTCTCTCTCTCTCTCTCTCTCTTTCCCTCCCACGCCCCAGCCCCCTTGACTCTGCAGGGAAGGACAGAGGCCTCCCAAGGGATCCCAGAACCAGCTGCTTAGAGTCACCTCAGAGCAAGTAAAATACACAGATTTCTGGTCCCACCCCAGACCTGCTGAAGTAAAATCCCAGAGGGCAGGAGGTTACCCATGGAGCCACATGTCTCCATCTATCCTCACCAAGGACTAAGGCCTGTGACCTGTTGACAACTGTGACTGGAATCCTTCCCATCTACTTCTTGTGAGTTGTGTTGCTGCCTGGCTCTTCTCCAAAACAATTAACTCTGGTAACTATCAGAAAAGGCTGCCCGGGATGAGAACACCTCAGGGAAGGGTGTGCAGAAAGCAAACCCCTGAATTTGCATGATTTCCTGCTTTGGCTGATGTCAGGAATCCTATGTTGCTCAGTCATTTTCATAGTCCCTCTTTCTAAGGAAGAGGGAGGGGAGGAGAGCCAGTGGGCTGTGAAAGGCCCCACCCTCAAGCACAGTCAGCCCTGGTCAAGGCCAGGGCTCCCCTGGCCCCCAAGACACCAGAGGCGCAGCAGGCCAGGTCACAGACCCACCTTGTCTGGGTTCTCCAGTGAGTACACGTAGAGTGGCAGGAAGAGCCGGTTGAGCAGGTGGTCAGTGAGCACGTCATTGAGGAACTCGCACTTGATGATCAGGATGTCATTGAGATAGTGCAAGTGATCCAGATGCTCAGCCACCAGGTCGCTCAGCTTCCCCCGATTCCGGTGCCTGCCATGAGAGATGGCCAGCTCAGCCTGGAGGCCAGAGCTCAGAGGCTTTGGACCTAAATTCTGAGATTTGGACCTGACACTTAGATGGCTGGAGGCCCGCTCACTCACACACCCAATATCTGAGCTAGTCTCACTCCTGAGACCACTCTCCTGCCCCAACTTGGCAGATACACAAAAGGAAAATGATTCAGTGCAACCCATCCTCTGAGGGCCTTGGTACAAGCCACCCTCAACTACACCTCCAAACAAACAGAGTAAGCAAAGCAAGGAGCAGCTAAGCTCCTGTAATAAGCCATTGCACAAGAGCCACCACCAGCCAATGTGGCGAGATCCCCTGGCTCCCAGATAAGTGGTAGTAATGGAGCCATAAATCCTCACCAATTAACATGCTGTAGGAGTTCTGAAGAGAGAAGCAGGGTTTACTCAGCAGCCACATGTGGCATGCAGCCTGACCACATGTGGGATACAAAGCTAGGACAAACACCCCGTCCCCAGGCCTGGGCGGGAGGTGTCTGTGTCTTTACAGAACAGCCATGATGTTTGGGGTTCCTGGGCGCTGTCAGTCTCACACTCCAGAAGGACAGAATCAAAGCAGCCAGGGACACACCTTTGCCACCCTCAAGTGGGTAGAGATGGCCAACAGCAATCTAGCTAGGCTAAGGTGTTGTTTGTATCGTCATTGTTATTATTCAAGTTATTACGGATGGCTACTTCAAAAGACAGAAGATTTAAAAAGAAAATAAAGCAAGCAAGAAAAAGAAAAGGTCCCTTGTAACACTAGTAACAGTGTCCACTGCTAATGTTTTGGGACTTCTGCCTGACAGTCTGTTTTTACCTCTCCCTAGGTCAATCTGAACTGCTAGCCATCTGGCCCCCCTGCTTCAAGAGAGTAAGTGCAGGACCAACTTGGCTTCTTTATATAATTTGGGTTAGCTGTCCTCACTGTACTTTAATAAGATCTTTAGAAATACCACTAACAAATTTACATGCAAAGACTGACTATAATGAGCGCCTGTGACCCCCATCACCGAGACCTATAGCGCACATATGTGATTTCCACAGCTAGTCTTAGTAACATACTGTGCAAATGTTTCTTCAGTAGGGTACCTAACAAACCTCACTTTTACATTCTTTAGTTTAAAAATGTTATCAAAGTCATGTATGCACACAGGTTTAAAACTCAAATAGTACTGATCAGCTGACAAGGGACAACAGCAACTCCCGTCCCAGGGGAGGCAGGTTTCAGTTCTGGTAGTTTGTGTCCACCTCCTCCCTACTTCTCCACCATCTGCACTGACTTCTGTTCTGCAATGGGCCTTTTTAGATACTATCTCTTGACCTCCTCTGGTGACACAACTCCTCATGTCCCATCCAGCCCTTCCCCAACAGTAGTTATCAGAACCGCTCCTTGCAGAGCCAAGTGCATGTCCTTATGTCCTTCCTCGTACAGCTTTGCCCTCTGCAGAGGGAAGTGTCTCACTAGGTCTCATATCTGGGACTTTCTTATTTCCCCAAATGCCCAGTCAACTCAGCCCTCTACTGGCCCTGCTTCTTGCCCAGTGTCTATCTGCGAGTGTAGCTGTCTAGCTCCTCTCCCCCGGGAGACCTCCTTTCCTGATTCTGGCCAGGTGTCCTCTGTCCAGGCCTAGGCAAAGCTGTTGTTCTGGGGTAGTGCTTCTCAACTGAGGGTGACTTTTCCTTCAAGGAGACGTTGGCGATATCTGGAGACACTCTGGGTTGTTCTGCCTGGGAAGGAGTGCCATTGGCCTCTAGTGGATGGAGGCCAGGGACACTGCTAAACACCCTACAGTGCATAGGACGGACAGCCCACAGCAAGGAAGTGCCGAGTTCAGAAGGTCAATAGTGCCAAGGAGGAGAAATCCTGCTGTGGGAAATTATCACCAATGACAAAAATCACCATCTTAAATATCTTCTAAACAGATTTACTGAGGCATAATTCACATACCATAAAACTCACCACTTTTAAAATACAAGCTTTTTAAAGTTCTAAGCATTTTTAACACTTTTTGTGGGGCTGGAAATTGAACCCAGGGCCTCACCTATCATAGGCAAGCACTCTACCCTGAGCTACATCCCCAACCAGATGTGTAGTGTCTTTAGCTGGTTTTTAGTATGCTCAGAATTGTCCACCATCATCATGATCAATTTGAGACCATTTTTATCCCAGCTGCTAAAAGCAATGGCTTATTAGCAGTGGCTTCCACCCCCCCAACTCCCATACTGCACCCCCAGCAGGAAACCACTCATCTGTACTGTCTCTAGATTTGCCTATTCTGGGTATTTCACACAAATGAAGTCATATGACACGAAGTGCTTCACGTCTGCTCTTTTCTTGGCACAGTTTTTTGAGGCTCTGCACTCACTCCATCCTGCCTTATTACTATTATTGCTGAGTGGCACTCCACTGTGTGGACAGCTCCCACTTTGATTATTCATTCACTCCGATCTCTCCCACCGCTGAGCGGTCCCATCTATAGGTGCACTGTTCCCTGTCACCCTCCGGAAGGCACGTGTCCTACACAGGTGGGTAGAACCCCGCTCTAACTAAACACAGGCAGGTGAGGGCTGTTCTCATCTGTACTTTTCCTCTGTGGACAACGACTTCTCCCCTACCCCCCCAAGCTCTGGTGTCACTTACTCCTCGTCAGTCTGCACACAGGTGTCGAGTTCGATCACATGGCTCCCAATGAACCAGACCAAATTGGAGAAGTAAGGGACAGCAGTTTTATCTCTGATATAGTGTAGCATGGCCTGGTTATCCACTGGGAAAATTCACAAAAGAAAAAAAATGTCAAGCTACCAAAAATAACTTCGGGGAAATTAAAAAAAAAAAAAAAAAAAAACCAACAAACCACAATGAAAAAGTCTGGCTATAACCTGGAATTGTCTGTCTTTCCTGGAAATACTTGGAGATGTTTAACTTATTCATAAAACTACACTCATTGCAGCAATTCTCATGCTATTCTTACAGCTAATAAACTGAATGAGAGGGCTAAACAGCTGTAGTGCATGGGAGAGGCTGGTTCTCATCAGGGGACTACATGGCACTACAGTGAGACCCATAGCATTCACAAGCAAGTTCCCTGAATTTATGGGTAAGGGTAGGTTAAGAAAGCGGAAAACCAGAGGTTAATAACTTACATGACACTGGAATAAGGAACAGGAGTCGTCATTGAAGGAGAGGAAAAAACAGACAACAGTTAACAGGGTTAGGAACTGGGAAGGTGAGGCAGTGGCCCAGAGGGGTGGAGAACTGGGGCAGGAGACATCTAAACCCAAAGACATGGGTCAGAAGAGCGCGAGAGAAAATGGAGGGCGGAGGGTGGAGGGTAGTGGGAGCGACTGTGGCTCGGACCGGGGTGGGCTGGCGACCCAGTGACTAAAACCAATAGGTCCTAGTGTAGATTGGGAGCTGGGGCCCTGACCCTGCTCTGCAGGACCATGCTGGCCCAGAACAGCCAGATCTACATCCTCAAGTCAAAACTCCACATTGTCATGGAGATTTCCTCATTTTTAAATATTGGCAACTGCATCTTTTTTTCAAAACCATCTAAGCCAATTAAAACATTTCCAGGGGCTCGATTCAGCCTGCAGGCCCTTGGTTTACAACCTCTGGATGGGCCCACTGGGCTCTTAGGCCCTTACATTTATTTTATTTATTTTGGCAGCACTGGGGTTTGAATTCAGGGCCTTACACTTGCTAGGCAGGTGCTCTTATCATTTGAACCACTCCACCAGCCCAAGGCCCTTAAATTTAATGTCATCCCACACCAAGGCTGACATGAGCCCAAGGAGCCCCTTCCCCATCCCCGATTGAAGGTCACTGATTCATGAAAACCAATTCCTGAAACAATGGTGGCCACAGGGAATTAACCAGGCATTAGGTAGAAAACTTCCAGAATATAACTGGGAGGGGTAATTCCAGTTCTGGAAGTGTGTGGGCAGCCAGTCTTTGCACCCCTGCTTTCAGGAGGCAGTGTGCAAAGGCCTTTGTGGCTGGTTGGGAATACTATACTGCCCCTGCTGGTCGTGGTGTGAAACAGTTTTGCACATTACGTAAAGATAAAATCCTTTTACAAGCCAAAACACAAAAATTAAAATCTAACATTTAAAAGACATCTCTACTTTATCTAGTTCTAACATGGCCACTCTGAATCCTATTCAGAGTGGGACATTTGACTTCTGCATAGCATGCAAGGAGAAGGTGAGACCAGCTGTGTGTTTGGTGAGTGCGGGTCTTTGGGGAGATGAGCAATGTGGCTTCTAACAAGTGAGCTCCCTATCACTCTGAGTACACGTGGACCAAGGGAGCGAGCACTTGCGGCCGAGTCGGAAAGCAGGCGCTCGGAGAGAAACTTACCTTTATAGACATTCAGAGTTATGGTTCTCACAGCAATTCGAACCATGCTTTCAGGGTGATTGAAAAACTTGATGGCTTCTGTGTAGAGGGCAAAGTCGTTGGTGTGCTAAAACAAGAGGGGTACCAAAACGTTACAACTCCCTAAGGAGGGCCTGACCTCCCCACCACCCTGTGGCTTTCTGAAATCCATCAGGCTGCAGTAGAAGAAAAAGAAAAAGAACCTTGCCACAGTGAACCTGCAGCCAGTGCTTCGTTCCTTATGGGGAGTGTGGGAAGGAAGGGGAGGCGGGGCCACAGAAGAAAAGGGAAAGGGTAAGAGAACGTCAAAGGGTAAGAGAATGTCAGACTTGGACTCTGTACCTATGCAACCACTTCTTGGCTGTGTAAGGAGCATTTATTTCTAAGCCTCTGATTACGGGTCTGTAAAATGGGGTTATAACACTCACTTTATTAATTGTAGGGTTAAATGAGACCATATCCAGTCCAGTGCTTAACCCAGCATCTGACACCTAAGCAGTACTGGAGGGGGTGCTGCTCAACTAATAAAAGGTACAGTTTTACTTAGTTCTGCACTGTTCTCTGTCTGGAAATACTGAAAGTACAAACCCTGTCACGGAAGAAAAGAGAGCTGTCACAAAGGGACAACGAGAAGGGAACCCCCTGAAATCTAAGGAGAGAACATCCTGCGCTGGACCAGGAGCTACAGGGTGGACTCTGCTGCCCTCCTGTGGCCAAAGCATTCACATGGCTCTGGGCTCCACACTGAAGGCACCCACAGCCAAGAAGACGCAGGGAGGGAGGGTGTCTTCCAGGCCAGCCCCTCCAAGCTAAGGAGGTAGAGGGGTACAGGTGACACCCCTCATAAGGACGCCCTACTTGGAGTCAAGTAGGCACCTATCAAGTGTCTACTGGCTCACATTAAAGAGGAAATCAAGTCCACCTCAAAAGAAGAAAAGGCCCCAGCCACTCCTGTGATGATTAGCAGGAGGGCCTCTGGTCCTTCCAGCTTGGAGCTCAGAAGCCCTGCAGGGGAAGAATCTGTCCTTCACCCTGCTCTGAGCCTCACAGGCAGCTCTCTTCCGCCTGGGAGAGCCTCTGGGCGTCCATCCGTCCTCTGGATGGGTTTATTGAGAACCTACCTGTGTGCCTGCTACTGGCCCAGTGTTCACTGTAGACCACATGATGTGGTTGAGAGGTAGTCACATTCTTTCCCCTGAGACCATCTCTTCCCTGCCACTAAACACTTCAAATCCGGCTCAGGCTGCTGTTGTCACACCACCAGGGACAAATGAACTCAGAGGATACATCTGGGACATGGTCTGACTTCAAACACAGGAGTGAATGTGCATGACCACCAGTCAGAAGACATCTGCCATGCAAACAGCCTATACTTGGGTGACTAGCCTCCAAGATGGTCCCAAAGACACTTGCCCTGTGTTCACACACTCTCAATGTCCCCTCCCACACTAAGTCAGAGCTGGCCTGTGTGACCAAAGAATATGGTGAAGTGATGCCGTGTGAATTCTCAGGCTGGACCACAGGAGGCACTGCAGTTTGCCTTGGGCTCTTAGATGGCTTACTCTAGGGGTCAGAGGACGTTAGCCTTCTTGGAGACTGTGCCAGAACAGTCCTGCAAGGCTAATCCCTAATACCAGACCCACCGGAGGAATGTGATGCAATTCTGACCTGTCAGGCAGGAGAGGAAGTCTGGTGGGAGACTACTGAGAAAGTATTTTGGAAGTCAAAAAGAGACATAGAAGGGAAGTGATCTCATCAGAAATTCTGGCAGTAACGTGTGAGAACGTAATGTTTGGAGCTGCTGCAGCCATCCTGTGACCATGTGGGCTGAACCAACTGCACAATCACAGAGCAGGAAAACAGAAAAGCCTTGGTCTTTGATGCTGTGGCCAAGCCACAGGATGATCTAGCCCCAATACAGCCAGCGTTGTATATATGTATTTTAGTGTAGGAGACACACTGACCTTCCAATCATGAGTGCAGCAGAGATTTATTTATTTAAACGGCTAATAATTCTCCCAAGGAACAGCAAGCAGGACATTAGCTTGTAGAGAACAGCACGTCTGACATTTTAGGGGCTGAGGTACCCATAGATGCCTGATGACATCATCTCACTCAACTTGACCCCTGAAAATCCTACAAAGTATGTAATATTTAACCCCACTTCTCAGATGAGGAAACTGAGGCTCAAAGAGGGAATGGAAGTTCCTCAAGACCTTGAAGCAAGGAAGCAGCAAAGCCAGGTCTGAACAGAGTTCCTGTTTTCCTACAGGGCAACACTACCCCAGGACATCTCGTGGACTTCTCCTCCCTGCTACATATAGTGCTGTCAGCACACGCTGAATTTCCCATTAAAATGAAAAGGTGACTTGTTGAGTTAAACAATGTTAAAGCATGCACAGTCACACGGTACTACTGGAAACCGTGACAGCGAGCGTATGCGTGCGTGCGTGCGGCAGGAGGCGCGCTGTGACAGGCCTGGCCACCGCTTACCTCATTGTAGAAGAAATGGACAGTGTGGTCGTTGAGCTTCAGTGAAAGCGTCTTCAGGAACGAGATGTAGTATGCCATAACCTCCTCATCGGAGAAGTCAAACTTGTGGACAATGATGGAATTGACGTAGTTATTAGACAGTAAATAATCTAGAAGGAGAAACACAGCAAAACAGTGGGTCAGCCAGAGACAAGCAGGGAAACAGAGAGGACCACAAAAATAGGCTCAATCCGCTCAGGTTCCAGAGCAGGCGTTCAACAAATGGGCAGTTGAACTTAACCTGCAAAGAAATCACCTTTTGCACACAAAGTTCAAAGACAATGCCAGAGGAAAGCCTGGCCCTGCCCTTGTACAGCCAGAAAAAAAAAAAAAAAAAACCCAGTGAAGGTTCCTTTTTGTAGCTAGAAAAGATCAGCAGAGCTGGGAGGCAGGGGAGGCTGCCTGAGGTGGGGGTTTCTCTTGACCATCAAAAGTCACATGGTCATCCCTGAAGGCCATAAAGGGCTGCACACGCATTTTCCTCCCATGTAGCAACATGATTTTGTTGGGGTCACTTTATTCTGAATGTTCATAGTATAATCCACAGTCACCATGACACTGTAGAGAAGGGTTCAGCCTTACCATTTTGCAACCTGGTAAAAAAGAGCTCAGAGAAGTTTATTAACTTGCCTGAGGTCACAGGGAAGGAATTCAAATTCGGGCTCAATGTGGGAGCCTGCATCTGCCCTGCACGATGGGGCTGACAATGAAAATGGGGTACGGAGGGCCTGAGGGCACCAGGGCCAACTAGAAAGCAGCCCCACCCCCACCCAGCTCTGGGCCCCTGGGCCCTGTGGAAATGCAGACCTTGCATGGCGAGAGCAAGAGCGTCCAACTGTGGGAGGAGAGCTGCAAACAGATCTTAATGCCACAGCTCCTTTCTTTAAAGCACTGCCAAGGCATCAACCAGAAAAAACTGCAGGCATGTGGCCTGAAGTCTGGAATCTCAGGGTCAGGCCCTTGCTGGACACGTTCCAAGTCCTCACTGCCACCTTAAAACAGGTGCTGCTGCTCCAGCCTCCCCCCACCCCATGCCTCCCCAGAGGGTCAGAGGCAGGACATGGTGGGCCATACCCTACAGGGAGACAGAGAGTAGTGTGGGTCAGAACCCGGTCCTCCGACCAGCATCCCCTGGAGCCAAACACACTGGCAGATGCTGGGCCTCGTAGGGCCCATGAGTTTTCCCACACAAACCCCTGTTCCTGAGGCACTGGATGCAGACAGACTCAGACCCTCACTGCCAGGTCCAATCTTGCCACTGTCTAGCCACCCTCACCATCCTCCTCCCCAGGTGTTTCCAGGTGTCGAGACAAGTGCAGGAACTTCGCTGTGAGGATTACAGGGGCTCACGTGCAGAGCACTTGGGACAGTGTGGGCACAGGCAGCATCGAGGGCAAGGATGCATGACTCCTCTCAGGACTCTCCAGGACGGAGAGCAGAAAACAGTCCAGCAGGGGATTGGGGACCTAACTTAGGCTACTGCAGTATTCCTGGATGTTCTCTCTGAGATCAGAGAGCTACACCAGGAGCCACACAGGGGCCCTGCACAGGACAGCAGCCCTTTGTGGTTTCCTGGCTGGGTCTCCTTAGCAACCAATTCTCCGGGAGGCCACTGTGCATTCTCTGAGCAGGCTCAGCAGACAGTGGCCTTAGAGGAAGTTTCCAGAATCTCTGCTCCTAAGCAGCTCTCAGGGCCCACTGCAAGAGAAGTCAGGGTCTGGGATGGTAGTTCTAAACATCTCAATCCAATGCTTTTTAAAATGAGGTCACATCTGTCATAAATGCCAAGGGCACAGCTTGACACCTGAGGTATCTCCAGCCCATGTACACAGGCCCCAGAAGGCATGGGCATCCAGCATGATGAATGTGACTGCATGCACATCACCAGGCCCCACCTCGACGGGCCATTACCTCTGCTGCTTTCAAAAGCTCCCTCACACCCCTGCCCACCAGCACCTTCCCGCAGGCAGGCCCCTTCTCACGCCCATCACCAGTGTGCCTGCTCTTGAACCTTGTGTACCAGAGGCAGACAGAATGTGTTGCCTGTGCCTGGCCTCACTTGCTGGCTCTTCACACCTGAGGGTCAGTCACCCACACTGCTGGGCATGGCTGCTGTCCTTCATCCCAACAGCTGTCCAGAATTCCATTCTTTGAATAGTCCACAATGTGCCAATCCACAGGGATCTACTGGAGCGCTTCTGTTCCCTCAGTTGTCCTGCCTGTGGACGGGGGCCACAGACTGACAGAAGAAGAGAATGCCAGCATCTTATTGAGACCTGGGGTGGCTGCGGTGGCTTCCAGGCTGCCAACGGCACAGATGCTATGCGGTGCTTCAGAAGCGAGCCCTGAGTGTCTCAGCTGCACTAGGAACCTGGAGCTCCCTGAAGGGACTTTTCCAGGGCCTCCAAGAGATGACTCTGTGGGTGTTGGGAGACCACTGTGGGGCAGAGGAGGGGCCTCTGTCATTTGGCTGGGATTTTTCTACTATCCCCTCACCATGTGCCTGACTTCCTGTGGCATCCTTTGTAATGAACCCAGGAGTCTGTAAGTAATCTCAGTCTCTCGGGCCTCTGTCACTTAGGTCATCAAATCAACAGGCAACAGATGCGTTCGGGCGATGGCTGCTTGTAATAATGAAAAACTGGAAAGCCCCTAAAGGCTCATGGTCAGGTAAATCCACCATGGCACAGCCAGACACAGCTGGCACACCAAAGCAGGGAGGACACAGGGAGAACAGGAGGAGATCAGAAATGGCTGGGAAGGTGGGAACAGCACCTGGCGCCAACCAGTGAGGTCCTCAGGAAATCGACTTTCTGCACCTGTGCATGTTTGTGTTCTATTATGTTACTGTGAAAACAGTTTCTTTCCATGATTAGAAAATAAAAATAAAGACAAAGGTTACCTCTCCTCCTCCTTTACAAAAACAAGTTTTGTGAACAGGCAGTGATTTCTGCTGATTTACAGGGCTTTTAAAAGTGTCCGTATGGATGGGCTGTAAATCACAGGGCACTTGCTGTGTTTCTCACAGCAAGGCACCCTCTTTGGTCCCAGTACAAGAAAAGCTATAGCCAGGCACAGTGGCACATGCTTGTAATCCCAGGAGGCTCATGAGTTCAAGGCCAGCCTGGGCTACATAGCAAGACCCTACAAAAAAGAAGGAAAGGAGGGAGGGTGGGAGGAAGGAAGGAAGAGAGAGGGATAGGAAGGGAAGTCAGAAGGGGGTAAGGAAGGGAGGGAGGGAGGGAGGGAAAGCAAGCAAAGCCATGCACACTGCATGATCACTGTGTGTAGAATCTAAAATCATCAAACTCACAGAAGCAGAGGGCGGAACTGGTTACCAGGTGCTGCGGGAAGGGGAAACGGGGAGATGTTGGTCAAAGGTATAAAGCTTTGGATTTGCAAACTGCTGAATTCTGGATATATACAGTATAGCATAGTGACTATTGGTCACAATACTGTATTAGACACTTGAAATTTGCTAAGAGTAGATCCTGGGTGTTCTCAGCACACTCTAAAAACTAAGTCGGTGAGGTGATAAATATTAATTAGGCTGATTGTGGTGACGATTTCAATATACAATATATCAAATCATCAAGTTCTACCCTTAAATATATACAATAAAAGTGGGGATTTTTAAATAAAGCCCATCTTTAATACCATAGTCCTATATCGAGCTGGGCTTAGAAAGGGCAACGGGAGACAGGACATGAGGACACACTGCACTAAATGATAAAACCAATGCTACAGATGCCTGCCAGGCCTGGAGCAGAGCTCGGATTCCCACGCTCCTGCACACTCCTTAAGCCACTGTCCTCATCAACTGCTCCTATCTCAGCTGGACAGAGGTACCCGTGCAGAGACTTAGTTCCTCCCAGCACTCCTGGGAATGTATGGCTGAGTCAGCCCCACCATGGTTACGCCTGCCTCCTTGGTCTTGAGCCACTGAGCTGGATCTTCCCTCCTCAGAGTTCAGAAACCACACTTGCTTCATATCCAGCGAAAAAGAAGCTGATAACAAGGGAAACCACGTAGGGAGACATGAATCAGCCCACATTTGTCAGTCTGTGGTCATGGGAAGTGTGAGCAAAGTCTCCGAGACAGCAGCTCCACCTAGCGGCTGCTGTCGAAAACCACCATGCAGCAGCTCTGGCTAGAGAAGAAAGGTCTCCATGTCTACCTCCTTCTAGCAGCCACTTTTTGTTTGGTGGTACTGGGGTTTGAACTTGGCCTCATGCTTGCTAGGGAAGCGCTCTACCACCTGAGACACTCTGCCATACCAGCCACTTTCTTCAGGCTTGTCCCAGGAGGGAACGTGTTTTTGATACAGACATTCGGCCACTTGTCTCCTTGCTGGCAGGGCCTGGGCTTGGCAGGGTCATCTTGGAATGACAAAGCTAGTGACCATGCATGGAGCATGAGGAGCTAAGCCAGGCCTGCTCAACCTCAGCCCTGGCCATGGCTTGGGCTGGACTATTCTCTGTGGGCATGTCCTGGGCTCTAGGATGTGTAGGAACATCCTAGCTCCCACCCACCAGGGGCAGGCAGTACCCCTCTCTACCTGGACATGACAAACCAAGCCCATCTCCAGACGCTGTTGATGCCTCCTGGGAGACACAAGCACCCCAGTTAGACCACTGGATGGCTCCCCTGGGCTGAAACCCCTTATCTACTTAGGCCTCACTAGATCTGCCACTTTGGGCTCACAACTCAAGGGGTCCCTCTCCCTCAGGGGTGGCTGTCACAGATGAATGACCCGGGCTTAGTGAGGGAAGGTTCGGGGCCCAGGAGCCCACGTTCCCTAGGTGGGAAGCCAAACTGAAGCAGAAGGGTGAGGATCCAAGCCCACACCCCAGCAGGTCCTGGATCAAGTTCTCGGCGCCTGCTCCTCCAGTGTTTATGCTGTTGGCCCATGGTTCAGTAACTGACTCTTTAATATCAAACCATATAGAAGGACATGAACACCCCAGAATTAGTCAGCAGAGGGGAGCCCTTTCAGCCCTTCATAGTACCCTACCACACAGGGTAAACACAGTGCTGAGGACTAAACTGTGTCCCCAACAAATTCATGCTGAAGTCATCACCCCCAATGCAAGTGTATTTAGAAATAGGACTTTTAGGAGGTAATTAAAGTTAAATGAGGTGGTAAAGGTCCAGATCTGATGAACCTGGTGTTCCTATAAGAGATAAAAGAGATTAATATCCCCCCGACCCCCTACCCAGCCTTGCTTGCTTGAGTGGCTGCTGTAGTCTTGAGTGTGAGCTCAAAGGTTCAGGTGTTAGAACCTTAATCCCTGTATGTGGTGTGTTGGGAGATGGGCCTAGTTGGGGGTTTAGGTCACGGGGTGGAGCCTTTCTCACAGGGGTTCTCACTCCCATGGGACTGAACTAGTTCTCAAGAGCAGTTGTTATAAAGCCAGCATTCTTTCTCCTTTGCACAGGCCCTTCTGCCCTCACACTTTCTTCCATTAGTCAAAGTAGTGCCTATCCAATGTTGGACTCCTCAGCCTCCAGAATCATGAGCCACAATAAACCTTTTTCCTTTATAAATTACCCAGTCTTAGGCATTTAGCTAGAGCAACAGAAAACAGACAAAGTGGCTGCCTGCAAGCCAGGAAGAATCTGACCTGAAACTAACCCTGATGACAGCTTCGATGTGGGCTCTGTCCTCCAGAACAGAGAGAAAACAAATTCCTACTGTTTAGCCACTCCGAGCTTCAGTGCCTTGCTAGGGCAGCCTGAGTGACTAGAGTACGCAGTAGGCATAGACACACGAAACCACTGGGCATGGCAGAGGCAACATCAAGTGATCCTTACACAGCGAGGTCTCGTGACTGATGTTCTCAAAGAGGATATTCAAGGTCTGTAGCAGCTGGACGCACACATAGCGGCCCGATTTCTGCCGCAGGATGTTCAAGAAGAAAACGAACATGTTCTTCTCCAGGAAGAAGCTGGGGAGAGAAGAGGGAGGGGTCAGTTGGCTTTGAGAGGTGGGAAATGAAGTCATCCTCTGATACAGTCACAGCACACACACATGTAGACCTGCCCCTGCAAGAGCATCTGTAGAGAAGTATATCCACACTCACTTGTCACTCACTTGGCCTCAGATTCCACACCACCCAGCTCCCATGATTCCGCCTTCCAGGGACATCAATATGCAGCCTTTCAACTCTTCCCAGATGGTGGGGACAGTGCTGACCCAGGAAGTGGTGAGCAGAATGGGATCCTGTGCTCAGAAACCCCATGGGCACTTCCCATCACACACTCAGTACCATCATCCTCACCCAGCCCCTTTCCTTTGCTCAAATATCTTGAGTGTTAAGAAAGCAACTGGAATTCCCTGCAGAGGGGGAAGATAGTGCTGAATAATGAAAGAATGCTGGTCTGCAGGTCATCAAGTTTAGTTTCCACAGCTCAGGGAAAAGAAATGGAAGGAAAGATGAAGGTGCTGGTGTGGGCAAGGGACCCTAGCCAGACTCCAAGCCTACTTCTGCCTTCTTGCTCTGGACAGGACACTGGTGTACATGTAGCCTGGGGGCACTGACTTCTGAGGGTACATGCTAGCAACAGAACCTCCCAATAGCCCTCCTTTAAGGAAGAAAGTGATGTTTCTAGTTATTGCTCTGTGTGTCCAAGCTCAGGTCAGCCTGCCACAAGGATGCTCAGGAGCGCCCTCTGCAGTCATAAGCATCTGCTGGGCGGCTCAGTCTTGGGTGCCTCTCTCCTCTACTGTCAGCTCCAGGGACTAGGGCCCTATACCTTGGTGCAGTACTGCACAGCTTCTGTTTGCATCGACAAAAGGGAAAAATAATAAATAAATAAATATGACCTAAAAATCCTGAAGTCTTTCCCACTCTGATTCTGGGAGCCTGTCTGCCTATACATACCACTCACGGTGACCTCCAGAGTATTTCTGTCATTTGACTATTCTGTCTACCTTCCTTTCAGGTTGTATAAATCAGTGACTCTCCTGTATCACCTATACTCTTACTGCTGCACAGTGACAATCTGGTAACTTATCAAAATGTCTGCACCTAGGTTTTGCTCAGGGGTTGACTCAGTAGGTGTGGCTGGATACTCCTTAGGGGACTAGGACACTACTTGGGAAAATGGTTGATTCTAAGGTAGGTGCGGGAAAAGGTCAAGGTGGGTCTGGAGTATCTTATAGTACCAAGAAGGAAGTGCTCAAAAGACAAAAGGACAAGAGCATATCAAAGGGACATGGCGACCAACCTGAAAGAAGCCTGAGTTGCCAAGGCTGGAACAATGTGAGCAACAAGATAAACAGTGCGGTATTGGATTGCTACCCAAGGTATACGATAAATACCCATGAGATTGTATTGTGATAAGGAAGTGATAACTAAATGAACAAATGCGGGAGAAGAGACAGATCCATGCAAACCTGCAAATATTGTTTGGAAGTACTCTGCCCTTCCAGAAGGTGGAGCTTATCTATCTTGGCAGGTGGAGGTGGACTAGACTTAGGGATGCTCTTTAGGGAAAGGGGAAAAGAGTAGCTTTTGAGACCTGTGGCAGACACCATGGTGGTGAGGCAACAGAGGTCACCATGATCCTGAGCGCCCTGCCACGTGGGGAAGAAAGGGCGCTTCACCTCTGCAGCATTCTGCCCCACCTCCCTCGGTCTAATGAGATCAGCAGACAAGCTCAGATGCCGACCTTCTCCAGCACATCTGGCCAGCATCCCTCGAAACTGTCAAAGCCATAAACAACACGGAAAGGCTCAGAAGCTGCCATGGAGCACAGGAGGCTGGGAGACAAGGTGGCTAATGCATTGTGGGTGCCCAGGCGAGCACTGGCAACTGAAATCCAGTCTGGAGTTTACTAAAAACAAAGTTTTCTTGGGCACACTGTTTGGCTATTTTGGAATCACTGGGACCAAGAGCTCAGCAGTTTTCCTTTTATTTTGAGACAGGGTCTGGCCTCAAACTTGTGATCCTCCTGCCTCAGGCTCCTGAGTGCTGGGATTACAGACATGAGCTACCATGCCCAGTGCTCAGCAATTTTTCTAAGCTAGAATGAACTAAGAAAGTCCATTCTAGTAAGGGAAGGGGGGGAACCAATTTTTAATCTCTAACCTTCGTCTTTCTCATTTCCAAAACCAGATACAAACAAATTCCCCATGGGGCACTAGCCCCATGTATAAGCAACACCTCACTTTATAACCCCAGCATTTTCTTTTGGGGCTCATGGCCTGTGTCACAGGCTTGCATTTAAGGAGTTTGCATTTTCCACAAGGAGCTTTGATAGATAAGCTTACTGATAAAAACAGAGAGCTAACCTGAAAACCAATTCAGGATAACTAACAGAAGCCAGATTGGAAATGGAACGCCTTTATTTTTTTTTAACAGGCTTTAAACGTGGCCTCAACATTTAACAATTGAGAATGAATATGTGCATATATATGCACGCACATGTACAATCTGGGTGTCATAACCCAACAGAAAATCCTCAGGCACTAAGACGGTGACAGTGTACTGAGGAGGCCGTGCTGGTTCAACACCCATTTTTATCGCCTGCTGTTATCTCTGAGTGCCTGCTCTGTGCAGGCACTGGGCAGGGTACTTTGCTCTCCTTCTTTAAAGCTGAGGAAGCAGAGGTCAGGGAGACTAGAAACCTGGCCTAGGGCTGCTTGTCCAGGAAGAGTGAGGATGAGGAGAAGCCCCTCCCGGGCTGTGCGTGTGAACTGCTCTTTCACGATCTACCTGCTACTTGATCTTGAGTAAAATGCGACACCCAAAGCACCTGCACCTGGGGTGAAGGAAAACTACCTGTTTCCTCAAAGCCCAGCACCTTGCCAGGCTCTC
The DNA here is from genome assembly GCF_047511655.1 of Castor canadensis. Classification (NCBI taxonomy): domain Eukaryota; kingdom Metazoa; phylum Chordata; class Mammalia; order Rodentia; family Castoridae; genus Castor; species Castor canadensis. The sequence goes on along the minus strand of NC_133402.1, from coordinate 8,986,878 downwards.
AGTAAACACACTATCTGGTGGCTTCAGCAGCTCCCCAGGGCAAGGTCCTTTCCATTCACTTAGACCTGGCCACCTAGGACATTGTCTCCTACCTTAGGGGAGATCATCCGACACACTTGGAAATTAAACCATGACATCTTCAGGTTTTCTAGAGACACTGCTTTCTACAACTCCTGTTTAGCTGTCATTGCTACAGTGTTCCAAGGACATTTTCTATAACTAGGTATTTGGGCAAGACCAAATTAGCGTCAAGTCCTGACATCATCAGGAATGACTCATGGAACACATTTGGAAAAACACTCAAAGGAAGAGGAAGAATGAGAAAACAAAGGCACTGGGAAGCCTTACTCAAACACAGAGCTGTCATTTTGATCTCCCCAAATCAGGATCTCGGTAATGGAACGGATGGTCTCCACCAGCAGATTCCGGTTCTGTTCTGTGACTGTGGTGTTTTTGGTTAAAACGTGGTACAGATACCTAAGAAAAAGGAGAGGAAAAAAAGAGGTTACCAACTGGCATGAAAGCCGGGCCCCATGGCCACTAGCAATTTGGGAGACAAGACAGACAGGACAGTATTTCAGATCTGGTTAGCATAATTTTGCATTCAGATTAGACACACCTCTCCACACAGGGAAAATGGCTGGCAATGCTTTAGGGCATTAAATACGAGGACGCACAGCCCGAACTGAAGCAAGAGCATCATCAGACCTTAAAGAGAGCCGATGTCAAACTTCAGTGTACAAAGACTCACTTGGAGAGCTGGATGAAGCAGGGCAGTGGAGCCACCCAGAGATTTGGGTGCAGCAGAACAGAGGGCGGAGGAGGCACCGCCTGTTTCACAAGCTCCCCAGTGGTCTGATGCCGGCAGAGATGCAGCTCAGCGCCAAGTGTCTGATGCAGGGCTTGCAGCCAGGTTGATGCTGAGATTCAGAGAGATGGGGACACCGCTTAGGAAAGGTGGGTCTCAAAGCCAACGGCTGGGATACAAATACTGCGCAGAAAACGTTACCCTCAGAATGCCCATGATCTCCCACTAAGGGGTGGCATGCCCGTCAGAACTTAGGGCTCAAGTGAAGCAGAGGCAGCAGTCTTATTTGCTGAGCACAGACTGTTAAATTCAGAGTTAAATTCACTTGAGAGGTAATGGGACTGTATTTTGTCCACCCAAACAGGCCTGGAAGCCATCCGCTGGGGCAAACAGGCAGACGAGACCCAGAGAACTGCTGAGGCCACTCCTGAGTGGTGTGGGACCAGCAGCCTGGCGCAATATCCTGGAAGTGCCACCTGCCACGGCTTTTTTTTTTTTTTAAAACAGGGTTAATTCACTTTATTATTTTTATATTTTTAAAAAAATCCTATGTTGTAGCCACAGCTGGAGCCTGGGTCCTCTGCACAGACACTCTGGTGTGGGTTTTCACAAGATGGTCAGTGAATTCCTGATAGGGAGACTTGGAGAACACGGTCTCTTTCCAGAGGTCGGGGGTCAAGTAGCTGTAGGTCTTGGAGATGGCATCAAAGGTGGCCTTAGCAAAGTTGCCTAGGGTGGCAGTGCAGCCCTTGGCTGAAGTGTAGCAGTCATCAATACCAGCCATCATCAGTAGGTTCTTGGGCACAGGAGCCGACACTATGCCAGTGCCCCTGGGGGCAGGGATGAGATGCGACCAGCACAGAACCACAGCGGCCTGTCACCTTGCATGGGACAGTGTGAGGCTTGCCAATCTTGTTCCCCCAGTAGCCTCTCCGCACAGGGACAATGGAGAGTTTGGCCAAGATTATGGCACCTCGGATGGCAGTGGCTACCTCCTTGGAACACTTAACACCCAGCCCGACATGACCATTGTAGTCCCCAATGGCTACAAATGCCTTAAACCTGGTGCATTGGCCAGCCCGAGTCTGCTGCTGCACAGGCATGATCCTCAAGACCTCATCCTTGAGGGATGCCCCCAGGAAAAAGTCAATAATCTCAGACTCCTTGATGGGCAGGGAGAAAAGATAGATCTCCTCCAAAGACTTGATCTTCATGTCCTTGACCAGGCGGCCCAGCTTGGTGACAGGGATCCACTCCTTATCTTCAGCCTTGCCTCCACGAGCCCCGTGGCCCCGACCACAACCGCTACCGCGGCCCCAGAGGCCACTGCCAAAGCCTCCACGGAAGCCGCCGTGGCCTCCAATGCCTGGGCCCCCGGGGCCTCCAGGCCCTCCTGCTGCACCGGCATCATCCGCCATTTGGTGTTTTTTCCGGAGAAAGAAGAAGTGCCACGGCTTTTAAGATGGCTTTTCAGAGCCACACATCCAGGTAACTTCACCTGTAAAAAGAGTCTCACAGAGAAGGAAAAGCAGACACAGAGGAAGTGACTGGGGGAAAGCCACCCTCTGGCTTCTTTCATGGGTACCTCCAGTTAGGGGAAAGGGGCCGGTGAGAGCAACTGAGGAAGGATTAGATAGGACTGTTCATCTATAATCTCGAAAAATGGCAAGATCTAAAGAGGTAGAGCCTGCAGACAAAACAGGAAAGGGCAACCTACAGCTTCCAGGGCACTGGAGCTTATTTATTAATATGTTGCTGTCTATTACATTTTAAAAGGCATGGTATGATCAAGCATTTAATTAGCAGCTCTGTGCAATTCTGAGCATGCAATAGGAAGTGTGCCCTCCAAAAACATAAATCTCCCACCATTCATGTCCAAACGTACCAGCGGTGCGGCAGGTGGGTTTAGGGCCACAGAGCCAGTTTCCCTTTGGGAGAAGGAACACAGCACTTGAACCTCTCTGGGATGATTGCAGGGAACCCACTCATCATGAAATCAAGTGCAGCTTCCCCAGAGGCTCAAAGAGCAGCTTCAGAGGCCTCCTGCATCAGACTGCCTGTTGCTCCTGGTACACCCACACTTGCAGGGTCCCCAATCCTGCTAAAGCTGCTTTTGAGGTGCTGGGGACAGAACTGTGGCCTTGTGCACACTAAGCTGCATACATTCCAGCCCCCAGCAGTGACACTCTCTGCAGGATACACAAGCCCTGCTGGTGATAAGGCACTGTTGGCAGTGCAGGTGGGGTAAGGGGCAGCTTCTCCTCACTCTGGATGGCATACAGTGCCCTGGAAGAGTCTGTTTCAAGGGCCCCCAACAAGGACAGGGGAGTTTAAGATCTTTAGGACCAGGTCTGACCTCAGTTGACAGGGCTGTTTGCTTAAAATGCCCTTGATGACTTTGTCAATCAGCAAATTCTTATTTATATGTCAAAGCCCAGCTCAGGTGGCTATTAGTGAAGCCTTCCTTAAAGAAGGCTTTCTCACCCCACCCTCTGTAACCCCATGAATCTGACTGCAGCCTCCTTACCAGCACCTCCGCACCCATGTGCCCTTGCTACCGCACAGACCTCCCTGATTCCCAGCGATCTGCCTCCCTTACTAGACGAGCTCCCCAAGGTCAGAAATCTCATCTTTATGATCTTGGTGACCCCAATACACTCCAAAATATCTGGCACACAGCAGGTGGTCAATAAATGTTGCAGTGGGTCTTCATGAACATAATCTGGATCACAACACACAAAACCAAACACAGCCAGAGGTGCAAGTGGCGGACCCAGCTAGCAAGAGCCCAGCCCTGTGGTGAAGAGCTGGCCTCTGGAGTCTGACTGTCTTGAGCTTGATCCCTCACCCTATCTAGCTGGGGCCTTGGACAAAGCACTTCACCCCACCTCTCTGAAGCTCAGATTCTATAAAACAGCAGTCACAGCTGAGTTCTCTTCACTGTGTTATTTTAGACACTCAACACGATAATGCATGGGTAGAGTCAAGCAGACACCTGGTACACAGTAAGCACTCACTGCATCAAAGCAGGGCTAACTGCTTATATTACTATACTGAGGTCATTATGAGGGGGCACTACTAACACCCTTACTAAGTTACACAAAAGCTATTCCAGGGATTCCGGAAGGTGAGATCAGGCTGGGTGCAAACATCAGGGAAAGATGACCTCAAGGGAGACATTGAAATGGGAAGGCCCAGATAAACAGGAACAGGAAGTGAAAAATCAGGGTCATTTTGGGAGAGGCAGGAGAGTATGTGGGTTAATTACGGACACCAGTGCTCACACACCAGAGTCTGGGCACAAAGCTATCATTTATTACCTGGGTGATGCTGAGCAAGCTACTGTATGCCTCAGCTATCTCATCTGTAAAATGTAACAGCAACAGCACCTGATACTTCAGCACCACCTGTTATGGTGCTGTTAGGAGGAACAAGTAAGTAGAGAGACAGATAGCTAGACTGGCAGTCACTATGTAATAACACAAGAGCTAATTATTATTACGGTTGCTGCTTTCATTAAATAATCTCTGAAAAAATCCTAGTAGCTACTAGAAGGCCTTACAGAGAGAAAAAGGGTAGAGTAGTAGGTTCTGAAAGAAGATTCTAGAGCTCCTCCATGAGCCTGCCACTGAGTGGAGGCTTCACGTGACCCTCAGATAACCATGGGACATGCCCACTGTTACCATCGTACAGACCAACACAACACTTGAGGCTTAGGGACACCTGGAACTGACTTTTATGTTGGTATAAGACATGGGCCAAAATTAAGTTTTCTATGTGGAGATCTAGCTCCATTTACTGAAAGGCCTTCATTTCTCTACTGCCCTCAGTGTCACCTTTGCCGTTAATCAGGTGGTCACATGCGAATCTCTTTCTGGTTGCTCTGGTTTCATTGATCTATTTGTCTACTCTTGTGCCAATACCATGCTGTCTGACACTGCAGCCTTACAAAAAGTCTTGCCATGAGGTAATGCACGCCCTCCATCTTCTTTCCTTCCATATTTTCAATGTTATATTGGCCATTCTCAACACCTGGCATTCCCATATATATTTAAAAATCACCTTCTCAGTGTCCACAAAAACACCTGCTAAGATTTCCTTTGACACTGTCCTAAATCTACAGCTAAATTTGGAAAGCTGACATCTGTACAGTAGAGCAGCGTGAGGCTATTTGCAGCAATTCTGGCCATTTGCTGGACAGGGGTCTGGCACATCTTGTGTTGGGTCTATCTGCTCCTAGGTAAGTCGAAGCTTCTTGATGCAAGTGGAAATGGCGTGGGGGCATGGCTACTTTTCATATGGCTGCTGCTGATGGTACAGACACCCACTGGGGTTCAACCCTAAGCTCTAGGATGGCACATCGGTACCCTGCTCATCTTTTTGCCCACAATGCCGTGGAAAACCGTTTTGATAACGTTTTAGGAAGAAACCCTTCATATACATTTGTCCGCATGTACTGGGGAAAAAGCTGAATGGATTAAGACTTAATATTTTAATGCTGCATTTCATTCCAGAGCTTTTAGGGATCAAGTAATTAAATCACTCGGGATATAAACAGTTTAATAACTGTCAGCATAGAAATGTACCATTCATTTTAGAGAAGTTGTAAACTTTGACAAAAGCAAAGAAAGAAACATGGAAATTGCCAGCATGCCACTGCCCAAAGCCACTGCTGGAGATGTAATCCATTCCCCTGTGCCTTTTTCTTTGCCGTGGATATTTTCATAGCTGGGTTGCGTGTTTTGCTTCCCTGCAGAAGGTATAATTGATGCTCCAAATTTCATTTTGGGACCATGACCACAGGGTAGACTATGCATCACAAATGTCTTTCTTAGTTGAAAAAGTGATAGGGAAGAGACTGGGTTAATTGGTAGAATCATGCCCACCAAGAGCCTATCTAAACGTCCTACAGGCCGGGGATACCTAAATCCCTGAGCAGCCTAGTGTGGGCTGAGGGACCTTCCCAGGGTCCCAGTTGCTGCATGAGTGGAGCCAGGATTAGAACCAGGCAGGCTGACTCCAAACCCATGATATAAGCTGTCTACTACAGAAAATGCAAACAATGAAGTCAATGCTGATTAGCTAAGCATTCCATGAAGTTAAGAGTCCCTAGCATAAAAGAAAACCAAATAGATAAACAACAAACCAAAGACCATGCAAATACGTATCAGGTCATAAGGAAAGTTCTTAGGACTAACCATACACCCCTGCTTCAGAAAAGAGCCAAGATCATCTGTCTCCACAACAGCTCTGCAGACCCTGGCCCATGAGCCAACTCCATAGAAAGAGGAGCTGGAGCTGCCATGCCCATACGGTGAAACACTGCAGCCTTTGCCAACCTGCAACCCGTGCTCTAGAGGTTAGTCACCCGGGACTATGGCTGCAAACAAAGCCCATGTCACCAGAGCTGGCTTCCTCAAGAGCCTCTGATTCACAAGTGACATGAGGAAGTCCCACCCCCGTGGAAATCAATCATTATGCCCATTTTACAGAAGGCAATGCAAAGTCCACATTTGTCTTTAGCAAGAGCAGTTTCTGAGGGCAGCTAAAGACAGTTTCTATGACTTGGACCACAATGTGCCTCTTAGGATGCTCCTAGTAGAAGATCTTGAACTCATCCACAGGCTGGAGTGAGAAAGGATAGGCAGAATGACAGGAGGCCGGGGCACAGAATCTCACACTCACCTCCAAATGACAAAGCCCTGGGCATCAGTGAGAACTGTGGGACACTAAGTTGGATGGGCTTGCTCAGTGCGAGGGCAGAGACCCTCAAGACATCCCCCAAATTCCGCTTCCCTACTTCTCTGGGCCTTGGAAAAGTCATCTGCTTAGAGTCCAGCCTTCTGGCCAGAAGGACTGGGAGGCGATCCACGCAGGTTGGCTCAGACTAGAGGATTAGGGAAAGGTGTTTGCAGGAGGTACTCTGGTAAATCATCCCGCAAAGATGTCAAACTAGGCCAGCAGGTGGGACTGGGCCCAGGATACAGAGTGAGAGTGGAGACAGGGCCATCAGCCTAGAGAAAGCCAGACTCCCACACAGGTGCTGTAATCAAGCCGGTAAGAACAAGCAGTTGTGAAGAAAAGGCCGGCCAGAACTGGCTTTCATTCATCCTGTCACAGGGATTTGGTGACTTACTGAGCACCAGGCTCTGTGCCGGCATCCAACACCACCCCGCAAAACATGCCATGTCCCTGCCTTCAGAAGACACACATTCACTGTGGGAAAAATAACAGATATACATAAACTATGATGACTTCTGATCACAAAAGGACAGCCTGAGGAACCCAGGGCAGCTTCCTGGGAATCTAAGTCAAGGTTGGATGAAGCTTGAAGAACCCACAGCTCTAGCAGCGAGTCCAGTCTTGGAGATGAAGCAGACAGTATGTAAGAACATGTTAACGGGGTGAGGCAGGGAGAACAAACCCAAGAGAAGTTAGAGAAGTCAGAGAGACTCTTGTTGGCTGAAGTCACTAGGATGGGCAGGAAGAAAAGAGGGAGCTCAAGTGGAAAGCAAAGGTGAACCCAGGTGGGCATGAGAGATGCCTGCCAGTGAGTGAGAGGACCATCAGGTGAAATGCACTCAGATTCCAGCAAAGTGCTGCCACAATCCACCAGAAGACAGCAGCAGCAGCCCCTAGTGGCTGCCCACCTCCAGTCTAGACCTCCTCTGATCCCTTCATTAAACTTCAGCCAAACCACAGCACCCTCTGTTAAAAAACCTTCAGTTTCTCCCCACTGTTCACACCTAAAATTCAAATTCTTTTAGCTGAATTACGATGTGCAGCACCTCAGGGTCCTAAACCTGCCTCTCACCCCAATTCCCCATGCACACTCCCTTCCAGAATATGTGCCACTCCCCAGCTGCCTCCTCGGAAACTCCCTCCCTCCACCTCCACACCTCCCCTTCCACCTGTGAGCCACTACACACCCTTTGGACCCTTAGATCTCCATTCAAACAGCGTCTGCTTGCCAGGATGCTCCCAAACTAGAGAGCTAGAAACCGAGTCAGAGTGCTCTGAGGCCAGGAAGAATTTAGACTTGACTGAGAGGGCGCCTGGGACTCCTTAGTTGTGCTAGGGTGAGTATGATATTTCAAGAAAATCTGTCTGGCAATATTGTACCCTAAGCTCCCAGTACTGGCAAAACAAGGAATACACAAAGAGCAGGTGAGCACCGGCCTGCTGGGTGGACATCCCACTTCTTTGGATAATAACCCCTGCTTCTCCCATAGAAAGCCACCCTTGCTCCCATTGTGTCCCCTGGCATGAGGGGAACTGGTCCCACCTGGCTCCAGGAGCACATGAGGGAGGTTTGGTCAACTGGAACACTGTACACCCTTGGCCACAGTGACTACCTCAGGACAGCCATGAGCCCCCAGCTTGGTCTCGAGACACTTAATTCTAGACTTGTGCCACTATTAAGAAAAGGAAGCCAGGCATGGTGGCTCAAGCCTGTAATCCCAGTTACTTGGGTGGTAGAGATCAGGAGGACTGTGGTTCAAAGCAAGCCTAGGTATAACATGAGAGCCTACTGAAAAATACCTAAACCAAAGAGGACTGGGCCGGGGACAGGGAGGAGAAGCAGTTCTCTTTTTCCCAGGCATTGCTGAGCCTGCTGAGAATGGCACCAAGGTAGGAGGAGACAGAGCCAAGAGAAGGAAAGAGGCTAAATAGCTGGCCTCAGGAGCCCATCAAGTTCCACTAGCACACAGGCAACACTCGACCCCATACACAGGTGTCCAGAATGAAGGCAACACAACAACCAGCTTCAATCAGTTTGTGGACTCACAGTCCCATGTCAAGACAGCATTTCAGCAGCAATCAAAGGACTCTACCAGCAGAGGTTCTGCTTGGTAGCGGGCATCTGTCAGTTAATGTCATGGCCTTGCCACTTAGTTTGGACAATAAACCACCAGTAATGTACAGCAAATAAATCTCTTCACCATTTCAACTTGACCCAACTAAATAACTAACTCAATTCAGTAGACAAAGAGCCCAGGCACCCAGTTTTCCATTACTCAGCTAAAGTGGAACCCATCTAACAGGAAAGTTCCTTTCCAGCCTATAAGCTGGGAGTGCTCTGAGAATAAAATAATTTTTAAAAAAGAAAGGTTTTCACACACTTTGTGCACCAAAAAACCACCAAAACCCAACAACCAAAAAATTATATTTATATTCTAAATTATTTTAATATCATAACCTATCCTCTCACACACACTGCCCCAGGGCAAGACAAAGCAGATTAGGGACTGTCACTTGTTCACAGGGAAGGTGACCAATTTGCTCAAGACTTTCCTGGTTTTACACTGAAAGTCCCATGTTCTGGGAAACCCCAAGTCCCAGGCAAGCAAGGACCAATGGTCTCATATGTCAGATGAAGACCCTTCTTACCTCCACCCTTGTTCCTACAACTACCAGTTCCACCCCGACATGTCACAAACCCCAGGATCCTATCTATGGTATCCCCCTCCCACATCTGGCTGTTCCATGTGGTGACCCCTACCCAACCCTGGGGACTCTGAAAGGGAATGACCCAGAACCCTGGGCCTCCTGCGATCCCAGCAGACACACTGTATAGTCACTGGCTCAGTGGCCGTTGCCCCCATCAGCTTGCAGACTCCCTTAGGGAATGAGATGTTCTGTTCCCGAGATGTTTACTATCACGGCCAAATGACTCGCAGCCCAGCACTGGGGTGGGCATAACTGCTCACAGCACTCTTTTCCAAGTCACCTTGGGATCTTTCAAGCCTCATGCCAGTCAAGACCCAAATCGCCAGGCTCTTCAGGCTGTCATCCAGAGTAAGAGGATGAGCCCAATCTAGGACAGGCAGCTCCAGTTTGCAGCAACCTCAACAATGAAGCTGGGCAGTCCTCAGGCCACTGCAAAGGATCTGAGACCCTTTATGTTTCTCAGGGTGCACTGGCTGGCCAGCAAGGATGCCTACTGGTGATGACACTCAGATGAGCAGAGAGTTTCCCAAAACCAGGAAGTTTCATTCAGAAAGACAGGGAAACAGATGCAAGCTCCAGAGCCAAGTTTTGCCTCTGACACCCTTCAGCTGCAGTCACCTTTAGGCAAGTGACGTAAGCTCCTCGAACCTTAGTTTCCACTTGTACAGAAATGGAAGCAATGAGAGATCCTACAACTCATAGACTTGTGAGGACTGAAGGAATTACAGCGTTCAAGAAATAATAAAGTGATTCAAAAGGGCGAGTCAGGTGAGAGCCCACAGGTATCTGGGGCTGGCAGGAAGCCCAATCCCTCTGGACAGCCTTATCCACCCACTGGATGAATTCCTGAAATCCTTGGCCACTCCCTGTTCCCTCTCCAGGCCAACTGTCCTCCCATTAAGACTCCTGCTCCCTACCAAACCCCATCCTTGGCTGGACCTCTTCCCTCTCCTTGTCTTCTTTCCCCAGCACCCCACCAAAACCATCTTACCCCTAACTCTTCAACACCCACAAACATTAAATGCCTGTTCCATGCTAGAAAGGACACAGAGGAGAATCACAACACTCCTGCCTCCACTGGGTCCCCTCTCACCATTCCTTGCACAGATCCTATCTTCCTTTCTGTAGCTCCTCCACCCTCCCCAACCCCTCCTTACTCCCCACTAGAAACCTTGTGTGTTCCCTCTGGAAACCAGCCTCTCTCTTTCTTTCTTTTCTTCTCTTTTTTCTCCTCCCCTCCCCTCCACTTCTCTTTTTTTTTTTTCTCTCTTTCTTAAAACCAGCCTGTCCCTCCCTCCCTCCCTCCTTTCCCTCCCTCCCTCCTCTCTCCCTCCCTCCCTTCCTTCCTGGCAGTACTGGGATTTGACCTCAGTGCCTTACACTATCTAGGCAAGTACTCTGCCACTTGAGCCACACCCCCAGCTCTTTTTGCTTCAGAAGATTTTTCAAATGGGGTCTTGAGTTTTCGCCTGGGGTTGGCCTCAGACTTCGATCCTCCTACCTGCTAATCCCCCACATAGCCAGGATTACAGGCATACTACCATGTCCAGCTTATTTGTTGAGATAGGGTCTCACTAACTTTTTGCCTGGACTGGCTTTGGACCTCGAGCCTCCTGTCTCCACCTCCCCAGTGCTGAGATCACAGAAGTGAGCTAACATGCCTGGTCTGCCTGTTTCTTACCACCAACGATTTTGCCTACTCCTCCCTTCAGCACCTCCATCCCTAGTTTCCCCCCTGAACTCCATCCCTCCTCAAAGTTCTCTATTTTGCATCATTCTCCTATCTGCCCTCCAAATCCTGGATCTCAGCCTGCATGTTCTGCACCTCTCACCAATTCATTCATTCACTTTTTTCACTAAGTATCCATTGAGTTCCTACAGTACCAGATTCTGGAAATACAAATGTGAACAAACCAAGCAGTCTCTCTGCATAAGAGATGGGAGAAATGTAAAATTAAACAGGGCAAAGGAAGAGGGCAGGGATGCAAGGAATGAAATCAAGAGACGATGTGACAGGAAGGAATTGGGTGGGGGTAGCACATTAGGTAGGGAGATCTGGGAAGGCCCTGCTGAGCTAATAAACACAGCTACCACTCTTGGCCACCCACTCTGTAACAACTCTGTAGCAATCCACGCATGACGTTGCTGAATCCTTGCACAATATTCAGCATCCTCATTTGCTGATGGGGAACTGGAGGCTCAGAGAAGTAAATAATTTGTCCAAGGTCACACAACCATTAGTGGGGGACCCAGAATTGGAACACAAGTCTGGTTCCAATCTCTGTGCACGCCTGCTTCCCAGGACTCTGCTATCTGTCCCCACTCAGAGCAACCCTGCTTAGAGTTTCTCCAGAAAATACTATGTTCTTTTAATTCCTGCCCTTTTGAGTACTCTCGTACAAGTTCTGAGCCTTTGGCCATTCTCTTATGCAGCCAACCCTCAAAATAACTACAGGAAACAGGTACTGTCACTCTATCCATTTTACAACTGAGGAAACTGAAGCCTAAGTGCATACATCCAGCTTCGAACCCAGATCCGGCCGACTCCAGGATCCGTGCCTTTGGCCCTTTAGCTGTCCGGAGGCTTAGTGACCCCCGTCTGCCCCCGGAAAGAACGAAGTCCACGTGCACAAACCGAAACCTCAGCCCCTTACTTTTCAGGTGGGGATACGGGGACTGTAAGAAACTAGGCGACTTGTCCAAGGTCACCTGGCCAGGAGCGACGGGGCCAGGGTTGGAACCCAGGCGCTCGGACCCCAGAGCCCTCGCTTGTCGCCACCGCACAGCCTTCCCCGGGCGCCCCTTCCGCCGCCACCTTCAGCGTCCCCCGAACAGAGCTCTGCGTCCCCGTCCCCGCGTCCGGTCCCGAGGACCCCCCCTCTACCCCCCGCACACTCACTTGAGGTGGTCCAAGGAGTGGATGTTCCGGGACGATTTGCCATGGCCCCCGCCCACCCAGCTCCGCGAACGGCCAAACATGTCGGCGACCCCGGCCCGTCGTTCGCCTCACGGTCTCATGCCCGACCCGCCGAGCGGTCCCGCGCCCGCGGCGGCCGCACAAGCAGAGGAGGCAGAGGCGGAGGTGGTGGAGGAACCGCCAACCACCTTCCTCCCGGGCCCACAGCCCCTCACTGACATTCAGCCGGAACCGGCCGTTCGACCGCCGCGCTTTACGGCCACCGCCGCAAAAAGCTCTGGGAAATGCAGTTTGCCTGCGAGGCACCAGGCGACAGGACTCTCGGAACAGACTACAAGGTCTAGCATGCATCGCGCGGCCCTCGCGAAGAGGCGGGGCGAGAGGAGAGTAGGCCGCCCCCTGCCTGAGTGGGCGGGACCTGGAGGCCTGGGGGCGTAGCCCCGAGAAAGTCGCTGCAATGTTAGTAACTATTTGTGGTAGGAATAACAATAGGGCCGGACGTGGTGGCGCACGCCTGGTGCACGCCTGTTATCCCAGCTACTGCAGAGACTGAGCAGAGACTGAAGGATCACAAGTTTGAATCTAGTGGGATCTTGTCTCAATTTTTTTAAAGGGAGCTGGAAGTGTAGCCCAGTGGTAGAACACTTGCCTACCTGGAGGCCCTGGGTTCAATCCGCAGTACCGCATAATTTATGAATTAATTAAAATAGATACTGCATGGCACATACGATGCGCCACTGCCCTATATTAAAGTATTTAGCTCTCACAACAACCCTATGAAGTAGACACTATTATTTCTCGAGTTTTATCATCCAGGAAACTGAGTCACAGGGAGGTTGCCTGGCCCGAGGTCAGTGGCAGAACCAGGGGTCAAACCCCGGTATCCTTATTTGTATCCCCTTAATAAACCAGAACTGCACCAACTCACTAACAGCCTTCTTTGTCCTCAAAACCTTTTTCCCCTTCCACTTCAGTTTAAAGTATATGTTGGAAAGGTCTGCAAGCAGCACCGGACCAAAACTGGACATCCTGTACTTTCATTGGATTTCTCTGGTGTTCACCCAAAATCATTCATTTCTACGCCTCATTGTTATTTAAGGACTATGGTGTTCCATTTAGGTTCTCAGAAAAGAATTGCGCCAGGAGCCAATGTTCTCCCCAAGGTCCAGCCCAAGGCTTGGCGCATAGTAGGCGTTCAATGAATATTCGCAGACCAACCGAGTGAATGAATGGCTTGCTTCACCTTCGGGAATTACGGGGAATAAATGGAGACCAGTGCAAAGTTAATGGTTCCCCCTGCAATTCACCTCGAAGAGCGACAGTTATGGAGGAAAAATGAGTAGGTTCCGGCCACCAAAGAAACACACCCAGGCCAGCAGCTTCCAGGGTCCCCTCCATTTCTCATCTGTAAAAACGGACATTTACTGGAGCTCGTGTGGCTCCAGTTAAACAGAGCATGGAAAACACCCAGCTCGGGGTGGCCTTAAAGGTTCGTTGACCCGCTTTGGAAGGCACTTTGGGCCAAGTGAGTCCTAAAAATGCACTACGGTTGCCCGTGAACAGAGTAATTCGCAGATAGGAGAGACTCGCTTTTCAGTGGACTTAGGTTGTTTGGCTGTTTAGCCATCCATTTATTACTATAACCTGCATTTCAAAGTAAAAAGAAACAATAAGCAACCTTACTGACTGAAGATGTGACCTACCTGGGTTCGCCCCCATCCCGTCTTCCCAAACCCCACAATTGAGATTCACCGTCATGGGCAGCCGCCAGAACTTGGAGAGGCGAAGGGGGCACTGATTAATCTTCCTCACCCCATTAAAAACAAACAAAAACCCACAGCTGCTTGGGGACTGTTCAAGACTTTCAGTAGAACTGTCCGCCGCCCCTCCCCACTCCCCTCTGTCTAAAACGAGGACACTGAGTCCCAAAGAGGCGTGCGCCATACCCAAGTCCCACAAGGTACAGAGGAAGCCCGCAGTTTCCTTCGGCTTTTGTAGCCTATGGGACGTCTAAGTCTGAATTGCATGCTCTCACTCTATTTTCCGTCCCTCTACTCGGGGGACGCACGGAGCAAAGCGGACGCAAAACGCGCGCGCAGACCCTAAGAACTGAAAAGCAACTCTCCGGCAGGCACCCGCGAGGGGGCGGAGCGAAGGAGTACCCGCCCCCCCGGACGGCTCTGGCCAATGAGCACGGACGTTGAGCCGGCCAATGAGCGCGCGCAAAAAGCGGCAGGCCAATGAGCGCAGGGCCGCTCGGGAGGCGGTGCTGGGATACGGACCAGGAGGACGGAGCGGCGGCCTCAGCCATGGGCGCAGGGCCTGCGGGGGCGCCGAGGGGACTCGAGGAGCGGCCGTGGAGGGCTGGGGAGACAGCAGCCGGGACTGGCCCTCGACGCTGAGTCGCGGCAGGGACTCCCCTGGCGCCGCGAGGGCCCGTGAGCTCGAGCGCAGCGCACGGAGGGAGCCAGGCAGTCACTGGCCACTTCACGGGGGCTCCGCCTCGCCTTCCTGGACGTGTGGACACATCGCGGGGTGGGGAGAGGGTAACTGTGACTCCCGCCCGTGGCACGTTTCCAGGGTCTCCTGAGGCCGCCGCATATCCCCGGAGGCCACCTGGGGCCCAACGCCGCCTCGGTCGAGCCCCGGGGTGGCCCTGGATGGCTGAACTGCCCCCTCGCCGGCCGCCCGGGCCCCGCAGCGGCTGAGGTTGCTGGGATCGCCCGGTCGCCGCCGCCCTCGCCGCCCCCTGCATGCCTGGTGCTCGGGTCGCCGCCCACTTGGACGCTCTGGGCCCCCTGGTCTCCTCCGTGCAGCCGCCGCTGCTGCCCTCTATGTTCTACGTGGGCCTGTTCTTCGTCAACGTGCTGATCCTGTACTACGCCTTCCTCATGGAGTACGTCGTCCTCAACGTGGGCCTCGTCTTCCTGCCCGAGGACTTGGACCAGGCGCTCGTGGACCTCGGCGTACTCTCCGACCCCGGCTCCGGCCTCTACGATGCTGACTCGGAGCTTGACGTCTTCGATGGGTACTTGGAGTGAGGTCTGGACTACCGTTCTCTCCACCATCTGCAGCCCTCATCCTGGACCAGCCGGTCACACCGTGCCGCCCCTGTTTAGGGGGGCACTGTCAGGACCGGGATGGGACCCCAGGAGGAGGCCCCCCACGGCCTCCAAAGCGTGTAAGTGCCCCCCTCAATAAGGGTTGGGTTGGGGTGAGGGAGAGGGGAGCGTCCCCAGGACAGACACCCACACTTCTCCCCAGGCTTCTGACTCCTTTGCACCTACTCTAAGTCCAACTGGGGTGCCAGGATTCCTGGACCATCCTAGGCCCTCAGCTGGGCTGGAAAGTTTCCCCCAGTGACGGGAACAGCTGTTGAAAAAGGGAGGGGACCCAGGGCCAAAATTACCTTTGGGGTAGCCATGGAACTTACACCCATGACTTGTAGAAAAAGCCTTTGCACCAAATGTTTGAGGCTGAACTGTCAGGTCCCCCTCCCCCAGCCTCAGCCTGTCTTGAGGATGACCTTGGCATTTTGGGAGTTCTCACTAGTCCAGGAAGAATAAAGACGTGGGGATGTCAAAAGAGGTAGGGAGCTAGGCAATGGTCACCTTTGAATTGTGGCCCTTTGGAGGACCAGAAGGGAACAGTATGCAGGGGCTGGGCCCAAGCCTGTGAGAAGAGGATCCTTCAGCAAGGAACCCGCACTTCCTTTCTGCCTTGGCTTTGCTGCTGTTTTGGAGTCAGGTTTCAGCGTGGCCGGCGTCAGTTCTGCAGCTCAGATCTGCAGAGGCTGCCAGTTTTGCAATCTGCCTTCATAGAACTGGCAAGCTGGGGTCGATGCCCAGGATGGCTTTATCTGGGTTTTCAAGGCCTTGGGAGGCTCTTAGGTCAGCAGAAGGGGCCACAGGATCATTGCACTGGTGTCAGAGTCCTGTCTCTGGGCCTGCACCAGGGACTTTTGTGTATGGTGCATGTTGCGGATTAGAGGTAGGGAAATTAAAGTCCAGAGAGGAGTCAGGCCAGCCAAAGAGAAAGGGCACCTGGCCTAGACGAGAGAGAAAGCGGGCTCACCAGGTAGCCATCAGGTCCATTGAGGGGTCATGGGGCAAGCAGGAACACTTTGTGGCCAAGCCATATGGCTGAGTGATGCTGGGAGTTCTGCCAGGCATGGGGCCTGAGCAACAACAGCAGGAGATGCTTCATGGCAGGCAGGGGCTCCTTTTAGAAAACAGACACTGTTGCCACTCACCCCAGGCAGGCATTTGCCCTTCTTCTGTACCGTGTATCTTTGCCAGCATGAACATAAGCAGAGGTACTGTAGTCAGTTCTGGTACCGTAACAGTATCACAGGCTGGGTGGCTTAAACAGCATACATTTCTTTCTCACTGTTCCCATAAGGGCACTAATCCTAGTCACAAGGGCCCCACCCTCATGACCTGCCACCTCCCACAGGCCTCACCTCCTAACACCATCATATTGAGGAAGATTTCTTTGAACAAAGCACTGGTTGAGCTCAGTGAGAACAAATGTGTTCAATACTCAGTGAGCAAGACAGGCTGAGCCCTGGCACATCCTCATCAGACTGGCACTTGATGAGGAAGACTAGCAGACACCCAGACACCCAATGAGATTTTTAAGAGCGTGCAGATGTGTGAGGACTCGAGCTTCCCCTGTGCTCACTGCTGTGTCCTCAGGTGAGCACAACAGAATCACCCACTACAGCGGTCACCCAAAATCCTGTTCCCAGTAAGATGGTGTGAGGAGGTGGGGCTTCGGGAGGTGTCAGGTCATGAGGGTGGGGCCCTCGTGAACGGAATTAGTGCCCTTATGGGAACTGTGAGAAAGAAACTTAAACAGTGCATAGCGTCTGGGAAAACACTCTATGTCCACCAAGTGAGACACAAGAATAGGGGCAGGCTGCTCTGGGGGAGGTCAGAGAAAGTCTCTCTGCGGAGATGACATATTTGAGCTGAGTTCTAGATTGATAGAGGGAGCCAGACACCAAGATCCAGAGAACAGTGGTCCCTGCAGTGGGAGCTGCTGATGCCAAGACCTGAAGGTGGGAGAGACCACAAAGAGGCCAGTGACAGGAGGCAGGGGCCACGCCATGCAGGACCTGAGCAGTGGGCAGGCAGTGGAAGGTTTGAGGCAGGGGATGACACAATCCAGTTCACATTTTGCAAAGGTGACTTTGGCAGCTGTGAGCAGAACAGGCTCGGGGGCAAGTGTGCAAGCAGGAGGCCAGTGAGAAGGCTGTTAGTTGTCCAGCCAAGGGTGACAGAGGCTTTGACCAGGCCAGGTCAGTGAAGATGGGGGAACATGGCCAGACTTAGAACACCTATCAGAAATAGAACTTCTGGGATCCACTCAAAATCTGTACTGAACATTGACCATCTGCTACTCCAGGTTCTAGCCCTTTGACTTAGTCACTCATTTAGTCATTCAACAAACATTGGTCCTGCTTGTTCTTCTGCCAAGGTCTGTGCTAGGCCCCTGTGATCGCAAGATGAATCCCTGTCCCCGAGCCAAGTGCTTAAATTTCAGACAGTGTAACTTGAGAAGAAGGTCTTATTTTATCTTCTCACCACATCAACAGAAACACTTCCGTTTCCAAATGAAAACACTGGCATATTCTGAACCAAAAACTGGAGCCCAAATGCTTTGACATATTTTCCAGCAAATGTTGTTTGAGCAGAAACTCCAGGAAGTGTGTCTTGGAGATACCTTCAAAGTTTTCCAAGTGACAGGCCTGACCCTGGGAAGTGGGCCAGGAGCTATGGGAAACGCCCCACCCCGGCCTCAGGCCTTGAGACTTGTGCTGCATCACACTTGCCCCGCCTAGGGGCCTTAGCCCCAGGGCCCAGGAAGCCCACATGGGGTGCCAAGCCCCAGGAAAACCATGTGTGAGAGACCTGGAGCTGACCTGGCCTGACCTCTGGGCTCCTCCCTTCAGCAGAGGAATGGTGGTGGTCAAATCCCACTCTAGCCGCTCATTCTCACCTGCACTCTCCCGTTCCACACAAGCCAACGCAGGAAGTGCTGACAAAGGGCACTGACATGCCCACGGTGAGCATGCGGTAGGTCTCACGATTAAAGGGGCACCCACGTGTGCCCCTCCACGTCTGTCTCTTGCGTATGCAGCCATGTAGCCCAGCCCATCATGGGTTTGCTGACACCTATTTGCAAACAGGGTGGAGGGCCAAGGTTAAGAGCCAGGACCCAGGTTCAGACTGAGTTCGAATCCCAAGCCAAGCTGTGACCTTGGACAAGCTCTTCACCCTCCCCCTCCTTCCATTTCCTCTTCAGTAAAACAGGGATAATGAAAATCTGCCTAAGCCAGATACACAGGGAAGCGTGTGCAAATGTGTAAGCCTGCACATGTAGTCGTGCATGAATATTTATGTCCCAGATGAGGGAAAGGACTGGCTGCCTGAGCACAGGAAAGGTCCAGGTGTGGTCTACCCTACAGACTTCCAGCTCTGCCTCCCTACCCCAGGACCTCGAGACCTTTCCCACCACCTTTCTCTAGGACACCAGGTCATCTGCAGCTCTGGAAGCAGGTTCTGCTGTTTGCCTAGAGTGGTCATTGGTGCACAGCAGCAGGGCGGGGAATAGGAGCTCCCTCCTCCCCGGGAGAGATGGCCTAGGAGCTGGGAGGACCCTCATGCCGCAGCTGTTGGGGTTTAAAGACAGCTGAGCTGCCTTGAACGTCCCAGTTCCTAATGAAGGTGGGTGCCTGCCAGCCCTCTCTTGGCAGCCGGGGGTCCTGGGGGAGTAGGTGCCATGTCTGAGCTGGAAACAGGAAGCCTGGGCAGGTGCTGTCAACCAGAGTCCATGAGGCCAGGGCAGCTGGAATTTGGAGCCAGGGTGACCAACTCCGTGGTCTTTCCATTTCAAGGCTCCCAGACTTCAGTTGTCGCCTGGCTGGGACTGCATTTGCACCTTCCTTACCTCCCTGCCCTCGGCTCTCTTTGCTAGTCTGTGCCTGCACTGTCAGCTGAATACGCAGAATGGGTGTCTGGGCCCTGCTCAGAAGCCCACACCTTCCACAGGGACGAAGGCATAATCAGCTTCAAGTCATGGGTGACCCACAGGCAGCCTGTGGAACCTGGGGCAGGGGGCTGGCTGTGTGCAGTGATCAAGCAGGAAGCTGGGACTGTCACCAGATGAACAAAACAGGTGCACCCCCAGGTCTGGCTGACTCTTCAGCCCTGTTCCTGACATAAGGTTCACCCAGACAGACCCTGGCTTTGGTGTTGGCCACCCCTTTGGACAGGAGAGGACTTCAGTACATGTCTCAGGACAGCTGAGATGCTAGGGACCCTGCTTCCTTGGCCCTGAGTTGACAAACTGGACATTGAGCCAAGAAAGAGGCAGGGGCTACACCACTCCTAGATAGGCGTGGGTTCCTTCTTCTGAACTGAGAGAAAGGGCATCTGTGACTTCACCATTCCTGTCTGCTTTATCTGTTATCATCACCTTGGACCTTTGGAAAGAATCGCCTGCTTCTGGAAAACCAAGATCACAGTGAAACAGACAGACACCTTTATCCCCATCTTACAGGCCCAGAAAAGTCAAACAAGGGAATGCAGAGAGAAGACAGCCACCTCCTGACAGCACCATTGCCCCTGGGGCAGGGGCCTTCCATGGGGTTCTCCCTCCTTCCTCCAGCACCAACTCAGTTTCTGCCAGGCTGTCTCAACTGCACTCTTGATCCTTTTTTTCGAACCTTCCTAATAAACTGTATTTTGGAATAATCCCACACTTACAAGATCCAAGAAGAACACCAGCAATTCTCAACCACCCCTTTTGCTTATGTGTGCAGTGCGAGTGTCCATGTGTGTGCACCTGTACACATATGTGACCCATGTGTCTAAACCATTTCAAAGTGGCTTGCAGGCATTAGATCCCTTTATTCTGACTATTTCCCCTCGTTTCCCACAGATCAAAGATGTACACAATCACAGTGCAGTTGTCAAAATTAACGAAGTCAACATTGGTGCAGTCCTATGACCAGTCTGATCTACAACTTATTTAATTGTTGTCATCTGTCCCCGTAGTGTCCTTCCAAGGTGGAAGGACCCAGTCCCCAGTCACCCTGCACATTTGTCTCAGGCTTCCTCAGGCTGGAGCATGGCCACAGGCTGTCTGTGCCATAGTGGCATTGTGAAAAGTACATGGCCGATGTCTGGTCGGCTGTCTCAGTCTGGGTCTGGCTGGTGCTGACTCGGGGGTTAGACTTCGGTGATGGCTTCCTGGTAGGAGTGCCACACAAAGCAATGTCCTCGGGCACCGCGTCAAGAGGCTTTCATCTTTTGACTGGGTCATGTTAGCATCAGTCACTTGGCTGAGGTGGTGGCTGCCACACCTCTCCACTGTCAAGTTGCTATTTTCCCATTATAATTTATAGTTTAAGTTGGATTATACTAGTTTTAGTGCTTCATTTGTTAAAAAAGGGTAGTTTTTTGTTTTTTTTTTTGGTGGTACTGGGGTTTGAACTCAGGGCCTCACACTTGTTAGGCAGGCACTCTCCCACTTAAGTCACTCCGCCAGCCCAAAAAAATCTAATTTTTAATGTGAATTTATATTTATTCACTTGTTTTATTTTTTATTTACTTGGAGTGCTGGAGAACCAACCCCAGGGCATTCATGCCAAGCACACAGTCTATCACTGAGCTGCACCTCTAAACTATGAGGGTTTAGTTAAAAGAAGGTGTGTGTCACTGTAAAGAAAACCGTCATCACTTTAGTATAAATAAAAATAAATGCCGAAGTCACTAACTTCTTGTCAAATAGAAAAACCAGCTAAAAGGCACAGGGCCTGTGGACTACGTGTTGTCTTTCTCTTCTCTCTTTCTTCTCTTGTCTCTCATCTCTCCTCTCCCTCTCTCTTTCCTCTCTCCTTCTCCTCTCTCCTCTCCCTGTCTCTCTCCTCTTTCCTCTGTCCTCCTCTCTCCTCTCCTCTCTTCTCTTCTCTCTCCTCTGTCCTGTCTCCTCTCTCTTATCTCTCCCCTCTCCTCTCTCCTCGCTCTTTCTTCTCTTCTCTCTCCTCTCCCTCTCCCATTTCTCTCTTTTCTCCCCTCTCCTCTCTCCTCTCCTCTTCTCTCTTCTCTCCTCTCTCTCGTCTCTCCTCTCCCTCTCCTACTCCTGTCTTCTCTCCTCTCTCCTCTCTCTCTCTTCTCTTCTCTCTCCTCTTCCTCTCCTCTCTCCTCTCTTCTCCTCTCTCTGTCTCTCTCTCTCTCTCTCTCCCCCTCTCTCCCTTACTCAGTGAAAAGGAGGTTAACAACTTGGTAATAAACATGTATCAGCCCCAAACTAGAACCTTCTCCTTGAAGTATTCACAAGGCTTGGCTGAGAACCCCAGAGCAAACCGCTTGCTCGCTTGTGTACATGACACTTAAGGCCAGCTCCGTGCACCCCTAAAGTTGTTTCTTGGAGGCTTTGCAGTTACACGAATTTGGATATAAATCCCAGCTCCACCAATACCTTGAACAAGAGTCTTCACCTCGCCAACCCCAGCTTCTTCCCTGTGAAATGGGAAAAATAGTACCTGCCTAAGGGCTTGTGCCAACTGCTGGGTTGGTGCCCCATCATAGTTGGTGCTTAATAGATGTGGGGCCTCTGGTCCCTGAGGCCTCCCTGTTTACTTGGGCCAGTCCCCAAGGAGGGCGTGTCTGTGTGAGTGTCCGCCAAGCAGCCCCAGGGCCATCTGTGATCCTTGGTACCAGTTGAATTCTGAGGGATGCTAGAGCCCCCTCAGCTGTCATCCCAGGCCCCAAGGGTAAGGCTTCATTACCAGGACTCCTTCCTGGCGGAGGCGTGGCTGCATGGTTAAAAATAGTTCCTCTCCCACGTCTCTATAGCTTCTCCTGACTGTTGCCTTATGAGGCTGGCTGGGCAGCTTGTTAGCTCCATTAGATGAGGAGGGAAACTGAGGCTTGCGGCGGCTCAGTGACTCACTCCAGATGCCCAGCTATGAGGTGGCAGCGTTGGACCTCATAGCAGCACTCTCCCGAGTGAGCTTCCCCGAGTGAGATGCTCTGTGGACTTCCTGCTTCCTTTTGAGCAGCCCCAGGTTCAGCTTTGCAGTCCAGGTGTATAGACCTAGAACACGTGGTTTCCGTCTCCTTGTATTCTTAGCATTGCCTTTTGTTTATTTTTATTCATTATAGTGACATAAATGTTCCCTTTAAAATTTAAGAGATAAAAAGTGCTGAAATACAGGTCAAGCATCCCTAATCTAAAATGCTCCAAAATCTTTTTTTGTTTTTGTTTTTTTTGGTAGCATGTGAGCCACACCCCTGTCCTTGTGCTTGGAGTTTGTTTTTCAGGAGAGTCTTTCACTTTTGCTGTGGTAGCCTCAGGCCATGACCCTCCTGACTCCTCTCGAGCAGAGTATCTGCCTTACAGTGCCACCATGTCTGGCTCCCAAATCCAAAACCAATATGGTGCCACAGGTAGGAATTCCACACCTGACCTCATGTGACAACTTGCTGTCAGTGCAGGTGAAAGTACAAAACTCCCTTCAGGCATGTGTCTAAAGGTGTCTAGCTTCATTTGTGTCCCATCAGTGAGTTTCATGTTTAGACTTGGGTCCCCTCTCCAAGATGCACACTGCATGTGTGCAAATATTCCAGAATCCGAAATCTGCAACACTTCTCCTGACCGTTTTGGACAGGGGATGCTCGGCCTGCACTAAATAAATAGTTCGGGTGGTTCTTGATATGACAAGACACATGAAGGTGTTGGACAAACGCCACCCTTCCCAAAGGCCAGAGTCAGTGGCTGCTGGAGGCATGAGACCCGAGCGTCTTCACACAGCTGGTGGTCACGCACCTTTACTGCCAACGTGGAATTGGAATGCAAGCTTGACAAAATGGCCTGTACTCCTCCGATGGTACTGGCTTCCCCTCAGAGACGGACTCCTGAGGGAACAGGCAGCTCCTCTCCCAGGCCCTTGCAGCCACCAGGGAGATGGCCAGTCTCTAGGGCACAGGACCCTGCTGACTGCAGGCAGTGGAGACACTGGACAGGTTGTGTCTGGGTGACATGTCTTCAGCTGCTTCTTTGGTCATTGGTACATGGGGAAAGGGATGCATAGTGGGTTTCTAGAAGGCCAGGTCTTTGGAGAGAAAGACTTGCCTAAGGTCACAGCTAGGGGGAGGCAGAGCTGGAATTCACCCAGACAGGAAGATTCTTGTGCTTCCACTGGCCACCCCAGAGGACAGCAGGTCTGCAGCAACACCTACCAGCACCCCAGGACACAGACCCTCCTCACTGAAGCCAAGCATCTCCCAAGCAGCTTCTCCACACAGCCATCCAGCTTGAAGTGGACCAGGTGCACACTGCTATCCTGACAGCCTACTTGAGCCACCGGCCACTCCCTCCATTCAGCTCTGGGAGTGGCTGTAATGGTTTGTAATGGAAGGTTACTAGTGCTCAGTGAGTCACCTGTCAAACCCTAATGCCCTAGACTCCATGAGCGGTGGCTCTGGGATGCTTTTCACCTGAAGAAGGATGACCCTAAGGCACCAAGAGGAGTGAAAGATTTGGGGTTACACCCCAGAGGTTCAGACCTGGTGCCAGTGTTTACAAGCTGTGTGGCCTTGCCCATTCCACCTAACCTCTCTGAGCCCCAATGCTGGGGTGGGGGCTGCTGCAGTTCTAAGGAAACAAGCTAAGACATGAGTTAGAGCTGGCAGCACAGGGTGAGGGGAAGGGAAGGCTGAGAAATGTCAGCTGTCAGCGCTTGGTATTGGGGCTTTGCCAAGGCTGCATCGCACGTCAGAGGAACAAGGGGTTTGGTCTCTTATCGCCAAAGTGGGTGGCACAGGTGGGACTGTGATGCAGGATGTCCTCTAGCTGCACACACTGAAACCTGGGGTCATGTCTCTGTCCTCAGCCTGCTGTGTGATGTTAGGCAGGTCACTGCCCTCCCCAGGCCCTTCATTCGAAGCTGTGGAGTGAGTGGAACCAGCGTGCATCAGGGTCCCAAGCCTCAGTTGACACTCCGCCTGCTCATCTTTGACCTTGTCTTCAGTTTTTTCTTTAAATCACTTCTTTTTCTTAGCTTTTTTTTTAGGCTTGGGAGATTGAACCCATGGTCTTTTGCATGCTAGGGAAGTGCTGTACTGCTGAGCCACCATCCCCACCCGTGCACCAGCTCTTTTTAAAGCGAAATAAATGTTTTGAGAGCCTCTGGCTACCAGGAGCAGAATCCTGGCTTCCCTGGCTGTCACTATAAGGCAACCCTGCAGATCAACACATGGAAGGAAATGCCGTAGTCCACCCAGCTAGATCCAGGACAAGGGCTGGACAGACAGACATGGGCTTGCGTGAGGCAATGGAGCCCAGCCAGACCCCTAAGCTGCTGGGATCTTATAGTCACAGGCTGGCGGGAGTGAGGCCTCATGGGGGCTTCCCCCTGGGCCTTGGGGTTCCCCATAGTGGGCATTGGGAGGGTGACTCACAATTAGCTAATTCTGCTACCAGCTCCTGGACACCAGGGCTCTCAGCGCCACTGTGACTCCGCTCCCTCAGAGTCCTTGGAGGAGGGAGGTTAGCATCATCTGGGCTCTGGCAGGGCAGGAGGGGAACCCCACCACACCTTTCTAGGACACTGTGCTCCATGAGGCCCAGTCTTGAGCCTCTGCTTCCCGCAGGCTCTCCATGGGAGTGGGAGAGGCCCCAGGGGTGGAAAGGCCTGCCTCGGGTCAGTGGGAGCCAGGGAAGGTTTCTGAGCAGTGGCAGGATATGTTGCCAGCTGGCTGCTAGCAGAGAACAGGAAAACATGGCCAGGTTGTCCCCGTCTCACAGCAGCCCCTCATACCCTGTTTTGAGCCACAGGAGGCCCCTAGACCTGCCCCAGTCTCTCTTCCCAGGCCCTCTTCTCCCCAGCCCTCTGTCTCCCTGGATGCCCTTCTCTGTGACTTAGGCCTGCTGCCAGTGTTCAGTCATCGTCCTGGCTGCGCCCTGTCAAGGGAGCAGGTCTGATCCCGTGGACTGAAAATGCTCAGTGGGTGTCTCGCCAGCTAGAGCTGCTCTGCCAATCACACTGCACCCAGGGTCTGCTGCATGGGCTGCTCAACAGTATTTAAAACCTGAGGTGGAGCTGAGGATGTAGCCTAGTGGCACAGCACTTGCCTAGCCCTGGGGTCAGAGCTAGGCTCCAGCACTTCTGGGCTGAGCATCTTTAGACGAGTGTGCTACCCTCTCTGAACCTCGATTCTTCCCCTGGCAAGTGGAGTCATAATGGAGCCTAATTCGCGGGCATCCTCGTTAGGAGGCGGGAATGGAATAACCATGAGACAGGATTTAAGTGGAAGTTGCTTACTTAGAGAGGATTGTAGGAACTCCTGGTGCAGAGTGGGAAATGAGATGGGGAGGGAAGGGAGACCGGAAGGGGCGTGTTGGCCGGGAAGCTGCCATTGCCGCCCAGGGCTGTGTCCTGCTAGGGAGCCAGAGTGGGTGCACAGGCTGCCCTAGCCACAGGTGGGGGAGCTGGGTGTTGGCACGACACCTTTCCAGCCCTGCCTGGTGGAGAGCAGCTGCTGCAGAGACTTCAGCTCTCCTGCGCTTATAGCCAGGGCCAGGCAGGCTCCAAACGCGGAAAGAAAGGCCCCAGGAAAGAGGCCCCCCTCCAGTGGAGCTGAGCTGCCAGGCCATTGTGCTGGGAAGGGTGAGTGGAGGGGGGCAGAGCACCCCCAAGCTCTGTTCCAGGCCCATGGCTCAGAGCAAGAGCTTGGGAAGTGGTAGCCTCCCTGTTGTGAGCATTTCCGTCATCCTGAGCGATGTGCCTGCTGTGCCTCCCACTCTTACGCCCCCACAGGCGGGTCACTTGGCTTCTCTGAGCCCCCGTATTTTAGCCCGTAAAATGGGGCGATACATAGTTCCCGGTGGAAATGGTCCTGTCCTCTTAGGTGGGCTTTGGAAATGGGATTGGAGACATTTTTAGTAATTATAGCGACTGGAAGTGCTACTGGCATTTGGTGGATAGGGGCCAGGGATGCTTCGAAAATGCAGTGCCCAGAACAGTCCTCTACACCCTTGGATTCTCCTGCTCCAATGTCCTGTTGCCCAGGTCATGTTGTGTGTTAGCATAGCACTTTTGTTCCATGCTTGATAAATTTGTAGAAGGAAGACGCTACAAGACATGGCATTGGTGAGGGGGCCATGAGGAGGGTAGGCCTGGACACGCAAGGTACGGCAGAGATGCCAGCACCAGCTGCTCACTAGAGGGGATGAGAAGAGGACCTGCCAAGGCTGGGCCTAGGACTGATGCTGTGTCCTAGGAACAAGAGCCCAGAGGGGCTGCTGGGTAGCCTGGCAGCAGCAAAAGCCTTCCTTCAGACTGCAGGGCGCTTTCTGGGCGAGGCAGGAGGAGCTGCCAAACCCTGGCTTCTTGCGCTTACTCAGCTGCTTGGAGCCTCAGGCTGGCCAGTGGATCCTTGGTGGCACCCCTTGTGGCTGCACCCCTTCCTGTGGCCCCAGCATCCCCATTCCATGTCAAATCACCTGGCTCTCCAGCCCCAGGGCTCAGAAATGAAGCAAACCCATTGAAAAACATCTGTAATAAAAATTATGGCAAAGCGTCCCAGCCTGAGCCCAGGATCCCAGGGGTTCCTGGGATTTGCAGGATTGAGGAAGCCCTCCCTGCCCCACCAGAGCCTCCTGGGCTGGCTTTGTCAGGCCTGTGGAAGGACATTGCCTTCCAGTTGGTAACACTTCTTTGTCTTCTTGTTAGGCCTGCTTCCCCCGAAAGCTTCGTGCCAACAGAGCAGCTTCCGTGCCGACCCAGGAGAGAAGGCGAGATTGGGACTGTGTGCCAGGGCGGGGAAGGTGCCTGCCTCTGCAGAATGGGGAAGGTCACCAGCATCTGGAGACCTCCTCCTGCACTCAGGCCACGTGGTCTTGGCCTTGGTTCATGACTGTGCGCTGTTGCAATGGGTGTTTACAGGAACCCAGCCAGAGTTTGCCTCACTGCACTTCAGCCCTGACCTCACCTCTTCCCATACTTACCCTCGAAGAAGATGCTTCAAATCAGGACGCACACAAAAGCCACTCCCAGTGCCACTGTTTGATGCCTGGCTGGGTTTGGCCTGAGGCTGGCCTTAGTTACTACTTCAGGGTGTGGTGTGAGGAAGAGGCCGGGGATGTGTCGGGGGCCAGGGTAGGGCTTGATTCATCATTGCAAGTTGCTCGTTTTTCATCAGGTTGGCAGGACTGAGATCCCGGCTGGGGATACCATGCTGCTCCTCAGCCAGAAATATATTTTTGAAAATGTGAGTTGTGTGAATACTTGATTTCGATAAACCTGTAAAAGCAATACTTAGGAGGCTGACTTATTTCAATTAAAAAATGTATGCAACTCCAGTCCCTCTGGTGCCCTGCCTGGTTTATTTCCTTTGAACTTTAGAAAAGGGGACTTTGTGGTTGACAGAGGGCAGAAAGGTCAGAGGGCCCAGTTTGGAGATCCAGTAGGGAGAAGCCACCCTAGCAGGGTAAGCATGAGATTCCCCAACTGGCCCCTCCTCAGCTTCTGCCAGTCTGACAGGCCAAGGGCAGCCTTTGGGATGTGCTAGGAAAAGCCTAGCAGCCGTGTGAAACTCGAACCTGGATCCCACGGGAGGGGCAGTGTGGAGTCCCCATGGACAGGTGGCAGACCTCCAATAAAGAGGGGCAGGAGGGAGGGAGGGGAATAAACAAATAGTGCAGTGTCAGGCAAAGAGTGGTAATTCTCTCTGATGTTCAGAGCACCAGAGATTTTCAAGGGACCTTCACATATAACAGGTTATGAAACCAGGTGTGGTGGTGCACGCCTGTAATCCTAGCACTCGGGAGGCTGACAGGAGGCTCTCCAGCTCAAAGCCAGCATGGGCTACATAGTGATAGCCTGTCTCAAAACAAAACAAAACATAAAGAAATAGCAATGAGGCCCATTTTGCAGCTGAGGAGACCGAAGGGTGGATGTGACCCTAGGGGAAGCCCATGTTGCTGTGTCTTCCTGAGACTCCAAGGAAAGGGACATGAAGACAGTGGAGAGGACCAGGAAAACAGCGAGCACAGGGAGGGAGGGGCTTGTGCTGGGAGACAGGCCTGGGGGAGAGGTGAGGGTTGAGAAGGTGCACGGACCCTGCAGACGTGGCCATGCCTGAGCTTCACTTCCGGCCCCATAGGTCGGGGCTCAGAGACCAATTCCAGCACAGGGCACCCTCACCAGTAGACTCTCCAAAGAAGTCAGAGGTCAAGTTCACATCGACTCCTTCTCTTGTAAAGATACGACCTCTAAATGTCCCGTCTCTGGCACGGGGTCATTTACCCACCTGTTAGGATGACTGCGTGTTAATTACAAAACGGCAGCTCCACACCAAGACTCTCAACTTGTCAAGCAGAGCTCAGTCCGGTGCTCAGTCCTCATCTACCCCCTTGGCCAGATGCCTTTGCACAGTGCACAGACTGCCCAACCACACCTGGCTGCCCTGTCCATATAGCCACTTAAATTTTCTAAGAGACCAACCTGCCAGCTCAGGAAACTGGAACATCTTACCTCTGTGCACTTAGTACACAGCTGTCGAATGGATAAAGCAAAGGCCCTTGCTGGCACACAAAGCTCAGCAGTGAAGAAAGCAGGCTAGTTCCCTGCCCTCCAGGAACGCACGTCCCATCCCACGACAGGAGCAGGTGACACAAATAAGTGTGAAGATAATCTAGTGATCGGGTGGGAGAGGGGCTCTGTGTGGAGTACAGTGGACAGATAGACCGACCCCCCAGAGTGAGTCCTAGAGAGCCAGAAGTCAGCCCTGTGAAGGACAAACATTCCAGGCAGAAGCAAGAATGAGACAAGGCCAGATGAAAGAAGGGCCACGAAAAGACTGAGCTGTGTGCCAGGCTTCTGCTCACTGGACCCTCACAGGACCCTGTGAAGAAGGTACTGGGATTTCGCCCATTGTACAGGCCGAGGCTCAGAGAAGTAACTTCCATAAGAAAGTGTCAGGCTGGCACGGAGGCCAGATGGTCCAGCTCTAGTCTGGGCTCCTGACCCCTGGGCTACCTCCCTGTGGAGTGGGAGGGCTTAGCACATCGGCTGGCATAGCAGTCACAGTCACCAAGATTGATCAGGCGCTCACCATGGTCTCGTGCTGGCTCACCATGGTCATCGTGAAAACTCATCATGAATAATTAGTCTCTGACCTCATTTTGTCATTTCCGAAAGGAGGAAAAGCAGAGGACACAGGTGTGCCCACCTGGCTGATGGGTGCATCAGACGCCTGCCTAGGAGACTGGCTCCACGCTCACCCGAGGCCGCACGGTGGAGGCCACAGATGCAGAGACCCTAAACAGGCCGCTGAGCTATCTACAACCCAAACTTGGACCACAGCACTGACGCCCTTTGCAGCTGGGCCAACGCAGTCCTCTTCAGGCACTGGGCAAATACCTTGGGCAGACACCTCCTGTCCCCAACTCCCACTTATTGGAGAGAGGAACAGAACTTGGGCACCAGGTTGGTCCTGGGAGCTCAGGGCTGGCAGGCTGGCAGTGAACAGATGGCTCACACGACCAGCAGGTGCATGGGTGCATGGATGGACAGACAGACTGACGGATGGATGGATCAGCACTCTGACCAAGCAGGCAGGGCCTTAGTGAAGAACAGCAACAGCCTCACTGGTGGCCGGCTGAGTGGAAAATGGAGCTGTGGGCCCTTTCTGGTTGCTGCAGCCAGGGCACCTTTCCGACTTGGCGAGGACCAACCAGCTCCTGGGCCAGGGCTGCACCATCGTGAAGGGAGACATCCCTGCAGGACAGCTGACAATGCCTCTGCCTCTCCCACCCCAGAGTGAGGAGGCCAAGAAGAAAACCTTCCAAAAAGACAGGACATGAGTGGAGGTGGACTCTGCCCATGCGTGCATGCGTGTGTGTGCGCGTGTGTGATGTGTGTGTATGTGTGTGTGCATGCGTATATGTGTGTGATATGCATGTGATAAGTATGCATGCATGTGATGTGTGTGATGTGTATGTGTGTGATATGCACGTGTGATATGTGTGTGATGTGTATGCGATATGTATGCATGTGTGTGTGACGTGATGTGTGTGATGTGTGTGTGATGTGTGAATGTGTGTGTGCACACGTGTGTATGCGTGGTACAGGATGGGACAAGGAGGCCCTGCTCTGTCACAGCAGCTAACAGAATGTGGCAGAAGCAATGTGACAATGTGACCTCTAAGTCTATGAAGAGGACACAAGTGGTCTCTGATGGCCTCTCTCTTCCCTTCTATCTTCTCTCTCCTTCCTCTCCTCCTCCTCTTCTCTTTTTCTTCTCTCCTCTCTCTCTCTGTCTCTCTCTCTGTCTCCCCTTTCCTCTTTCCTCTTTCTCTGATCACCCACCTTCAACCCTGCCCCCATGCTATGAGGAAGCCCAAACCAGCCCCATAGAGCGGTTCCAGCCAGCTATCCCTCTTGGGGACCTGAGGCCCCAGCCAACAGCTGATGTCACATACCAGACACACAGGCCAAGGAGCCTTCCAATGACCCCAGGCTGGCTTCAAGCTGCCCCAGCTGATGCCCAGGGGCACAGGTGAGTCGTCCCTGGGACCCTGCCCAAATGCCAGAACTGTGTGAGCAGAACTGACGCCCACATTGTTCTCAGATATGGTATGGAGTGTGTGTTTTCCCAGTACATGACCAGCATAGTAGGTACCCCGGATGGAACCCATGCTGTGACATCAAGCCCCAGACCTGTGTTGAACATTTATAGTGTAGTGAAAACGAAGGGAAGGGCAGGAGCGGTTCCAGGCTGTCCCCTCCTTCCTCCTGTAGTGTAACATTTGATGCTGCCCAGCAAAGGTGCAGTGTTCTGGCAGGGCCTAGCATGGCCTTAGCCAAAAGTCAGTGCAAATAGTGAGTGCTCCCGACAGACAGCAGCTGCCACAGGACCCCTGTCACATTTGGGGATCAGCAGGCGGGGGTGGCCCACCGGTATCTTCGGAGTGCCAAGTGGGTCTATCAAGTGTCTAGTCTGAGGATGGACAAGTACTTCCTCGTGGGGCTGGCCGAGCCTGGGCAGGCTGAAACATGGCTGCCTCGGACCCTCACTCTGGCCTGGTCACTGCTGTATCATGTGTCTGCAGGGAGTGCCTCTGACATTGTGTGGACCATAGGTGCCACAAGGCGCCCATCAGTCTGCCAGGGGTCATAGCAGCCAAACAGGGCTGGCATCTACCTGGGCCCTTAAGGAGCCTGGAGCTGAGCCTGGGTCCATTTGCAGCTGGTCAGGGGCCAACCCTGAGCTGGCAGGGGCGGGGTGCCAGGATGCAGGGCTCATGGGATAGGACCCAGAGAAGCGCTGTGTCCACAAGTGAGTCTCCTGTTCAAGGTCCAGTGTGGTCAGTGACCTGAGAGAAAGGTAAGCCAGGAAGATTGAGGAGGGTAGCCTTGACTCTGGAGGGGGGCATGGGAGAGGGGCTGGGGGATTGCAGGGATTGGGGACAGTCATCTTCCTAGTGGGAGGCAGGAAACTCAGAGGCTGAGTTCCTACGAAGACAAATCCAAGGCCATCACAGCAGCCAAGCGGCTGAAACAGCAGCAGGACAGATTTAAAGTGCAAAGGAAGGACTTCCCAGTTCCCAGGCTGTGGGAGGTGGAGGGCCAGCTCAGCCTGTCCTCCTTGAAGCCAGACCACAGGGGAACCCTTGGCCCAAGACCCCAGGGCCCGGAGGACAGTTCACCTGGCCAGGTGTGGGGACGGAAAGTGCCCAATGGTCACCCAGCAACCCCCCCCGGCCCCACCCTCTTTTCATGGATTCATTTCATAGGGACACACGGCGACCCTGGAGTTTTCCCCAGCAGTGCCCACCCTGGTCACCTTGTCCAGGGGACAGCATGGTCATCTCAGGCTGATCCGAGAGTCCTGTTGCTGCAGATGTTCCTGGACACCAAAGGGGACGGTGGGCGTCCACATCCTGCAGGGGACGGGCCCAGGGCCAGGTTAGAGGAGACAAGATGGCCCCCGATCCCCAATCTAAGCAACCTTACTCCTTCTGCCCAGCCTGGAGCCTTGGCGACTTCCCGCCTGGAAGGTAACCGACCAGTGTGGGGAACGCAGAGGCCTGTGAGCTCTGTGGCCCTTTCCTGGCTACTGACTGGCTGTGTGGCCTCAAAAATGTTGATCACCACTTGGC
The DNA here is from genome assembly GCF_047511655.1 of Castor canadensis. Lineage (NCBI taxonomy): Eukaryota > Metazoa > Chordata > Mammalia > Rodentia > Castoridae > Castor > Castor canadensis. The sequence continues at coordinate 8,954,524 of NC_133402.1, read as the reverse complement.
TTTCCTTTCCTCAGGGGTGTGAAACGGGCCCTGTGAGACCCATCCTACACACCTTAGAAGACTGAGGAGATAAGAGTGTTTGAAAGCGTATAAAGAGCTGGGGGCAGTGAGCACGCTACAATCCCAGCTACACAGGAGGCAGAGTCCGGAGGACCAAGCGTTCGAGGCCAGCCTGGGCAAGGTTAGCTGAGACCCTATCTCAAAAACAAAGTACAAACAAAAGGGCTGAGGGAGTGGCTCAAGTGGTAGAGCGCCTGCCTAGCATGCGTGAGACCTTGAGTTCAAATCCCAGTGCCACCAAAAAAAAAAGAAGAAGAAAACTAAAGCCCTCAGGACACTGAAGCAGGATTGGCCAGGCTGAGCTACATAGCAAGATCCTGTGTCAAAAAAGTAAAACTAAAATACTGTATTTGAACTATACGAAATTGGCGATCTTGTGTTCCAGGAATGGTTGAACGCAGGCGATTTCACACGGCTCACTCCGTGAGCACTGACTGGCCTAAAGCTTCTTACGTCTTGATATTTGACCCCACAGACCCTCCCCCATTTCACAACCGGGGCCCTGGAGGCTCACGCCAGGGTCTCCACGTGCGGGCACTTCCTCAGGCTGGCAGCCAGGTGCTGGGCACCTGCGGCTGTGAACTTGTTGTACTGGACGCTGCAGAAAAAAAAACCAAAACCAACCTGAGGCTCTTCCCATGAGGCCAGCAGGAGGCCCCGGCCTCCCTGGGCCCAGCACCAGCCCCCCCCCGGCCCCCCGCCAGCCCCCACACTCACTCCATCACCCGCAGCGTCCCCATGTCGGGAAGCACACGTGCCAGGCTCTCGGCTCCCGCGTCGCAGATGGAGTTATTGTACAAGCTGCAGGAGGCAGGGGACGGTTGGGGAAGGACATGGGGGTGCCGGGGAGGGGGGTGGTCAGGGCCCAGCGAGATCCAGACTCCACTGGGATCACCATCCCATTTTACAGAGGGGCAGACCAAGGCCCAGAGAGCTGAGGCCATTCCTGTGTGGTCACACAGAAACTCCAGAGAAGCAGTGGCTTCCTGGCTGAGAGCGTGGAGTGACATCCCAGGTTCCAGCCCCAACTGTGCCTCTTCTGCCCGTGTGATCAAGTCACTGAACTCCCCCAAGACTCAGTTTACTCATCTCTGAAATGGGCAGGGAGGAGCAATGATGGAAGGAGCTGGTTCAACATGAGCTACGGTTCTTCATGCAGAGCCGTTCCCCATGGCGTGGCCACGTTCTCAGAGCACCCTGCCCTTCCTGGTGAACTGGGTCCTTGTTAGTTTCCTTCCCAGAACTATCTGAAAATATTTTATTTACACGTCCTTACTTTCTTTTTTTTTTTATGTCATTGGGATTTGAACTCAGGGCCTCAGGCTTGCCAGGCAGGTGCTCTACCACTTGAGCCTCTCCACCAGCCCTTTTTTGTGAAGGGTTTTTTTTTTTTGAGATAGGGTCTCCCAAACTATTTTCCCGGGCTGGCTTTGAACCATGCTCCTCCTGATTTCTGCCTCCTCAGTAGCTAGGATTACAGGTGTGAGCCACCGTGCCCAGCTATAGCCTTACTTTCCTATGCAAGAAACTTGAAAGCAAGAACCCCGTCTGTGTTGTTCACAGCCACATCGCTAATCCTCGCACAGGTTCTGGCCCAGGGTTCGTGGTAGGGAATATCGGGTGCCTGGCCCAGCTCTGCAGGAGGCACCATTGTCACACAGACCATGAGTTGTGCAGTGCACACCCATTCATCCGCACAAGGAAGGCGGTCCTGGCTGTTAGGACACTCGAATGGGTACATCGACAGGGATGGCAGAGCCATCTTTACTGGGATGTGACCAGAGCTGTCCTCAGCAGGAGAAGGCTGGGGATGGAGAGGGACATTGTGCCAAGCTACTGGTTAGGCTCTGGCACCCAGGAAGGAATTCCAAAGCAAGTGGGGCTATGCCCAGGTACACCAGCAGGTGGCACTGTAGGCACAATTTCCTTCCAGAATCCTCCATCCTGAGTCCAGCCCAGGAAGGGGGCACCACCTACAGCTCGCTCGGGTTGACATAGTGACACACGCTTTCCATTTCCAGACGAGTAAACCAAGGCTCAGCACGGTGAGCAACTTGCCCAGATTTCTTTCCCTGGGTCCTGTCGCCAACTCCAGTTAGGCTCTAGGCTGCTGTCCCCCAGCCTCCTGGGTCATGCAGCGTAACAGTCTACAGTGATTCCGTCTAGGGTCGGGGTGTCGGCCCTTGCAGCCGGCACCAGGGGCTCCCCGGCCTCCCCAAGCCCCGGCTCACCTGAGCCTCAGCAGGGTCGTGGCAAGGGAGGGCAGAGCTTCGGCAAGCTGGCAGGCACCCACATCTGTGATGCTGTTCTGGGACAGGCTGGAAGACACAGCAAGGGGGGGCGGCTCAGGACCAAATGTGTGCTCCCCTCCCCGCAGCATCCACCTGCCTACCTCTCGCAGAGTGGCCTGCAGTCGGGAACATGTGACAGCTGACCTCGAGGGTGGTCCTGGGTAGTAAGCTGTGGGCGTGCTGTGGATATACCCACACTAACAGTTTATGAAGAAGAGGGGCCTGTCAGGTTGGGAGTGGTGGCTCATGCCTATAATCTTAGCTACACCGGAGATAGAGATCAGAAGGATGGTGGCAGAAAGTTAGTGAGACCCCCATCTCAAATAAGCCAGACATGGTGGCATTGGCCTGTCATCCCAACCCCTCAGGAAGCATGGATAGGAGGGTTAAAATCTAAGGCCAACCCCAGGAAGAAACTGAGACTCTACCTGAACAATAACTAAAGCAAAAACAGAGGAGGGGCGTGACTTGAGTGGTGAGTGCCTGCTTAGCAAGTGCCAGGCCCTGAGTTCAAATCCCCGTGCCACCAAAAATTAAAAGAGGGTCTCATTACGGCCTGAGTAGGATGACAGGACAAGGTGTGGACAGGAGGAGAGAGAGAGAGAGAGAGAGAGAGAGAGAGAGACTTGCTAAGTTGTCCAGCTGGGATTACAGGCATGCCACACCAAGACAGCAAGATTTTGATAGTTTTGGTGAAAAACACCAAGCTGATCCTTCTGCAGAAACAGTTTTTAAATGCACTGTCTTGATGATAACCTTGCTGTCACTGGGTTACTGTGCGGGTGCCCTGGAATTCAAGATCCTGGGACCTGGGGAATTCGTGGTTTTGAAAGCTGGATCTTCGGGACCACGAGTGCTCCTTAAATATGTGTGGATTGGATTTGTACATGATTGACGATTAAATAGAAATGACTGGACGAGTGGCCAGAAGCTAAGTGACTGGAGATGAGGGAACAGATGAAGAACCAGAAAGCCGCTGGCCCTGGGACCCAGCAGCAGGGGACTCAACTCACTTGAGGGTCTCCAGTGCCTTCAGCTGCGGAAAGGTGGCCGACAGCTGCAAGACGCCTTCGTCCCCGATCTTGTTCTCGCTCAGGGAGTCCAGGCTACGGGGGGGGGGGGATCAGAGGGGGAGGGGCGTCAGGTCAGCCTGACCCTCCTGACCCTCCAGTCCCCAGCCCTGGAGACACCACCGGTGGCCAGCCCCTCCTAGTCTTCAAGGGCAGGTCGTCACCATCAGGGGGCGCCATTTGGCCAGTGAGGGGCAGGTGGACGGAGTTCTGCTCCACTCAGGAGCCCCAGGGGGTGGACAACGCCCTTGTAAAGCTCCCCAATGACCCCAAACATTCTTGTTACTGGGAATTCCCATCGGTCCCTCACCCAGGCCACGCTGGGGACACAGTGGGGGACAGAGACAAAGAGGAACAAAGAGAAGATCTCAGCACATGGCTAGGGTCTGGGGGGTCAGAGGCCAAGGTGGGGAGGCCAGGGCCATACTCACTCCAGGTGCTGAAGGGAGGCGAAGGCCGGCAGGATCCCCACCAGCTTGGGGAAAGCTTTGGGGCCCAAGATGGGGCCCAGCCTAGGAGGCGAAGAGCAGGGTGAGAGCCCGAAACCATCACTGTGCTCTCGTCAGCCCAGGTGGGCAGAGGCAGGACAAGGAAGCTAGGCCCATCTGCAGTCGCCCCTTCCCCGTCCCCCCACCCCAGCCTCGTCCTCCCCTGATGCCTCCTGCTGGGGGACGATTTCACAAAGCCTCCCAAAAGGTCAGCTGGGCTCCCACTTTTGTCCCTGAGCAGAAGGCCAGTTCTCACTCCTGCTGACATCAGCCTACACCCACCCTTCTCCTGCTCTGGCCTGGGGAAGGGTCCCCAAACCCCACCCCAGGGGCACACCACACACCTTTTCTTTTCTTTTTTCTTTTTGCATTTTTAATAACAAAAATAATCTTTTAATTTTTTTGAGCACTTGTTATGCTAGGCACATGCTGGGCCCTTCAGTCAGTTTAGATCTCATTTATTCTTCTCGCCTCCATTTTATACATGGGGAAGCTAGAACAGAGGATAAATAACTCTTGCAAGCTCACACAGCCAGGATTGCCATTTAGCCCAGACTTCAAGGAAACGAAAACCAAGAAGGACAGTGTAGGCTGTTTTATTATGCTTTTTATGGCTACATGTATTTAGTCTAAAGAACTGTCTTGTTTTGCTTTTTTGTTTGTTTACTTGTTTGTTTTGAGGTAGGGTCTAGCTATGTCGCTCACGCTGGCCTCGAACTTGTGATCCTCCTGCCTCGGTCTCCTAAGGGTTGGAATTACAAGCATGTATCACTATTCCTGACTAAGAAGGGTCTTTTATTTTAAAATTACATCCTTTGAACTTCTTCATATTAAAAATGATCACTGTTTGATTAAACCGTGGCGCCAACAGTACGTATGTTATTGTTTGTTTGAAGAACACACTTGATGAAAATGACGAGATGAGTGCACAACATTCATTCTGAAATGTTCTCTGTCTCTGCGATCCCAAACTCTGGGAACCAGGCTGGAGGAGTGGCTCAAGAGGAAGAGTGCCTGCCTAGCAAGTATGAGCCCTGAGTTCAAACCCCAGTGCTGTAAAGAAAAAAAAAGAGGAAGGACAGGAGGGAGGGAGGGACAGAGGAAGAAGAAAGAAAGAAAGAAGGAAAGAGAAAGAGAGAAAAAAAGAGAGAAAGGAAGGAAGGAAGGAAGGAAGGAAGGGAGGGAGAGAGAAGCAAGCACAGGTGTGGGCCAGTAGGATATTCTGAGGAAGGGATTCCAGCTAGGAGCTCAGCCAGTGTAAAGGCCCTGAGGTCAGATCCTGCCAAGCCAGACTGACCCACATGGTGGGAGTGGAGTGAGCACAAGAGAGCACAGGAGTCAGGGTGAGGAGGTGAGGGTGGGGGTTAGGAGGTGAGGATTGGGGGTGAGGAGGTGAGGAGGTGAGGATTGGGGGTGAGGAGGTGAGGATGGGGGTGAGGAGGTGAGGATGGGGGTGAAGAGGTGAGGATTGGGGGTGAGGAGGTGAGGATTGGGGTGAAGAGGTGAGGATTGGGGGTGAGGAGGTGAGGATTGGGGTGAGGAGGTGAGGGTGGGGGTGAGGAGGTGAGGGTGGGGGTGAGGAGGTGAGGATTGGGGTGAAGAGGTGAGGATTGGGGGTGAGGAGGTGAGGATTGGGGGTGAGGAGGTGAGGATGGGGGTGAGGAGGTGAGGATGGGGGTGAGGAGGTGAGGATTGGAGGTGAGGAGGTGAGGATTGGGGGTGAGGAGGTGAGGGTGGGGGTGAGGAGGTGAGGATTGGGGGTGAGGAGGTGAGGATTGGGGGTGAGGAGGTGAGGGTGGGGGTGAGGAGGTGAGGATTGGGGTGAAGAGGTGAGGATTGGGGGTGAGGAGGTGAGGATTGGGGGTGAGGAGGTGAGGGTGGGGGTGAGGAGGTGAGGATTGGGGGTGAGGAGGTGAGGGTGGGGGTGAGGAGGTGAGGATGGGGTTGAGGAGGTGAGAGTGGGGGTGAGGAGGTGAGGATTGGGGTGAGGAGGTGAGGATTGGGGATGAGGAGGTGAGGATTGGGGGTGAGGAGGTAAGGGTGGGGGTGAGGAGGTGAGGATTGGGGTGAGGTGGTGAGGATTGGGGGTGAGGAGGTGAGGGTGGGGGTGAGGAGGTGAGGATTGGGGGTGAGGAGGTGAGGATTGGGGTGAGGAGGTGAGGGTGGGGATGAGGAGGTGAGGATTGGGGTGAGGAGGTGAGGATTGGGGGTGAGGAGGTGAGGATTGGGGGTGAGGAGGTGAGGATTGGGGTGAAGAGGTGAGGATTGGGGGTGAGGAGGTAAGGATTGGGGGTGAGGAGGTGAGGACTGGGGTGAGGAGGTGAGGGTGGGGGTGAGGAGGTGAGGATTGGGGTGAAGAGGTGAGGATTGGGGATGAGGAGGTGAGGATTGGGAGTGAGGAGGTGAGGGTGGGGGTGAGGAGGTGAGGATTGGGGTGAAGAGGTGAGGATTGGGGGTGAGGAGGTGAGGGTGGGGGTGAGGAGGTGAGGATTAGGGGTGAGGAGGTGAGGATTGGGGGTGAGGAGGTGAGGGTGGGGATGAGGAGGTGAGGATTGGGGGTGAGGAGGTGAGGGTGGGGGTGAGGAGGTGAGGATTGGGGGTGAGGAGGTGAGGGTGGGGGTGAGGAGGTGAGGATTAGGGGTGAGGAGGTGAGGATTGGGGGTGAGGAGGTGAGGGTGGGGGTGAGGAGGTGAGGATTAGGGGTGAGGAGGTGAGGATTGGGGGTGAGGAGGTGAGGGTGGGGATGAGGAGGTGAGGATTGGGGGTGAGGAGGTGAGGGTGGGGGTGAGGAGGTGAGGATTGGGGGTGAGGAGGTGAGGATTGGGGGTGAGGAGGTGAGGGTGGGGGTGAGGAGGTGAGGATTGGGGTGAAGAGGTGAGGATTGGGGGTGAGGAGGTGAGGATTGGGGGTGAGGAGGTGAGGGTGGGGGTGAGGAGGTGAGGATTGGGGGTGAGGAGGTGAGGGTGGGGGTGAGGAGGTGAGGATGGGGTTGAGGAGGTGAGAGTGGGGGTGAGGAGGTGAGGATTGGGGTGAGGAGGTGAGGATTGGGGATGAGGAGGTGAGGATTGGGGGTGAGGAGGTGAGGGTGGGGGTGAGGAGGTGAGGATTGGGGTGAGGTGGTGAGGATTGGGGGTGAGGAGGTGAGGGTGGGGGTGAGGAGGTGAGGATTGGGGGTGAGGAGGTGAGGATTGGGGTGAGGAGGTGAGGGTGGGGATGAGGAGGTGAGGATTGGGGTGAGGAGGTGAGGATTGGGGGTGAGGAGGTGAGGATTGGGGGTGAGGAGGTGAGGGTGGGGGTGAGGAGGTGAGGATTGGGGGTGAGGAGGTGAGGATTGGGGTGAGGAGGTGAGGATTGGGGTGAGGTGGTGAGGATTGGGGGTGAGGAGGTGAGGGTGGGGGTGAGGAGGTGAGGGTGGGGGTGAGGAGGTGAGGATTGGGGGTGAGGAGGTGAGGATTGGGGTGAGGAGGTGAGGGTGGGGGTGAGGAGGTGAGGATAGGGTTGAGGAGGTGAGAGTGGGGGTGAGGAGGTGAGGATTGGGGTGAGGAGGTGAGGATTGGGGATGAGGAGGTGAGGATTGGGGGTGAGGAGGTGAGGGTGGGGGTGAGGAGGTGAGGATTGGGGTGAGGTGGTGAGGATTGGGGGTGAGGAGGTGAGGGTGGGGGTGAGGAGGTGAGGATTGGGGGTGAGGAGGTGAGGATTGGGGTGAGGAGGTGAGGGTGGGGGTGAGGAGGTGAGGATTGGGGTGAGGAGGTGAGGGTTGGGGTGAGGAGGTGAGGATTGGGGTGAGGAGGTGAGGGTGGGGGTGAGGAGGTGAGGATGGGGGTGAGGAGGTGAGAGTGGGGGTGAGGAGGTGAGGATTGGGGTGAGGAGGTGAGGATTGGGGGTGAGGAGGTGAGGGTGGGGATGAGGAGGTGAGGATTGGGGTGAAAGGAAGGCCCCGCATGTGTGCCTTCCCTGCGGGGTTCTGAGAGGCCCCAGGCGGCGGCAGAAGCCCAGAATAGCCCCTTCCTTCCTCCTTCCTTCCTCAGAACCTGCTTGGGGCTCTGGCCCCCAGCTTGCTGTCGCACGGCCCTCGCTGTCCTGGCTGTTCCACCCCATGGCTGCTGTTCCCCAGAGCGCAGTTCCGACCTTGAGCTCGGGGCTTTTTAGGCTGAAAATAGTTCCCAGCCTACGAAGGCCTCAGCAGCGGTCTTCAGGCATTTCCTCCTTTCAGCAATATTTTTACCTCTGCACACATTTGCCTCAATCTTCTGTTGAAAACAAGATGTGTCTGGCTTTTTCTGGGGGTGCTGGGAAGCTGTAATGTTGGGGGGACTGTTAGCTAGTAGTGATGAGTTGGGCCTGGCTCACCTTAATCTGGCTAGGCCTCAGTTTCCTTATCTGTCCACTAGGAACAATAATGACCGTCTTCCAGAGCACCTCCTGTGACGAATGGCATTTTTTTCCCCCAGTACTGGGGTTTGAACTCAGGACCTTCACCTTGAGCCACTCCACCAGTCCTTTTCTGTGATGGGTTTGTTTGAGATAGGGTCTCGTGAACTATTTCAAACCCAAGCTGACTTCGAACCTCGATCCTCCTGATCTCTGCTCCTCAGTGGCTAGGACTACAGGCGTGAGCCACCCGTACCTGCTACGAATGGGATTTTGTATAAAATGCTCTGAGCACCTTCTAGGTGGTGATGACCCCTTCCTAACAAAGACCAAACACTGATTTTTTTGTGGAAGTACTAGGATTTGAACTCAGGGCCTTGAGCTTGCTGGGCAGGCGCTCTACCACTTGAGCCACATCACCAGGTTGATTGAATTTCTACCTTGGTTGGAGCTCAGAGTCAGGCTCATCTGACTTTTATGACTTTGGGGAAACAATTTAACCTGTCTGGGCCTCAGTGTCCCCTTCTGAACAATGGACAGATGGTAATATGGGGGAAGGGTTGCCTGGGATAATGGGGTGAAAGTGCTTTGCAACTGAAAATCTCTGCTCCAAGTACCATAACTCCTGGGCTCCCTGGGGCCTGGTATTGAGGGAGGGCTGCCCCTCCACTGTGACCCAGGCACCCAGGCTCCCTAGAACACACTGTGTCTCCATTTCTGTCTCCCAGGTAGCCTGGCCCAGAATGGTGGCTCCCAGACCTGGCTGCACACAGGGTGACCCATGTAGAGTTCGCCTGTCACCAAAGGTTTTCACCTGAGCTACTCATTCAGGAACCCTCCAAACTGTCACAAGAGCCCAGGGCCACTGGGGTGGGTGGGCTGAGCATGTGGAGAGTGGAGCCCCGTGGGAACCAGCGTGTCAGGTAGAACAGACGTGTGGCAGCAGAAGGTAACCAGGCTGTTCTCCCCCACCCAGGGTGTCCTGCCCTTGGCCATGGGTGTGGCATGTCCAGGCACAAAGGGTAGAACTCAATCCCTGGCCACAGCAGAGCAAATGAGCAAACCATGAGTTCCACCCTCCCTGGTCTGCCCCACTATTGTCACGGTGCTATCCTTCTGTGGGAGGCTTCCTCCGATCCCCACCTGGCCTCCCCACTTGGTTCATTCCTAATCCTCCGTCAAGCTTCCATGCTGATGTCACCTCCTCCAGGAAGCCCCCAGACCTCCTCCTGAAGGGAGCTCACTAGCTAAGCTCACCACGTTCAATAGCCTTGGTCTTTCAAGTGTGTGCTCAACAAGTCTGTTGGGAGCCAGGCACAGTAGCTCATGCCTGTAGTCTCACCTACTCAGGAGGCAGAGCTCAGGAGCATTGTGGTTTAGGTCAATTCCAGCAAAAAGTTAGCAAGACCCCCATCTCAAGCTACAAGCTGGGTGTGGTGGTACATGCCTGTGACCCCAGCTACACAGGAAGTGCAAATACAAGTCTAAAAGCAAGACTGTCTCCAAAATAACCAGAGCAAAAGGGGCTGACTTACTTCCAATCCAAAAATCCCCAGCACTTGTCCCAGTGAGCCACACCCACCTGCTGGTGGCTGGTTCCTGACGTTGTGGCCAGAGGGTGAGAATGATTCTGGGGACCACCATGTGCCCACACAATTCCCTCCACTTACGCAAACTCCAGCTTCTTCAAGTCCCGGATGGCAGGAAGTTCCCCAGCTGCGTCCTCCGAGGAGCTTCTCAACCTGGAGGGGACGGCCATGTTCACGGGGCCACCCCTCAATGTCCCTGTCCCCTAAATCCCCAGGAAGATGGCCTTCCCTGTGGCTGTGGGTGACCCTCTGCTAGAAAGAAGCATCTTGGGGCCGAGTTTTATGAGAAGAGACTCAGAGAGGGCAGTCAACAGCACTCGCTCACACAGCACACAGCAGGCGCTCACGCAATGAGCCAGGTCTCTTCCGCCCTCGGCACCTGGCACCTCAGCTCTGCCACGTATAAAATGGGGGTAACCCTGGTCCTGTGTCCCCCAGAGGGAGCAGTAGCGTCACTTCTGTTACCTGTTCTCACTGGGCCACAGCAGGGAATTTTCTCTGTGGCTTTGGTTGGGAAAGAGCTAGGGCTACCACAGCTTGTGTTTTGTTGGTTTGGTTGGTTGGTTTTATTGTGGCGAGAATGAGATTTGAACTCAGGACCTCATACGTGCTAGGCAGGAGCTGTGACACTTGAGCTGTGCCCCTGCCCTTTTTACTTTAGCTATTTTTCAGGTAGGGTCTCTCGTTTTTGCCCAGGGCCCCAATCCTCCGGTCTCCACCTCCCACATAGCTGGGTGGAAGGTGTGCACCACCTAACGGCAGGTTTTGAAGGGGCAAAGGGTAAAACTGTGACAGCCTGGGCTGGGTGGCAGCTGCAGTGGAGGTCCTAGGTGGCTGTTGTCCAGGGGGAGGGCATAGGACACCCCTGTCCACAGCAGGTGCTAGAAAAGCAACAGCAAACGTGATCAAGGGTCCCACAGGTCCTTGTCCTGCACCACTTGGACCCTCCCGTCCCCGCCTCCCTCACCTTTGGGTCTGGACCAGGCTGCACAGATCTTCCACGTCCTTCGGGGACTTGGCCTTAAACGGTTCAATGGTGAACTTCTGCTCTGCTGCCTGGAGGAGCTGGGTCTCCCCACCCTGTTGCAGGGACTGCCACAGCTCCACTGTGTCACTCAAGGCGGCCCTGTGGAGAGAGGGCTCAGTGACCAGGCAGCGCCATGAGGGGGCTTCCTACTACTTGGACACCTCCTCCAAAAAGCCGTCTGTGACTACTCCAACCCTGATTGATCCTTCCTTTCTCAAAATTCTCACAGTGGTTTTGTTTTCCTTTTTGCCTTGGCCACCAGGAAGCTAAATTCTGGGTTCAGTTATGTGAGACCTTCCAGCTTGGGTAAAATATGATTGGGGGGGAATTAGAGAGCAGTTCTCTGGAGACTATGCTGAGGGGGAGAAAGCAGGACTTAAGCAAGCCAAATGAAGGAATCCTGAGGGGAATGTGGGAGGAGTGACCCTGAGGCAGAGGGGGGATATGATTTAATATAAAATGGAGTGGAGCCAGGCCTGGTGGCTCACATCTGTAATCCCAGCTATGTGGGAGGCTGAGATCAGAAGGATCACCATTCATTCACCAGGCAAATAGTTTGCGAGACTCCCATCTCCAAATTAACCAGAGCAAAATGGACTGGAGGCTCAAGCGGTAGAACTCTTGCTTTGCGAGCGTGAAGCCCTGAGTTCAAACTCCAGTCCCACCAAAAATAAATAAAGTGAAGTGAAAGAGAAGAGAATGGAGGCAGAGAGGCCAAGGTGAAGATAGAGGCTTTAATCTAAGCATGAGAAAATGGAGGCTGAATCAGGGAATGGAGGGGAGAAAATTAATTTGAACCCAGGTCAGCCTTCGATTCTGGACATGTCCCAGTGTCTGGCATGTAGCAAGCCTTCGAATACTGGTCAGAAGAGTGGCACTGTCCCTCCCTGGCTGTGTGGCCCTAGGCAAGCAGACACCCTTCTCTGAGCCTCCTGGTCCTCATCTTAAGAATGGGAGGTCTCCTGCCACCCCACCTGCCACCATGCACATAGAACAAGAGCTCCCTGAGCCCCTGCCCTCACCTGAAGCAGGTGACACAGCCAAGTCCCACGAGGCTCCCCAGTCCAGAGGGGTCAATGCCAGTACTGCGGAGGTCCAGGGAGAAGTCTCGGCCGGCCGCCTGCAAGGCCGTGCCCAGGACCTGTGCATCGGGGGGCGTGAGCCGGGTGCCCAGGAAGGACAGGCTGGCGGGGAGCTGGCGCACCATGTGCTCCCAGAGCCCGGGCTCCTGTGCCTCGTGGGCGCAGTGCAGCAGCTCCAGCAGCCGCGCGGCCGGCAGTGTCCCCGGCTGCAGCCGCCTCAGGTACCTGGTGAGCACCTTGCGCTTCCGGTCAGCCACCGTGGCCACCGCCATCCCCAGCAGGGCCCCCAGGCAGTGGGCACGAGGCTGGAAAATGAGCCCGGTGAGAAAGCGAGGCAGCCCGTCCAGCCAGTTGTCATAGGGCCTCTTCTTCCTCGGGGTCAATGCCAGGTACTGAGGCAGCTCCTTGTCCTTGATGTCACTGTTCAGGGCCAGCCACACGGCCCCCAGGAAGCACTGCAGGGGAAAACTGGCAAAGGCCAGCTCAGCCTCCAAGACTCCAGGCACCGGCTGCACCAAGCCCTTGGCCACCGCCCAGGTCCTCACCTCTGCCGATGGCAGCTGAGCTGCCCGAAGGGTACCTTGGTGTCTGCGGCCCAGGTCCCAGGCCAGCTGGGCCAGCCCTGCCAGGGCCCCCGGGGGACTGTCCCGGGTCACAGGGCTGAGTAGGCCAACATAGAGTCCCGTGAGTGTACAGGGCAGCTTTGCCTCTGTGTCCCCGTCCAGCAGGGCCTTGGACAGCTGGCACACCGTGTGGCACAGGGCAGGGCTGTGCCCATGGCTGAGGAGAAACGGCTGGTCCTGTAGGAGTGCCACGGCCCTCTCCTGGCCCTCTGTTGTCCCTGAGTCCTCAAAGTAATGTCTGATGTACGTCTGGGCCTGCTCCGGCGAGAAGCCGGCCACCTCGAACAGGGCGTCGGCCTTGCTGAGGCTCTGGACCAGACGGCCCTGGGGCCGGGCGGTGAGGAGCAGCGTGCAGCCTCGCAGCAGCTTCCCCTGGAACACGCCAGCCAGCAGTCCCCGCAGGGAGCAGGGCTCTGGGGACACGGGTCCGCACGCACTGTGCAGGAAGCCATCCTGGACCTCAAGTTCCTCAAATCCATCCAGGATGAGCAAGACATGGCCGGGCCTCCTTATGATATGGCTGACAGTCTCGTCGTCCAAGGCCAGGTGCTGTAGGCCCGGGGGACAGAGCAGGTCCTGCAGACGGTAGGTGTCCCCTGGACGGTCCAAGCAATGGCAGGGGACGTAGAAGACAAAGTCATACTGTGGGAGCTGGCCGCAGGCCCAGGCCCGGCTCACTGACCGGGCCCAGTGGCTCTTTCCTTGGCCAGCCTTGCCCAGCACGGCAATCACTCGCGTCTGCCGTGGTCGTCGGCGGTCATTCGCAGCCATCAGCACCTCGGCCAGACCCCCGCTGGCCGGCTGCCGCTCCGCCCAGTCCAGTATGGCCAGCTCCCTCTCCTGGCTCTTGTTGCTGCCTTTCTCCAGCCTGGCCCTTATCAGCCCCACCTCCACCAGGAAGCCCTCCGGGCCTGTGGGCTCAGCACGATACTTGTCCTGCAGTGAGTGGCAGAACTGCTTCACTGTCTCTGCAAAGGCCAAGGGGTGCGTCTGTCGCGGATGGGGACGCGCAGGCAGCCAGCTTCACCATCCTCTCCCCACATGGTCTTCATGGGGTCATCATTCAGCCCCCACCCACCCATCCATCCATCCACCCATCCATCTATCCTCCCTTCCTTCACTCACATATGCTTCCATTTACTCATCTTCTAGTCATTCCTTTTATGTTTTTCCTTTTCTTTTTTTGTGCAGTGCTGGGACTCAAACCCAGGGTCTCTAGCGTGCTAGGCAAGTGTTGCCAATGAGCTCCGCCCCAGCCCCTTTCATGCCAGGATTCATTCCTTTAGTCACTCACTCCCCTATAGACAGGCTTAAGAGTTACAACAATGGAGAGGCCAGGTGTAGTCTCATGCCTGTTATCCCAGCTGTCTGGGAGGCAAAGAGGAGGATGGCAGTTTGAGGCCAGCCTGGGCAAAAACAAACAAACAAACAAACAAACTTAGCAAAATCTCATCTCAATCAATAAACTGGGCATGGTTTATTGACCACATCTGTGGTCCCAGCTACTGGGGAAGCCACAGGTAGGAGGACTGAGGTGTGAGGCCAGCCCTGGGCAAAAAATTCAAGACCCTACTTGAAAAATAACTAAAGCAAGAAAAGACTGGGGGGAGTGGCTCAAGTGGTAGCACACCTGTCTAGCAAGCGCAAAAGCCCTGAGTTCAAACTCCAGTACCATCAAAAAATTTTTTGTAAAAGTTAAGACAGTTGAGCCCACGGGCCTAGGTTCAAATCCCAGCTCCACCATGCAGCGTGGTGTTGAGGGCCTTAGGAACCCTATTGGTCCTCAGAATCCTCGCCAATAAAACGGGCAAGACTGGGATTGCAGGCATGTCTATGACTGAACTATGAAATGTTCATGGGGCAAGTGGAAGGCAGCGCTTACAGATCTAGGTTTTATTGCTTTTGAGACAGGGTCCCACTACGTAGCCCAGGCTGGCCTGGACCTGGAGATCCTCCTGCCTCTGCCTCCCGAGTGTGGGGATTACAGGCATGTACCACCATGCCCAGCTCGCCATTTTCTTCTTCTCTCTTGCACCTCCTTCCATCACTCCACACTCCTCGACTTCTTTCATCCACTCACTCAGCCATCCACTCTCCCGGGACTCTTCCATTATCTCAGCCTTGAACCCCGTGCTGGGTCACATGGGGAGGTGCACATGAAATGATGGCAAAACTAAGGAGCGAGTGCATGGATGATGAATGAGTCAGCAGGCTGCTTTGGGATTTGTGCCCAGCATCCCCAGGACATCAGGCCCTGCCACCACTCACCAGACCATTTTGGAAGCTTGATGGAGACTTCTGGACACACTTGGCGTGGGGAGGAGGACATTTTGTCCTCTGCAGATGGAGAAACTAATGTCACATTAAGGTTTGGGGAGCACCCAGGGATTTCCCTCCCTCTGAGCCACTTAGTCCTCAGAGCACCCCGAGGGCAGAGACCCCACGTGGCTGAGTCCCCCGAGTTCTGTATCTGTATCTGACATCTTTATTTTGGCTGGCTGTGCTTTTAAAAACAACTTCCCAATGTTTTAAACAATCATTGCAGCCGGGTAAAAACTGATTCCTAGCTTCTGAAGCCCTGGCCACCCTGGGCCTGTTTTCCTGCTGGAGGCTGGTGGCCACACTGGGTACACAGATCCTCCAGCTGTCACCCCATCCCCAGCCACACCCTCTACTCCCTGAGACCCTCTCTTCTACCTGTTCACCTGTGTCTGCGATCTGCCTATTGCTGCAGGCAGCTCTGACTGCCTTCCTTGGACCCCACTTCTGCTTCTAGTGACCCTTGCAGGCCCCTGATCCCCACCTGCCAAATTTGCACGGGACGTCAGGGCCGGTTCCGGCATGCCGGGCAGGTCAGCGGCAGATGGAGCAAAGGGACTGGTGGAGCCAGGCCGGTCTGGGGACTTTGGGACACTGTGAACAGCAGGGCCACTGGAAGGGGGTGCTTGGCTGGCATGGGGCATCTCACCTACAAGGAAAGTAGAGAGGGTGTGACAGTCATTAGGGACCGATCCAGGAGGCCACGTGGGTCACCCTTACCCCAAAGCAAGCTGGGGAGCTTGGCACATCTCTGGAGAGCAGCGGGAACTTCCCAAGGAAGACATTTCAGGGTGACACAGAGGAAAGGGCTGTGGAGTGACAGCCCTGTGAAATGGACACAGTCAGCTCACAGCGAGCCCAGGGGTAGGCGCTGCTATGGCGTCCTTCCCACCAGATGGCCAGTGTTCGTTTTCCTGTTCCTTTCTTTTTGTATACAGAAACTGGCACAGAGCCAAGAAAGGATGCTCTCAACGTGAGCAGAAGCGTCCTCCTGCCTCGTCTGTGACAGTCCAGACATGCCTTCCCTGGGCCTGTCCACAGCCTCTCAGCCTGGCTAGTCAGCTGGGACAGTTTGCCAGATCAGGAAAAAAAAAAAAAAGTCAGAAAAAGCTATGCAAGGATGCACACCAAAATGTTCACATCGGCATACTGAAAGAGTTAGCACTAAGCACATGAATGTAAATGGAAAAAGGAAACCATTCCAGGAATGGGGGGAGAGGGGATAGGGGAGAATGACGGGGGGGTAAATTCAACTGTGATACAGCGTAAGAACTTTTGTAAATGTCACCATGTACCCCAGCACAGCAATAAAAAAAAGTTAACTCTCATAAGCCTTCTTATTGTTTGTCTTATTAATGAGCATGTATTCATGTTACAACTTGAAAATAAAGTTTAAAAAAAAGAAGAAAAAAACTATGAGTCAGAGGGGGAAAGTGACACATGGAATGCTGTGTGGCAGTTCTCAGTCACGCCGTCACACAACCAGACCACTTCAGGGAGCAGTGTTGCCCTGCTTTGGTTTTGGGGGGAAGGGGCTACAGAAACGTGCGGGGGAGGGAGGGTCATGACAAACTGCTGTGCCACACTTGTCAAATGCCTGAGGTTGGGGAGCACGAGATCAGGGAGTCATCAGGTGGGAGGGAGAGGAGGCTGGGGGGTCACACACTCACCATGGCAGATAACAATACCCGAGAGCCCTGTCCCCACTCCTGGGATTTCCCAGAGTCCCTGGGGCAGGGTGGGGACAGTGGAGATGAACTGCAAGGGCCCAGCAGGGAGACTGAGGCAGCTCACGGAGGACCAGGATGGGGGCACTGCAAGAGACAAAGGCAATGAGGTGGCACCTTCCCTGGCACTGTGTTTGCCATTCTGTTTTCTGACTATGGTGAGTGTCCAAATCTAACTTCCCTGAGAACCGTGGCCAGGCCTGTCCCATCCATGGGAGTGTCCCCTGGAGAGGTGATGAGAAACGGGGCTGGCAGGGGAATTCCCTGATGGGTGGGGACTCCCTCCCATCTCCCATCCGAATAGACGGACAGACTAATGGAGGCAATTCCTTCTAAGGTGTTTCCCACTGGGGGCTGAGTGGGATGGGATCAGAGGATGCAGCCAGCCGGAGAGGAGGTGGTGACCCCGCTGGAGGAGATTGCTGTTCCTAACCAGATGCCAGCTCCTTAGCCAGCTCCCAGGAATGAGGAAGCCCACCCTCTCCAGTCCCCAAACATACCGGGCACCAGGACAGCTTCCTCCAGGCCAGTCTGGCCCAGTGCTGGCTCTTGGCTGAATGGAGCAGGTGGTGGCGGACAGATCAGGGTGGAGCTGCTGGCTGGCCCAACTAGGAAACTGCCAGTCACTATGGGTACAGCAGGGGACTCAACTGTGGGGGATGAGGTTTTGTTAGATGTTGGGTGGACACCTGGAGGGGACTTCTGGGGTGGCCGTTAGAGGAAATGCCTGCCCCCTTGTTGGCCCCCAGCTGCAGCTGGGCTGATCATCACCGCTCTGTTGGCAGCCTCCCCTTCTGTCCTTGCACTTGGGCCCAGAGAAAGACACTAGAGGTCCCATGCAGAGGTCTGGGCTAGAACAGAGCCTATGAACAGGCCAGCCCCTCCCATGTCCTTTGGGGGACTCTAAAGGGCCCCAGCACTCGGGCTCTGCTCAAAGAAGGGTGGGGCTGCACCATGTGTCCCCCTGCCCTCCCATCTGCTCGGTGGGCAGGGGCGGGGTGTAAATCTCCATTTAAGTAGGATGTGCCAGGCCAGAGGCCTCTGCCCCATCATCACTTGGGAGGCCTTGGAGGACTGTGACCACTTCTCCATCGTCCTGGCATCTCAAGGGCAGCATCCCTGTGCCCGTGACCAGATGGGAGCCATCTGAGGACGGGGACCAGGCTTTCATTTTTTGTCTCCTCTTCCCTGGCCATAATAACAACTAAGGGGGGTGGAAGGAGGAGGAAGCACCTGGTGGGAGGTGGTGAGTGAGGGGCGAGGCAGGGGCAGCACTCAGCTCTGACTTGGAGGCATTAAGGGAGAGACTGACAGGAGGGGGCAGAGTGGGAGAAATGGAATCTCCCAGCAGCCCACGCACAGCAGAGCGTGGCTGAGTTTGCCATCCTGGTTTGCATCCTGTCTGGCTCTGCAGCTGTGTGATCTTGGATAGGTGACTGCATGTCTCTGGGCCTGAGCTCTCAAAGAGGGGTTGTATGGCACCTGAGGAGGTCTCAGCTTCCCAGCTTCCCCTGGGCCCACCTGCCCCACTCACCTAGCTTTCTGTGCTTCAGGTCTGCGGGGTGCTCCTCTGGGAAGGCTACAGAGAGAACACTGAGATCAGTGGCTCCCAGAAAGGGGGCCATCTCCAAAATAACCAGAGCAAAATGGACTGGAGGTGGGGCTGAAGTGGTACAGCACCCTTGAGTTCAAACCCCAGACTGCCCTCCAAAAAAAAAAAGAAAGAAAGAAAAGAAAAAGAAAAAAAATTAAGTCCCTTGTGTTCCTTAGTAAGGGACCGATTAAGCAGATTATGGACGTCACTCAGTAAAGCAACCTTAATAGAGGACAAGGAGGCTGAGAGATAAGCACCAGGGCCCCAAATTTACTTTAAAATGTGCCAAAATAGAATGGAAAGGTGAATGGGTGGATGCAGAGAGGAATGGACAGGTGGACAGGGTGGGAGAAAGCAAAATACAGCCTGAAGCCAATTGTAGAATCCAAGTAGTGGGTGTACGGAAGTCACCTGCCCTGTAGGTTGAAATTTTTCATAATAAAGAGAGGGCAGGAAGGAGAAGGAGGGGAAGGAGAAGGAGAAGGAGGAAAAAGAAAGGAAGGACAGAAGAGGGGAGAGAGATTGAGAGAGGCAGGGAGAAAAGGAGGGAGGGATGGATGAGGGAGGAGGGAAGGAAGGAAGGAAGGAAGGAAGGGCAAACCAGGTGTGGTGGGGTATCTCTGTAATCTCAGCTACACAGGAGGCACAGTTAGGAGGTTATCACAGCCCTTAACTGAAAAAGAACTAAAGCAAAAGTGTTGGAGGTGTGGCTCAAGTGGTAGAGTGCCTGCCTAGCAAGTGCAAGGCCCTGAGTTCAAATCCCAGTACCACCAGAAAAAGAAAGGAAAGAGGAAAGAAAGAGGAAAGCCCCGGAAGTGGGACAGTAATCTAAGAATGCCCTCCAGCCGTGTTAAATGAAGAGACGAAGAGCGGATCACACAGGGCAGTAACCAAGTGAGGACAGACTAAGGAGGCAGGGAGCCTGGGAGAAGGCTCAGTCCTTGCCAAGGTCACATTGCCCATAGGTAGCAGACCCAGATTCCACCCCATTCTTGCTGAGGCCCAAATCTCTCCTGCAGAGACTGATATCCTTCAGCTGTCAGAGCGAGGGAGAAGCCAGAATCCAAAGACTACTTTGGGAGTGGTGATCAATGCCATAGGGGCAGAACCCCTCCAGGACAGTGGCCATTTGTCCCTAGGCCATCTATCTACTCCCTGGGTCACCAGTGAGCAGTGGTGAAGGAAGAGCCAGCGGGGCCCCAAACCCAAGGGAGGTGGACAGGGCTTGACAAGAGAAGCTACTGGGGGCAGCAGCAGGTTCTGGAGCCAAGGAAAGGGGGCTGGCCAGGGAGGGCTTCCTCACGTCTTTTCTGGGTTCTCTGCCCGGCTTCTGCTGGCACCTCCATACTCTCGCTGATGCCGTCATCCAATCCAATGTGCTCTACTTTGGAGAGAAACCAGAGACCAAGTCTCATAATCACAGAAGCCCCCAAAAGCCACTGTTGTCCCCACCCTGGGGAGGGTGGCCCTCAGACTTGATGGTAATCCCCATGCACACAGGAAGAAATGCACGACATCCCCTCAACTTACTGAAAATGTCCTTGCTCAGGCCTTCCAGCTGGGAGTCCTGGAACACGTACTGGTCCAGTTCCGCTGAGCAGACAAGGAAACGCACAATCAACAAACTCTCCCATGGCCTCCTGCGTGTCAGGCCTCAGGCTAAGCGCTGGGGAGCTTCGTCCCTTCGTGCCTGGCACATAGTAGGGGCTCAATAAATGCTGCTGGATGTATAAATGATCAAATGAATTAACAAATGACCCTTCACAGGTTTTTCAATCTAACTGAAGGGACAAGGAGCATGCCATGAAAACCAACCTGTTGCCATTAACTAGTACGAGGCAGAGCTGTAGAGTTGGCTTGGGGATTGAGTTCAAATTCTACCTCTCTTCTCCAGTGGCCACGCTAGCTGGGCAACTTTGGGCCAGTTACTTAACCTCTCTGGGTCCCTATTTCTTCATCCATGTAAGGAGAACAAATAATGCTTACTTTCCAGAGAGGAATGGTGACAACAAATGCTTTGCATCCAAACCATTTGCACAGCAGCAGTACACAGTAGGCACTCCATAAATGGTGGTTAATTGTGTGAAGTGTTGCCTAACTTGGAGCCAATAGGAAGACAGTTGTCATGGCAGCAGGTCACAAAAAAGAGTGTATAGTGTTGATCAGGCTTGGTGGCTCACACCTGTAATTCCAGCTACTGAGGAAGTCGAGATTGGGAGGATCATAGTTTGAGACCACCCCTGGTAAAAAGCTAGTGAGACCCCATCTCAACTAATGGATCAGGAAGCATAACTAGTAGAATCATGGTTGGGCCAGCCCTGGGTAAAAATCACAAGACCCTACTTAAAAAATACCTAAAGCAAAAAGGGCCGGAGGTGTGGCTCAAGTGGTAGAGCACCTGCCTTGCAACTGCAAGGCCCTGAGTTCAGATTCCAGTACTGGCAAAAAAAAAAAAAAAAAAAAAACCCAAGGAGAAACCAAGGAGGACCTCCCAGAGGAAGGGGCTCAGAACACATGGGGCAGAGTGACGGAAGAGGAGAGTGGAGGGCTTTCTGGGTGTGTGTGGAGGGGTGCAGAGCGAGGTGAGGTATTCAGGAGTGTCTGGGAAACTGAGGGACAAATGACAACACAGCATCTCATGCTGGGCAACTGGGAGCCATGGAAGACTTTGGAGCTGAGGGATGGAGCAGAGGCGGTAATGATAATGACAAGGAAGGAGAGGCTGCGGTGGGACCTGACACCTAACGGATGTTTACACAGCCGGAGGCTGGGGCAGACCCTACATGAGGCAGCCAGCAAATTCCAAGGCAGGATCGGGACCATGGAGGCCTTTACTGCTGTGAGTTCCACACACAGTTACTGATCCCTCCATTTCTGCTTTTTTTGTGGCATTCAACTAACTGCTGACATCTGTGCCATGCAGATCCTGGCTTGCTAGGAAGAAAGCTACTCAGAACAGTTGCTCAGGTTGCTCACTGCACAAGGTGCCCAGCCAAGAGGGCAAGTGGGCAGAAATCCAAAATCACATTTTGCCAGCCAAGATGTTACTTCCTTACAAGGAGCAGATGCATTTTGCCCAAAAAAAATCCAAAACCAAAAAAGAGGGTCACTTTTTTTCTGGTGACCCTAGTGAGAAAGGATTCTCTGACTTTCTGCCACGTGTCCCCAAAGTCAGCCATACCCACACCGATGACATCACCTGCTCTCCTTGGAGTCCTGCCCTGTCGGAAAGCTGAACTCTTTTTAAAGCCACACACCAGCTCTGCAACTTACGGTTAGCAAATCTGTCACTTCCTTTTTGTGGCTCAACCCGGGGACTTTGAAATGAAGAAGCTCTGCGTTAGACCTGGCCCTTATCATCTGTCACAAAGCCTGCGCCCTCCAAACCTGTTTCCTCATCTGTCAGGCTGAGATCCTAATCCTTCCTCTTCCTTCCGCAGACTCAGAACTCAAGATCCTCCTGCCTCCACCCATCCCAAATGCTGGGATTACAGGCATGCACAACCACACCTGGCTACTTTCCCTTCTTCCCTGCGTCCCATTCTTCCAGCCCTAGTTCTGCATTGTTTCCCTTGCTGTGATTTCTGCCGTGGCTCTGGGTGAAAAGGTCCTTCTGGAGTGTCCTTACCAATATTGGCATAAGCCTCCTTGGTCTCTTCATCCCCATCCACGTCACACAGCAGCCTAGTGAGCTGCTCGCAGTTGATGGTGTCTGTGTCAGGCTCTGGGGGGAGAAGACCCTTGGATGAAGCAGGGAAGGTCTGAGAAGAGGGCTGGGAGGGAGAGAGGGAGGGGCGGGCAGGCTGGGGACATTGGGCTTGAGGAGGGAGCTGTCCGTGGTGCTGACCGGAGCCCTGGGCTGGGGGCTGACAGGTGCGAGGGATGAGAGAGGCAGAGGGAGGAGACCCACCTGAGCACAGCTCAATCTCTTCTTCACCGGCCAGGTCCATCTGGTCATAGAAGTGGAAGAGGTGCAGGGGATCCATGTCGCTGTGCAGGAGCTCCAGATACCCGCCTTCTGGCAACCCCAGCTCCATGGCTGCAAGCTGTCCACCGCCTGGAAGGAAAGACACACCCGGGTGTGTCACAGGGTGCTGCAGAAACTTAGAGAGCTGGTGAGGGCCGGAGCAAGGCAGCCCAAGGAAGTGGACCAAGGTTCTGTGCTTAGGGTGGTGGGAGAAGACCAGAGCTCAACTGCAGCTAGGAGGCCTTGGGCACGTTACTCACCCTCTCTGAGCACCAGTTTTCCCACTGTTTGCTCTGGAGACAGAAGCTTCCCTGGCAGGGCCACCAAAAGTCCAAGGGTGGTCCCTGCATCGCGTGCCAGCCACACACGAGGCCCAGGGTGAAACGAAGCTCTCTCTCTGTGTTAGGGGGCATCAGAGTGGGGACTCTGCTGAGATGTCTATGGAATCTGGACCAGATCTCACCACAACACCCAGGCTGCCTCGCTGCCATGCTGAGCTCTACTTGGGTCTTGGCCTGGGACCTCCCGGTGTCCCCCGAGCCACATTGCCCATGCCTACACGTGCTCAGGGAGGGCTGCAAAGGCTCCTAATTGGATTCTTTCCCCCACCTGCAGGGGACAGTTGTTGGTGACAGAGGTGACCTTGATCACTCCACTGCAGAGGGGAAATCCCGCTTAGCTGTCCAGCACAGGGCACGTGGCACAGGTCAGAGCCCTGTGAGTCCAGGGACCATGTCCATCCAGCACACAACCCTCAGCCTCCAGCAAGCTCTCCCCAAAACCACCGCTCTCCAGCCTTGTGTCGAGCTGCTTCCAGAGGACGGATGGGGATGGAAAGCCAGGAACTCAAGAACACTCATCTATCATGATGAGATCCCCCAAGCTCCCTCTGTGAGGACAACAGATCTCATGAGTCCCCCTTTTCCTCAGGTGCCCTGAGGTCCTCCAGATAAACCCCAAGTGGAAAGAAGTCTTTCCAGTTCCCCTTCCAAACGATTCACGAAATGATATTTACTGAGCAGCTCCTTCATGAAAGTCACTGGCTCAGTTCTTAAGGACCCTAGACAGGGTTTAGGCCCAGCCCTGACAAGGAACTTGGGCTGCAGACCCAGGTGATATCTTACAAAACAGATAAAACATGGTAACCATGCTATGATGGTTGACCATGGCTCTGGGTTCAAATGCCCATTCCATGCTGTGTGACCTCATGTGATTTACTTGGCCTCTCTGGGCTCTAGAGTAACTACATTTGGTCAGCAGAGTGTCTACCTCATTGGGTTGCACAACTTGCCTCAAGTGATATATCCAGAAAGTGGCACTAAGATGTAAATCCAAAATTAAGACAGCAAAGTGACACTTGACACAGTCCTACTGACAAACACTGGGAGTCTGGGAAATACCAAGTGTTGGTCACACGGGTGGGTGGAATACTACTGGTGTGGCACTCCAGAGAACCATCTAGAATCAATTACAATACCTAAGGATGTGTTGATCCACCAACCCATCCATTCAGTCACACAACTCCAGGAAGAGACACATCTGAGGATGCTCACATTGGGTCACCTTCCTCGCTAGAAAGTGGCCACAGCACTCCTTGAAGGACAACATGGTGATCAAAAGCAAAGACCAAGTGCAGAAGAAGCAACCCGTGCAAATCTTAACATAGCACAAAGGGAAAAGGCAAGAAACAGGTGTGCAGGGGTCACGGGTGCACATAAAAGGACAACGCACAGAGCCAGGCACCTGTGACTTCCATCTGTAATCCTAGCTACCTGGGAGAAGCTGAGATTGGGAGGATGGAGGTTCAAGGCCAGCCCAGGCAAATAGTTGGCATTTCTGAAATAACCAGAGCAAAATGGACTGGAGATGTGGCTCAAGCTTTAGAGAGCCTGTTTTGCAAGTGTGAAGCCCTGAGTTCAAACCCCAGTTCCACCAAAAAAAAAAAAAAAGCAGCACATATTTTACAAAAGTGCATACACAAAAAAGGACTCACTGTGCATACATTAGAATGGTGCCCAGAAGGGCAGAGACGAAGGGAAGTTGGTCAGAAGACAGGTGTTACATGAACCAAATATACAGTGTGCTATGAACCCAAGTGTTCAACTGACCCAAGACAGAAAGACTCCTGAAGCTTCAAAGGGAAAAACAAAAGTAAGAGCAAGGGAGGTTTCTTGGGGTGAAGTGGGAACCCCTGTGGTTCACCAGCTGGGCCTCTGCCCAACCCATGCCTGTAAAGTTCAAAAAGAAGCAGGCAGCTGCAAATGGGCATGCCTGTAGTCCCAGCTGCTTGGGAGGCTGAGGCAAGAGGATTGCTGAACCCAGGAGTTCAAGGCCAGCTTGGGCCACATAGGGAGATCCTGGCCCAGAAAGGCGCGGGGAGAGGTTGTACATACAGGCCATTAGATATCTGAAAATAATAATAATACTTTCTTGTGTGATTCTGGGGATTGAACCCGGGCCTTTATTTTGTTTTGAGACTGGATTGGTCTTGAACTCGAGATTCTGCTGCTTCTCTTTCTGAAGAGCTGAGATTACAGATGTGTGTGAATAACAATAATTTTACAAAAGCACAAGCTTGTGTTCTTGCAGGTTCTGCAGTCCTGCAGGCTGTCTGGGGATCAGATGGTCTGTGTCCAAGAGCTCACTGTCCTGAGCAGGGGACAAGGACCTGGTGAGCTTGGACTTGACCCAGGGAGACAGTCACCATCTGCAAAGAAGGAAGTGGGGCTTTGTCCAGCGTGGGCATCCCAGAAACATAGGACAAAGGACGGAAGGAAAGTGTGCTCTCACTCAAGACTTTCACTTCCTGCAGGGGCCTAAGGAGGTCATAAGAGATGAGAGGAAACTGAGCAAGGCAGAGGGAAATGATTCTGGACACTTCTGGGAGATAGTGTGGGACAGAGAGAGAGAGAGGGAGAGAGAGAGAGAAAGGCCAGGCCAGGAGAGGTCTAGAAGGCTCTGGGGCGCCACTGTGAACTTCAGGCTCATCTTTGCCACCAGGGCTTGGCTTTCAAACAGAGGAGGCCAAATCAGGTTCATAGACCTAGTGGTTTTGTTTCCCAAGCTGGGGTGCGTGTGCATGTGTGTGCGTGTGTGTGTACTGTGTCACACAACTCCTCACAACAGCTCTGAAGCACACATATAATTAATTGTCGCCAGCAGCCCTGCTGTTCCATAGTTCCTTCTGTCTGGCCATTTCACAGTCACAGTCCCTTTGGCAACTGGGTTTGTCCCCTTTGCCTTGGAGGTCCTCTACAGTCCTGGCATCGCCCTGCTGTGGATGATGGTGTGGAATGGATGCGTGACTGGGCGGGGTGACAGGATTCTGTTCTATTCCACCATGCAGTGAACTGAGACCCACAGGAGGGTCCTCTTCTCTGGGGTCAGCTGGAAGGGGCTGGCTTGAGCACCCAAACTGGCCAGTGCTGTGTGGGATGGAGAAGGAGTGTGGAGGGGCAGCATGTGGGTGCTGGGCGGGCCCCCAACTTACTCTTCATTGACCAGCCTGCTGCCCACATTGCCCCCCCCATCCCAGCACACTCAGGAATGCTGGCATTAACAGGCTGGGAGAAACAGCTCACATCTGCAATTCCAGTTGCTTGGGAGGCAGAGATCAGAGGGATCACAGTTCAAGGCCAGTTGGGGCAAAAGTTAGTGAGACCTCATCTCAACAAAGAAGCTGGATGTGGTGGTGCATGCCTATCATCCCACACACTTGGGAGGCATAGGCAAGAGGCTCACAGCCTAAGGCCAGCCCCTCAGCAAACACAGGAGATCCTACCTAAAAAATGACTAAAGCAGAAAAAAAAAAAAACATAGACCAAAAACCAAACAAACAAGCAAAAAACCCACCACCACCAAAAAGAATGCTGGCATTTCCATCTGGGTTGGCTCAACTAGCAGGATGGAGTGACCTCAGGGCAGGACAGCTGAAAATAGAAGCAAGATTGGCTCCAGTCCCTGGTCACAATCCACAGGGCTTGTCTGAAACTGGAGGCAGGGCAAAAGGAGCAGGAGTGACACAGTCATGGCGACAGCTGCTTAACAACAGCCCGATGGCACAGGAACAACACAGGAGCCCTGAGGATCCTGCTCTGCTGCTGACAGGCTGTATGGCTTTGGGCAAGCCTGTGCCCCTCTCTGGTCCCCAGGGCAGTCATCTGTTAAATAAGAGGGTCACACGAGAGCAGTGACTTTCAAGTGGGACTTTACAAGGATCCCAACTCTCCACAGGGGTTGATGGAGCTGTTCAATTAGAGAGCATCGTGGGACCCACAACCTCTTTTCAACAAAAGGGGCTTCACAGAGTTCAGTCTAAAAACACAGGTGCACTGAGCAAAAGAAGGTACTCTGAAAGGTTGTCTGCTGAACCATCCACCGCCGGCCCAGCCCTGTAGGTCACTCTGGAAAAGGCAAATGTCTGCAGACAGTGGAAAGGTCAGAGGTTGGCGGGGAGAGAGAGGGATGCTAGTTGGAACACTGCAGATTTAGAGGCAGTGAAACTACTCATGACACAGCCAGTGTGGATAGGTGTCATTATGCACTCATCCAAAACCCAAAGACTGTGCGTGACCGAGAGAGAGAGAGAGAGAGAGAGAGAGAGAGAGAGAGAGAGAGAGAGAGAGCCCCAGTGCAAATGTAGGCCTTGACCAAGGGACCGTGCTGGAGGGTCCATTGGGGGTGGGAGGGGGCTGTGCATGAGTGGACATGGGTGTATGGGAAATCTCTGTATCTCTGCTAGATATTACTGTGAACCTAGAACCATTCTTACCAATAGAAAACAAAAGCAAACCCAGAGCTCCGCACCATCATTTAGGCCCCCGCCTCCAGATCAGCTCTGACTTAGCAATTCCAACTAACCTAGTGGATTTGGGGTGTGCGGCCCAGATCTGCCCTTTCAGGACAGCTGGGTCACTGCCTCTGCCAGGGCTTGCAGCTCACAGTTCCCTGTCGCACCCCTTTGCAGGTGTGTGGCTTGATTGGTGCCTGGCAGAATTCACGGGCTGGACACTTAACCCGTATGCTGATGGCGTTTGGAGGTAGGGCTTTGGGGAGGTGATCAGAATTAGATATGCATGTCAAGGTGGGGCCCTCGTGGAAGGATTAGTGGCTTTCTAAAAAGAGGAAGAGATGCCTAGTGAGCACAAGGTCCTTGGTTCAAACCCCAGTAGTGCCAAAAATAAAAAACCTATCAAAGTTCTGCCAGGCGCCGGTGGGTCAGGCCTGTAATCCTAGCTACTCAGGAGGCTGAGATCAGGAGGATCATGGTTCAAAGTCAACCCAGGCAAGTAGTTCACCAGACCCTATCTCAAAATGACCCTTCTCAAAGAAGGGCTGGTGGAGTGGCTTAAGGTGTAGGCCTCAAACACAACAAGGGGATTGAACTTTGATCACAAGATAAAAGCGAGTGCACACAAGGGGGATATGAGGATAGGTAAGACACCTAAAAAATTAGCTAGTATTTGTTGCCCTCAACGCAGAGAAACTAAAGCAGATACTTTAAAAGCAACTGAGGCCGATAGGAGAAGGGGACCAAGAACTAGAGAAAAGGTTAGATCAAGAAGAATTAACCTAGAAGGTAACACACACGCACAGGAAATTAATGTGAGTCAACTCCCTGTATAGCTATCCTTATCTCAACCAGCAAAAACTCTTGTTCGTTCCTATTATTGCTTATACTCTCACTTCAACAAAATTAGAAATAAGGGCAAAATAGTTTCTGCTGGGTATGGAGGGGGTAAGGGGGAGAGGAAGGGGGTGGAGTGGGTGGTAAGGGAGGGGGTGGGGGCAGGGAGGAGAAATGACCCAAGCATTGTATGCACATATGAATAATAAAACAATAAAAATTAAAAAAAAGAGAAAAACAAAAATAAAACTTTTAAAACAACAGCAACAAAAAAGGTGTAGGCCTCAAACCTCGGTACCACAAAAATAGATAAAAAAAAAAATAAAATAAAGAGGAAGAGAGACCCAAGCTGGCACACTGGCTCTGTGTGGCCATGTGACGCCCTCTTTGGTGTTATCATGCAGTAAGAAGCCTCCATCAGCTGTTGGGCAATGTGTTCTCAGACCTCCCTTGCCTTCAGAGTCTCAATTCTTTATATCCCAGCTATGACAAGCAGTGCTAGCAAAAGGAACTGAGCTAAGACACCTGGGGTAGCCCCCATCCAAGGACAGTACCCACATAGGGTACAAAGGTCTGGTCTCTTTGCCTCAATTTGGGACACTCAGTTCCAGTGCTCCTGGGAGACTGGCTGACAGCTCCATAGTGACCACATGGCAGCCTAACTCCTCCTTCTGCCCAGTTCTGCCTCTTCCCTGTCCCTTCTAGTATGCCTTACTGTGAGTGACCCCAGCCAGGCTCCAGGGAGTAAAGCTCCAGCTCTGAGCTAGTTTTTCTAGAGAATGTCACCTAAGACAATTTGGTTATGTTTCTTTTTCAAGCGCCACCAGGAAATCATACAGATCCTCACGAAGAGGATCCCTGGAGACCACCTCCAAAACCTCAGCAAGTCCCGACTCTGCCCTGGACCCTGACTGAGGGCACTCACCTCAGAGCAGCTTGGAGCTGCTGTCCAGCTGTCACATGCTGGTGAGTGGCAGGGATTGGGGTGGGGGTGGGGACCCATAATTATTGGTGGAGACAAGTGGGAAGAGCTGCAGCCATGAGACATGGGCGCCTGTGACCTTGTTCAGAAGGCTATGTGGGGACCAGAGCCCCTCACAGCTGTGGGCAGCCTTCTCTCCACAGGCCCCAGCATTCTTAGCTGCAGTTAGTGGTCTGGAAGAGTCAGACAAGCTTTTTCTGGAAGGAAACCCAATCCAGGTGCTGGTCAGGGAGAGGGGATGGCCTTGTGGCTGTAATAAGCAAAGCCCACCCCCAAACTCCAGGCCTGACCCCCAACCCCTGCTGGACCAAACATGGTGCCAGGCTCCCTGCTGGGTGCTGCAGTCCCAATGTGAACTACTTGCTGGCCCTGCCAGCTGAGAGCTGACAACTGACTCCCATAGCTGTGAGGCTTGGCTCTGGATGGGAGTTCCCTGGCAGGTGTCCCAGCCAGCTGCTGGTCAACGCCATTCTAATTCAGTGACTCTCTAGTGGAAGAATCTATATTTTCTTTTTTGGGGCAATAAATTAACATGTTAAATAAAGATCTTCAACAAACTTAAGTATATCTATTTTAAAAGAAAACTTTCTAGAGTTGAAATCAGGGTGTTAAACAGGTACTTGGACCCCAAGGTCCACAGTAGAATCATTCTCAATAGTGCAAAGACAGAAACAGCTCAAGTGTCCTGTGGGCGAGTAAACACAGCTCTCCCTTCTGTTAGTACACGATTTCCCATTACTTTCTAACACATGTTACAAGTTGGTGAACCTTGAAAACCTTAGGCAAAGTGCAAGAAGCCAAGCACACGCACACAAGGAAATATTGTTCGGTTGCACTTACACTAGGTGCTGAGAGTAGCCAAAGTTGCGGAAAGTAGAATGGAGGTGTCCAGAGGCTGCAGGAGGGAAGCTGGAGAGATTATTGCCTAATAGCTACAGTGTCTCTGTGGGAAGATAAAAAAGTTCTGAAGACAGATGGTGGCAATGGTTGCACAACAATGTGACTAAAATGGTAAATTTTTATGTTAGTTACGGTTTTTATTTGTTTGTGGTTCTGGGGTTTGAACTCAAGGACTTGTGTTTGTTAGGCAGGCACTCTCACTTGAGCCACTCCACCAGCCCTTTAGCATTTAGTTAGTTTTCCAAATAGGGTCTTGTACTAACTTTGCTTGGGCTATACAGAGATTCTGCTACCTCTGCCTCCTGAGTAGCTCAGATTATAGGCTTGTGTACAGTCCTGGTTTATGTATGTTGAAACCACAATTTTACAAAAAGAAAACTTTTTATCACTATCTTGAAATGGAAACAAAGCAACAAAACAATGTTATCAAAATAACAGTTGCCCTACCACTTGGTTACAAAGAAGCATTAGCAAGCACTAGAGTCCAGTTTAAAGACACAGGCATGCAAAATCAGACACTTTCTTCTTGAGCTTGGATGGATATAAAGAATGTGGAAAAGATCTATTTCCTCCCTGTGGGAACCAGTGGCCGCTAGCGCTGCCTCTTTATGTACTGTCCTTGGACGGCCACCCACTCATAGCGCATCCCAGTCTTTGGAAAGCTTCCCCTGCGCGTCTCACACCACCGCCTCTTAGAACCTTGTAAACAATCTTCTTAGAGATGCAATAGTTACTCTGAAGTGCATGTATTCGCTGCAAGTTTTCCAAAGTGTTTCTGGGCTGTCAGAAACAGGTGATTGCCTAGAGAGCTCTCATGTTTTACCCATTTTGTAGAAGATCGGTGAAGATGGGAAGCCATTTGTTAGCCAAGGCGACTTAAGGCAAGCCTGAGAACCAAATCTAGAAGCTTCTCCAGATGGCCCAGGCACAAGACTGGGCTCTCAGGAGATCTGAGTTCAAATCCTGACCGTACCAACGGCTTGTTGTAAGGCCTTTGGCAAAACCATGCAAAACAAAATAAAACAAAACATACCTCCCCAAACTATTTCCTCTGGATCACAGAGTAAAAGGGTGGGGGGACATCAGAACCTCTCAGTGGAAGACACTGGAGTCACCTGGGAAAGGTGGTTTAGCTCTCAGGTTCCCAGCCTGTCCCCAGGGCATGAAGTCTGGGGGTGGGGTGGGGCTGGGAACCTGAGAGCCTTGTCTGGGAGCCTGGGCGGGGCCTGGTAGTTTGGGGGTGAGGCCAGGGAGCCGGGGCGGGGCTTGGTAATTTGGGGGCGGGGCCTGGAACCAGACAGTCTCCCGGGGGATTCCCACCTGCTGCGGACTCTGGAACCCTGGCTCAGCCACCTCTGGAAATCTTTCCACCCACATTCTGAACTTCCTGGAGAGCAGGGCCTCGCCTAAGTTGGCCTGCAGTTTGGAGGGTGACTGCCTTCCTTCCTCTCCCATTGGTTCCATCAGGGCCAGGGGCAGGAAGCCCTGGTTTCCTACATGGGCCTGGGGAAGAGTGTTGATTTATGAGGCGGGTGGCACAGATGGAAGAGCTCCTGCCTAAGTTGGAGCTCCTGGTTCGGACTGGGGCAGGAGCACTGGATTTTTAAGCTTGCGTCCCCGCTCCAGTGCCCCTGGGGTGGCAACAGCAGCTGTGGGCCTCAGCAGACCGGGGTTTTAAGGATCCCATCCACAGCTGGGGTTGGGGGCTGCGATGCTGACTTTCTGGGGCCCTGGGGATAGATCCTTTCGTGCTCTTAGCTACTCTCCTTAAAGGACGTCGCTCCGGACCTCAAGGCGCAGGTGCGAGTGGTCGGAACCGGCCCCCCGCCCTGTCCCCCTAAGACGGTCTGAGAAGGGAGGATATCTCCAGTCCTCGGGCTACAGAGTCCACACCCTACGCTGTTCCTGCGTAAAAGTCTCCACCAGGAGGGCTCTGTACCCAGGCACCAGAGGGGGAATCTGTCCCAACAGGCAAACTGCGGCTCAGGAAAGAGCGGCGCTGATCTAAAGTCCCTTGTCTCTCCCGGCGCGCCCTCGGGCGCCTTCGCAGGATCCAGGCTGGGACTACCCAGGGATGGCGGGACGCGTGTCTGCTCCCGCGAGCGCCCCTACAGTGTCCCAACCTCTACAGCCGTCCCCTCCGGGCTGTCCCCGCCGCCTCCTCTCGCCCTGCGCCCTGGGCATGGCAGCCAAGCTTGGATCCCGGCTCCCGGGTCCTGAGTGGAGTGGATCCAGCATCCGAGGAGTTTCCCGGGTCTGCCTTCTGCACACGCCCTTCCCCTTTCTCCCGCTCCCCAGCCTGGCCATGCGATCTCCGCAGGTAGCCACCAGCCTGGGATCCTCGATTCCCAGCCCAACTTTGGGACTGCAGAGGGGACCTTGGTCACCTACCGCCGTTCCCACGCCGTTCCCCCGTGTGCTGCTGGTGGCTTGTCCCTCCTGCCAGCTCTGGGGCTGTGTCGAGATTGGGGCGGGCAGTCCAGGCCACCCCACCTCCCCCGCTGGCTGCTCTTTTTCCCTTTCACTTTCTCTCTGAACCTCAGGGCTTGGGCCAAACTGGGGTGTAGGCAGGCATCCAGCCTCCCGTTGCTGCACCAACCACGTGCTTTCTTAGAAACATCTTCAGGGCATCCTGACTCTCCCTCACCGCAACTCCCTGGTGCTCCCATCGAGCTCCAGGGCAGCTATTCCCCAAGTGCTGGCTTGCAGGCAGCGCATCCGATCCCTGGAGGCTCTGTTTCCCTCCAGCTCAGCCCAACCATGAAGGTGGCAAGCCACTCCTTGGGGTGCATAGACTCAAGACTCTCACTAGCTCAACCATTCACTCCTCCATGTTCATCCCTCCTACAAGGACTTGCGCTGGGTGAAAACCCAGTGTCTCCAGGCCACACCTCCTAGTGGCAAAAGTCTGGGCTCCTGATCCACCCTGGCATGAGACCTTGGAGAGGTCCCTTTCACTTCTCTGGCCTGGATTTCTTCATCTGCAAATAAAGGAGTGGATCAGTGGCCTCTGACCTCCCTCTCCCCCTGAAGTACTTCCCCACACAGGAACCTGCAGCTGTGTGGGACAGAGCTGGACACTTGCCACCCTGCTCTGTTCACTTCAGGGGAGGCTGAGAAAAGGGGTCTCACCCCTTCCAGCTATGCAACAGCAACACCAGAAATATTGGGTTTCTCACCATGACCCTACTATGTGGACTTTTCTCTTAACCCATTTTACAGCTGAGGAAAACAGACTCAGGTTATTCACTAGCTCAAGGGCATGTCATACCCAGCCAAGAGTGTGCAGCTGGGAGTAAAGCCTGCTACACTGCCCTCTGTGCTGGTGACAAATGTCTGTGCCATCAACTTCTCCCCTTATCTGTCCCTGTCCACCACTTCTTCGCAAGAGACTGAGGAGAGAGTAGAATGTGTCCAGATGCCTGATGTTCACCGGCTGCACCACAGGGCTAATTCCTTGGGTTTTCCTGCTTCCCCAGGGATAAGGTGGAGTCCCGCAAAGGTCTTGACCTATGGAGGCACCTCCAGTGTTTACCCAAACACAGACCTGGCTGCCACAGGACCTTGGAGTTGGCCTTGGCCAGATCAGCAGTGCTGAGAGATGCTGACACGCCTCCCTGGAATCTTGAGTGCTGATAAAGCCCTGTCACATTCCAGATGGCTGGCTGATCTCAGCGTCCCTCATAAAGTCATAAAGAGACACTGGCTTCACATCTCCCAACAGCCTGCCCCAGTGGGACAAGGACCCCTCTTCCCACCCTCACTTCTCAATTCAGTTTCTCTGGCATGGAGGAACCAGAGAGGACCTCACTCTGAGAAAGGATGCATTCTCAGTATCATTGCTGTCCCCCATCTTTTTACCTTGGGGTTCAGGCCGATGGGACCCCACAGGGCGTGGAGCCAGACAACGCATGGTGTGGGAAGCAGGGTAAGGCAGCAGCACCTGGAGTCTGGCAGCCCCTCCTGGTGGCTCAGCCTCCCCAAGGATGCCTTCAGATGCTCAGAGCAGAGGCAGGCAGCCTCATCACTAGCCTGCCTCCTTGTGTGAAGCAGTCAGGAGCCCGCCAAGCTCAGCCAGCATGTGAGGGAAGTAAGTAAGGGACCAACAGAAAACTCTCCCTTCCAAGGTGGCCCAAGCTGTCAGATTTCCTGTGTCTGGATGCCTTCTAATTTGCCCACACTCCCTTAACCCTCACCCCTCCCCATGCCTCTGTGTCAATTTCAGTTCCTTGTTGTGAACCAAAGTGGGTGACCACAGAATGTTGCCAGTTGTCTGGTGGGGGGACCTTTGGTGCTCTGACACTCTGAAATGACTATCACAGTGGAGCCACACAGAAGCCAGCTACCAGATGTGCCATCCTCTGCAGGATGGGACTTAGTATCAGAGCCCCATGGATACCATGAAGACAGGCTCTGAGTTCTGTTGGGGATCAGCAGACTGCTAGAGTCCCTTTCAAACACCATGCCACCACACAGAGTCCCTGGAGATCATGACTGGTTCACCCTCATTTTTCTTCTGAGACATTAGGCTAAAACATAAATTATGCACGAAAGAGTATCCACTGAATATGGCACCCTTATAACCAGCTGGTTTGAGGTGCACACAGGTGTTAAGTAATATTGACTCACACAGGAAGAAAGTTGGTACCTTTTCCAATCTCTGCCCTTCCTCCCAATTACATCAGGTAAAAGTTTCAGTTTGGGGGGGAAATCTGTTTTTAAGCCCCTCCCCCTTTTTTCTGGTGGTACTAGGATTTGAACTCAAAGTCTTGTGCTTGCTAGGCAGGTGTTCTATCACTTGAGCTACACCTCCAGCCCTTTTTGATTTTGTTATTGTTATTATTATTATTGCAGTACTGAGGTTTGAACTCAGGGTCTACACCTTGAGCCACTTCACCAGTCCATTTTTTTGTGTGTGATGAATTTTTTTTTTTAAGATAGGGTCTCAACAACTATTTGCTGTGGCTTCAAACCATGATCCTCCTGATCTCTGACTCCTGAATAGCTAGGATTATAGGCAAGCCCCCACATCCAGCTGGTTTTAATGCCTCTTCTAATCTAGGGACTATCCTCTACAGAAAGCAGCCCTGGTCCACAGTATTGTGGTGTCTGGCTATACTCTAATAACATCACTCTGCATTTTGTTTAATAATTACCTGCTATTTGAGTATTTATTGTCCCTGTATTGTGGGACATGAAAGTTTCATTTGAAAATGAGTGGCAAGGCAGGGAGTGGTGGCTTACATCTATAATCCCAGCTACTTGTGAAGCTGAGATTGAGAGGACTGCTGTCCCAGAACAAACAGCTCATGAAATCCCATCTCTAAAATAACCAGAATAAAATGGGCTGGAGGTGTTGTGCAAGTGGTAGAGTGCCTGCTTGCAAGTGCAAAGACCCGAGTTCAAACCTCAATCTCATCAAAAAGAAGAAAAAGAAAAGAAAAGAAAGTGAGTAGCAAATCTGAGAGGTTTGGGGAAAACTGTCACTTAAATAATAGAGTGAGAAGTGTGCAGGAAAAGCACAAATCATCAGCAAGGTGCTAGAATGAATGAAATTTGGGGAACAGTGACTTACAGGCTCATTCATTGTCACTGACAGAGCTGACTGTTACTGGCAGGTATGTGACCTTGGACCCTTGCTTCCCATCTGTGAGCCTTAGTTTCTCCATGTGTGAAGTAAATGTGATATCTGTCTTCATACGGTGACTATTTTAAAGCCATCACTGCTTTCAGAAGTCCCATGGGGAAGTGTACAGACAAACAAGAAATGCTAAGAGTCAATTTGAAACAGCCTTTGTTTGGCTAAAAGACCAGACGTGGTGACTGGTAGAAGTCCTAAGATATCTCATTCACCCATTACCTGTGCCAAGGCAGCTGTGTGTCAGGACAGAGCTTAGGATTACTACATTGTGGCTCACTTGGATGACAGCAGCTGCTGCACCAAGTCTGTCTGTGTTGTCCCTGAGTCCCTCCAGGATCCTATCAGATCCTGCCTGGGCTTCTGGGCAGGGCAGTGACTAGGCTGCCCCACAGTGCCCATCTAAGGGCAGCATCTGCACCTTGGTACTCGGAGGGACCAAGCAGAGAGACTTGAAGATGCCAGCTGTGGTACCCAGCCAGGAGCGTGGGCTCTGAATCTCACAGAGATCAGTGGGGACAGAGAGATGGAGAAGCAAGGCAGGATGGTTCGCAGGTCAAATGACCATCTCCTGGGACTGGGTGAAGGGCAAGGAGCCAGGAGAAGGGGCCAAGGCAACCCTAGGCTTCCTCCCTGTTAAAGCACCTACTACATTGTCGGCTCTCTAAGCCCCTGAGACCCAGTAGTGACCTTTCTCCTGAGCCCAGGTCTCCCTGGAATAAAGCCAACTCCTGTCCCCACCAAGGGTTCCCTCAGCACTGTAGGAGCCCGCCTTGCCCTGGGGACCCAAGTTCCCTTGTCAAGATCTGGTCTGACAGAGACCACCAGTGAGCCACAGAAACCCTGTACCTTCCATTCTAGGTTGGAGGCCAAGTGTCAGGGAGAGATGGGAGGAACTGGATCTTCCAAATAAAGAAGAATGTTCCAGAAAGCTTTCAGTCCTTGTGGCATCTGCTCAGTCCAACCTTTGCTCACACAGTGCTCTCTCCCACATTCCCTC
This sequence comes from Castor canadensis, assembly GCF_047511655.1. Classification (NCBI taxonomy): domain Eukaryota; kingdom Metazoa; phylum Chordata; class Mammalia; order Rodentia; family Castoridae; genus Castor; species Castor canadensis. Next base: position 8,918,170 of record NC_133402.1, on the reverse strand, counting down.
TCCTGCCTCCTCCTTCTTGGTCAATAATTCCATCATCCTTCAAGACTCAGGCCCCTGCCTTCATCTCCCCTCCAGCTGATGGTCATCTCCCACTTCATTTTCATGATATTTGTTGCAATGTTATATGGCAAAAAAAAAAATCCATCAAATTCCTGTCTTATATGTACAGCTCTTCTACCTCCAATCAGGTTGTAAAGCCATTAACATCTGGGATGAGGTCTTTTTTTTTCTTCTGACCATCCCAGACACACAGTTAGTGGAGTATGGGATTTGAATGGTCAAGCCAGTCTCAAGTCCCCAGGGGACAAAGATTCTCCCCTGATATGTGGTAAGTGCCTGTTCTAATGCTCTTGAGTGACCACTGTGATTCCCTAGCAGGTGCTAAATGGATAAGTGAGAAGAGGGAAGGAAAGGAAATGAGATCAATGAATAGAGAGGCAGGTGAGGAGATGGAATACCTGCCAAAATAGGTAGGGGGTAAGGTGTGTGAGAACTCAGGTCTTTTAGTGCATGTAGACACAAGAGTTGATGGGAAGGTAGGAAAATGAGTTGATACATATATGTATGTGTGTGTCTATATACACGTATGTTTGATTAAGTAGATAGAAAAAACTGATAAATTGGTAAGTCAAGACAAGCGGTAAGGAGACAGTAGTTGTAAGCTGTTTAGGAGGCAGAAATGGGAGGATTGCAGTTTGAGGCCAGCAGGCAAAAAAGTTAGACTCTATCTCAAGAAATAAGCCAGGCATGGTGGTACATACCTGTAGTCCTGGCTATTCAGAAGGGGGAGGATTATAGTCTAAGGCCAGTGCCTAAGACCCTATATGAAAAATAAACTAAGCAAAAAGGGCTGGGGAGTGGCTCCAGTGGTAGAGCACTTACTTGACTAGCAAAACTGGGGCCCAGAGTTCAATCTCCAGTACTGAGACAGACAGAGAGAGGGAGAGGGAGAGGGAGAGAGACAGAGAGAGAGAGAGAGAGAGAGAGAGAGAGAGAGAGAGAGAGTTGCAGATGGATTCATTGAGAAGTGGATCTGAGTGGGTAGGCAGATGATCCAGGAAGCTGAAGGGCAGACAGGTGTGTGCACAGGCAGGTGGCTACAGGTGGCTGGTAAGGACACAAGTGAGTCACTCGAGATACTAGCAACAGGAAACAGAAACCGGTCCTGGCTGGGTTGGCACCAGGTAAGCGGATTTGAGTAGCTGGCCTGGGAAAGCCCAGGGAAGAGCCGACTTCCACGGCAGGTGCTTCTCCTCGTGCTGTGACTCCTGGGGGCGTGTCCCTGGGGCACAGGGCAGCCCCAGAGGAAAGACAAACATCCTCCTTGAAGCCCAGCTCCTCCCAGGAGACAGAAGGCCCCAGCTGAGAGCAGGATGGCTCTGGGAAGGAGGGGTGCAGCCTCTCTGCTGAGGCTCCTTCACCCCAAGTGCCAAATGGGGAAGGAAGCTGCAGGGAGACACTGCGCCATGTATCTCCCTTTCCAGTAAATCAGGTGACATCCTAGAAGGAGCCTTGGTTCTCTGACCCTAAAACAGAGTCTACACAGCAAGAAAGACAGTGAAGCAGAGCCAAAGAAAACCAGAAAATATAGATGCTTGGCAGCTGTGTCCTGGAGCCTGGAGAAAGCAGACAAAAAGGCAACACTGGGCCTCCTAGTCCACAGATAAATGCCCTCCCCTCCTACTCACACTGGGCTTGTGGTCCCCTAGAAACAGTGACTCTGTGAACTGTTATCACCTCCATTTTGCAGATGGGAAAACTGAGTCCCAGAAGGGTCCAGCTGGGCAGTGTTCCAAGTTGTACCTCTTGGAATTGGGGAGCCAAAGCAGGCACTCATGCTGCTGGAGGGCAAACCCTTGTGATTATTCAATGCACCATGCTGAGGGCAAGGCCAATGGACTCACTTCTTAGCTTGGCACAGACGCCTGGCACCCAGCCCTGTGTTGTACTTGGAGCAGGTGTCTAGACGTTATCTGGGGTCCCCACTGAGATCGCAGAAGTGCTGGTTTCTCAGCACCCAGGCCTGGCTTACTTTTCCCTGCTGAGTGTGGCTGGCTGGTCTCCTCTTTGGAGATGTCAGAGGTGTCTTCCTGTTACTCAGTGCCTGGAGATTTTCCCAGCTCCTGTCTCACTTAACCCTCACTGTAGCCCTGAGAGATTTCTACCACTCCCATGTTAGAGATGAAGAAACTGAGGTTCAGAGGGGGTCAGTCACATGACCAAGGTCACCTGGGTTGTAGGAAGCACAGCATGGCTGCGGACCCCACGCTATCCAGCTCCCAGTCTGGCTCTTTATCCATCATCCCCCATCCTGGCTCTCTCACCCCTGGCTTCTGATTGCCCTTCACAGTCCACCACCCATTGTTGACTGATGTCCACCTAAATGTTTGCTTTGATTTCCCATGGAGCCCACTGAGTTCCCTTGGAACAATGACCTTGACTCGCAGGCCTCCAGGTCTCCCCTGAAGTTTCCTGGAGCTGGACACACACAGACTGCTCTGTGGGGTGTGTAGTGCAAAGCCAGCGCCTGGCTTCCTCCCCAGATGTGAGCCAACTGCACTGTTGCAGGGAACACTGTGCTGTCTGTCGAAGGTACCTTCTGAATCATCAGACCGGTTTCAGTTTGGAGATGGCTAACCTGTTCTTGGTAGAGTTACGGTATCCCCTGGAGTTGCTCAGAAGAAGAAGCCATGCATAAGAGGCTGCAGAGGCTGCACACTTGAGACCCAAGAGGCCCCTCCCAGGTCATGCCCTGACACAGATCGTGGCACTTCTCTGCCTCTATTTACTCATTTGTAAAGTGAGAAAATGGTAATGCATAACCTAATCCATCCATCCGTCCACTCATCCATCCATCTGTCCACTCATTCATCCACCCACAACATCCCATCCATCCTTCACCCATCCATTCATCCACGCACTCACCCATCCATCATTCCATCCATCCATCCATCCACCCATCCACCCATCCACCCATCCACCCATCTACCCACCCAATGCATTCATCCATCACCCAACGTTACAAATATCTATTTCACACTGCCCTGTGCTGAGGCGCCTTGCTAAGCCTTTGGGATGTGTGGCGATTGAAGTGTAGATCCATGTCCATGGGTTCTCCAGTAGGAGAAGCAATTGATAAACAACACACACAGTACAAAAGTAAACTCTATGCAAGGTGAAAGGAGGTCAGGCTGGGGGCAGGCAGAGCTCAGAGCGTGTGGGGCGGGGGAAATTGCAATTCTAAATGGGATGGCCAAGTCAGGCCTCTTTGATGAGGTGACTTTGAGCAAAGAGGTGAGGGACATTAGGAAGTCGGCAGGGCTGGAAGCTCCAGGCAGAGGGAAGAGCACACGCAAGGGTCCTGGGGCAGAGGTGTGTGGGAGGGAGAATGAGGTCACAGAGGGGCTGGAGTAGATAAGTGTAGGGAGAAAGAGCACGAGGGCAGAGAGGTGATGAAAGCCTTGTGGGCGATTGTCCAGATTCAGTTTCGCTCTGAGTGACTTGGGAGCCAGTGCAATCCTTAGAGCAATGGAGGGCCTAGATCATTCTAGGGTGGCTGAGAGGATGTTACAAAACCCCGCATGGATGATTTCCTGCTTTGAGCCCTTTGCTGAAATTAAGGCAGGGCCTGTTATTTACAAACCACACAACTCTGTGTCCCTGTTCAGTGTCCTCCCTCTGAAGGCTGCTCTACCCTCACCCAAGAGATGGATGGGCACCATTAACACAGATCATCTGCTTACTGTCCTGGCCAAGCCTGGAGGCCCTGGGGAGGAGCTGGCCTGGAGAACAGGGAGAGGAGCAGGAGAAGAAGGCCATTTGTCCTGCATTGTCTCCCAGCCCCCTGAGGACCACACGGCCTGAGCCCAGTTCCACTTTCTGAAGTCACATGGGATCCGAAATAAAAATATTACATCCCCAGGGAGGAAACAGAGTTAAATAACAGGAACCAGGGCTCTCAGAAAGGGGGAGGGAGGGGCCGAGGTGTGGGCAGCAGCGTGAGAAGGAGCAGCAGTGGGGGTGAGGGGGGCACTCTCACTTCTCCCCATCAGGGGTCGCCATTTGCGCCCGACTGGACCACTCTGGCCGCCTGCGCCCCAGGTGAGAAGCTGAAAGATGGTTGTGTAGTAAGGGGGCAATGTTAAGGGGTAGAGAATGAAAGCGCATCCAAGATGCCCCAAGAAGAGCCACCCCATAAACCAACAGGAACCCTGCTGACATAACATGACAGAACATCAGCGACACCGGCAGTGCTGGGTGCTTCAAGGCCACAGAAAGACATTGGAGCCCCTGAGAGTCAGGTTGCCTGTCTTCCCACCCAGCTTCCACAACTTCCCACCTGGGAGCTCCTGCCCAGTCTCCCCTTTGTGTTGGATGAGGGTACAGAACAGGGGAGGGTGGGAGGGACAGCTAAGTCACAAGTAGGGGGGCTAATTCTGTTCATGCCTCAAGTCTCCAAGTTACTCTGAAAGCATAATGGGACCAGAAAGGGCTGGAAATTACACCCACGGAGTCCTGCGATCAGCACAGCACAGACAGAAGACAGACAAACATGTGCAAGTGAGCTGGCATGGGCCAATTTGCACCCCGGAAGGAGCCCGTGATGCTGGAGGCACCAGGGATGGCGGTGGAAACAGAGCAGTTATCCTCCTGACCTAAGCGAGACACAATTGGAGGGCACAGCTCAGTGGCAGGGGTGTGTGCACAGGGTGCCAGAGGCCCTGCTGCCATCCCCAGCACCAAAAATGCTAAGAAAAAAGACTCATTCTGTCTTTCCCTATAGGTTGACCCCTTCTTTTCTCTTCTCTTTCTCTCTCCCTTCCCTGCCACCTCCTCCCTTTTTATCTTCCTCCTTCCTTCCTCTCTTTTTCTTTTCTCCTCTTGGTCTCTGTCAGTCCACTCTATCTTTCCGTCTTTTTTTCCCTCTCTCTCTATTTCACATATACCCATGCACCCTCACAAGTGCATGTACACACACATGCCTGTGCACACCCAGTGTCCTCTGCTCCCCAGTTCCCCTTCTGTCCTTGGCACCCCATTTCTCTACTGTTGGCCTGCACTGCGCTTGGCTCTGTCTTCCCCTAGACAGTGAGCCTTTTTCAGGAAGGGTTTGATCTGTCCACGAGCACCCTTGGTGCTGGCATACTGAGGGGCCTCAAGGCAAGGATGGAGCAGGTGTTGGGCACATGCCCTGGGATGCTTTTGCCCAGCAGCGCAGGACGCACACTGCCTGCCTCCCAGCCACAGGGACTAGATCTTCCAAGAACTCGGAGCTCTGGCCAGCTCACCGGATGCCCGGATTCCTGTGCACTGACTTCCCTTTCAGAGAGGAAGAAAACCCCTGAGCTGCCCACCCTTTGTCATTGGCCCTGGTCCAAGGGATGCCAACTTACCACCATGATTCTGGTAGCTAGGGCCCCACTCGATCAGTGGGGCCTGCAGCCAGCTCCAGGCCCAACCCAAGGGGGCCAAGTCCAGGTCCCCTTTCTCCACAAGGCTCAGGGAGATCTTCCTGGCTAGAGCCTCACCATCTGGCTCTTGAAGCAGGGCATCATGGTACTCCTGGGAGAGGAGCTGGGCCTCCAGCAGGCTGTCCAGGAGTGCCTGAACCTGCCTGGGCTGCTGATCCAAGAGCAGTCTCCGGACGCAGGGCAGAATGGCCTGGAAGTGATTCATGGCAGTGCTGGGAGCCAGTCTAGCTCCCTGCCTGACTGGGATGTCCTTTCAGCCAGTCTGCAGCATCCAAAACAGAAGTGAAAAGCAGGATGAGGGAACCTCAGCCGTCGATGGCAGCCAACTCCTTCTTAGGAAGATTTCCTCATTTGCCTTGTAGGCTGGGGTGCCTGACAGACAGATGGAAATGGGGTTTGGATGATTCAGACCCTGCAGACATTCGCTGGGTGCCACCTGTGTGCATGTGTGCAGCCCGGGAATTCCACCAGAGCCAATCCTGTCTGTACCAAGAGGAAGGGACCTGGCCTCCACAAAGGGCCCATTGGGGGTGGGTCCTGGTAATGTTTTGTCACAACAAGAAGGCACTGTGGCAAAGAGGCTAGACAAGTTGTCTGGAGCTCACTGCTTGGGCACCAGCCCCAGGCCCACCATTTGCTAACTGTGCTAGGTACCTTGGGCTGGGTACCCAGACTTTTAAAGCTTCCCTCTGTCCACCTGAAAAGATGAAGTGATAATTACAGTACTTACCTCACAGGGTTGTTGGGAGGATTAAATGAGACCACATATTGTGTGCTACTTACAGTGTGACAATAATTCAATAAAGAGGAGCCGTCACTGTTATGATTGATCAGGCAAACAACCATCAATTTGAACTTAATCTCACTAAACCTCAGTCTCCTCTGTAACTCCCTCAATAAAAGCAATTCAATTGCTGGGCTTGGTGGTACACACCTGTAATCCCAGCTCTTGGGAGGTGGAGTCAGGAGAATCTTGAGTTTGAGGACAGCCCAGGCTATATAATGAGACTTTGTGTCAGAAAATGAAGCAAAACAAAATAACAACAACAAAAATAAACCTCAGGCATTTGTGGGATAATAACATAAGGTTTGACTTACACAACACAGAATCAAGGAGAGAAGATGGGTAGAAAAATATTTGAGGAAATATTTCTTAGGAAGAACACAGACTTGAGAAACTCAGTGAGTCTAAGCAGGGTGAACCCCAGAAAGTCCCAGCAGGGCACGTCACAGCCCGACTGTCCCCAACGGCTTGAAACCTGTGAAACTCACCAAATCAAGACAACTAGTCACCTACAGGAGAAGGGCCCCGGGGAGGGACTCAGGGGATTTAGACAGGACTCTGCTTTTTTCACTAGCTGATCTGGTATTGAAGCTATTCATATTCTCATTTATTTATTTTGTGGTACTGGGTGTTGAACTCGAGCTTGCTAGGCAGCCACTCTACCACTTGAGTCATTCACCTTTCTTTCTTTTTCTTTCTTTCTTTCTTTCTTTCTTTCTTTCTTTCTTTCTTTCTCTTTCTTTCTTTCTTTCTTTCTTTCTTTCTTTCTTTACTTTCTTTCTTTCTTTTTTTCTTTCTTTCTTTACTTTCTTTCTTTCTTTTTTCCTTTCTCTCTCTCTCTCTCTCTCTCCCTCTCTCCCTTCCTTCCTTCTTTCTTTCTTCTTTTGCTTTAGTTTGTTTTTAGATAGGGCCTCACATTTTTCCCCAGGGCCAGCCTCAGACTGTGATCCTCCTACCCATGCCTCCTGGATAGCTGGGATTACAGAAGCATATCATTACTCCTTGCTAACTTTTTGTCCAAGTGGATCTCAAACTGCAATCCTCCTCTCTCCTTCCAAGTAGCTTGGATTATATCCATGACCACCACGACTGACCCCATATTGTCACTCTTTATAACTTCCTTTTTTTTAGTGGGACTGAGGTTTCGAACTCAGGGCTTGGCACTTGAAAAGCAGGCGTTCTACAATTTGAGCCACACCTCCAGTCCATTTCACTCTGATTGTTTTGGAGTTGGGGATCTCAAGAACTATTTGCCCAGGCTGGCCTCAAATCACAATCCTCCAGATCTCAGCCCCCCAAGGAGCTAGGATTACAGGCGTGAGCCACCAGTGCTTGATTTTTATAACTTCTTATATGTCTAAAATATCCTATTAGGTTGAGTTGTTCAATATTAGTGATATTTGTTTGTCTTAGATTTACAAAAATGTTTTTTTCATACTGAGATCTAAGGTGATGCTGTTGCTGCTGATGACAGTCTTGCAAGGGACCTCTTTTTTTTTTGTGGTACTGGAGTTTGAACTCAGGACCTACACCTTGAACCACTCCACCAGCCCTTTTTGGTGATGGGTGTTTTCAAGATAGGGTCTTGTGAACTATTTGCCCAGACTGGCTTTGAGCCAATATCCTTCTGATCTCTGCCTCCTGGGCAGCTGGGATTACAGGCATGAGCCACCTGTACCTGGCATGGGACCTCTTTTTCTTGCTAGGTAATTGACTGTTGTCTGAGTCCAGCAGGGTAGCACATGACTCACAGTTTGGGAAGAAACACTGATTGTGTGATTGTTGTCATACTTTAGTCACGGACAGAGACCTGGATCTTCACTCACAGTCCCCTCCCTAGGGGTCTTGAGGAGAAGAAGATTATGGTATGAGACTGGAAGCAGGGGAAGGGGGTGCTAAGGGGCCTGTTGAGGGGAGGTGGCACAGCTGACACACGCAGTGTGTTCTTGCTCCAGCTCCCAGGTTATGGCTGTCCCTTGGGCCACCTACCTGCTGAGTGAGAGATGCAGTCCCTTCGGTTCCTGCATCTCTGGCTGGGAGATCAGTGGTGATGTAATGAGCACTTCAGACGCCATTTCTGGAGTGAGAACAGTCAGATGCTTCTGTACGTAGCCTTGTCATCAACAAAGCCAGTTCAAGATGGTGGCAGCATCGCACTGTCCGCAGGCAGCCCAGAGGGAGAAGTCACAGAACACCAGCTGTGGGCTTGGAAAGGAGAAGAGGGCCTGGAACACAGCACCTGCCAGGGGCTGCTTCCTCCCCAGAGGCAGGAGGCCTGCGCCCTGGGGCACAGGCTGGCCAAGCTGGTCCCTGGGGCTGCTGTGTGGCTGCCCACAGGCCAATGCAATGGGATGCTGTGTCCCAGCCTGAGTCATCCACACCACTGCTCAGTGTGTGGACGGCTGACTTTGCTTCTTGGGATTTCCCCCAAGGCACAGGGAGTGCGCTCTTGGCTTATGACTGTGGAGGCGGAGGGATGGTGGGGACCAGCAGGTAGGTCACTGAGTAATGATGTGTTCCACCACCATTCACGTGGGCAGAAGTGCAAGTCAGGAGACTGGACCCAGTGAGGTCTGGGAGTCAGTTTTAGGACTGCCACCCTCTGCTCCGTCACTGCCACCATCATCGCCCTTCCTCCACCACCACCACCACACCACCATCTCCTTCTTCATCATCACCATCACCATTACCATCATCGTCACCCCCCTGCCATTCACCATAATCACCCCCCCATCATTCCCCATCTCTACCACTACCTCCCCCTCCATCACCACCACCACCTCCTCTCCACCATCACCACCACCATCTCCATCACCACCACCATCTCCTCCTCCATCACCACCACCATCACCATCACCACCACCATCTCCCCCTCCATCACCACCACCTCCCCCTCCACCACCATCTCCCCCTCCATCACCACCACCATCTCCATCATCACCACCACTCCCCCTCCATCATCACCACCACCACCACCTCCACCACCATCTCCCCCTCCATCACCACCACCATCTCCATCATCACCACCATCTCCTCCTCCATCATCACCACCACCACCACCTCCACCACCATCTCCCCCTCCATCACCACCACCATCTCCATCATCACCACCATCTCCTCCTCCATCATCACCACCACCACCACCTCCACCACCACCTCCCCCTCCATCACCACCACCATCACCACCTCCACCACCATCTCCCCCTCCATCACCACCACTCTCCCCCATCACCACCACCATCACCATCACCACCATCTCCCCCTCCATCACCACCATCACCACCACCATCTCCCCCTCCATCACCACCACCACCATCACCACCACCACTCCCCCTCCATCATCACCACCACCACCACCTCCACCACCATCTCCCCCTCCATCACCACCACCATCTCCATCATCACCACCACTCCCCCTCCATCATCACCACCACCACCACCTCCACCACCATCTCCCCCTCCATCACCACCACCATCTCCATCATCACCACCATCTCCTCCTCCATCATCACCACCACCACCACCTCCACCACCATCTCCCCCTCCATCACCACCACCATCTCCATCATCACCACCATCTCCTCCTCCATCATCACCACCACCACCACCTCCACCACCACCTCCCCCTCCATCACCACCACCATCACCACCTCCACCACCATCTCCCCCTCCATCACCACCACTCTCCCCCATCACCACCACCATCACCATCACCACCATCTCCCCCTCCATCACCACCATCACCACCACCATCTCCCCCTCCATCACCACCACCACCATCACCACCACCACTCCCCCTCCATCATCACCACCACCACCACCTCCACCACCATCTCCCCCTCCATCACCACCACCATCTCCATCATCACCACCATCTCCTCCTCCATCATCACCACCACCACCACCTCCACCACCACCTCCCCCTCCATCACCACCACCATCACCACCTCCACCACCATCTCCCCCTCCATCACCACCACCCCCCCCATCACCACCACCATCACCATCACCACCATCTCCCCCTCCATCACCACCATCACCACCACCATCTCCCCCTCCATCACCACCACCACCATCACCACCACCACTCCCCCTCCATCACCACCACCATCACCATCACCACCATCTCCCCCTCCATCACCACCACCACCTCCCCCTCCATCACCACCACCATCTCCCCCTCCATCACCACCACCACCATCATCACCACCACCACCATCATCTGCTCCTCCATCATTCCTGTCCCCATCTCGCTCTGCCACTGCCATAATTCTCACCACTTCTTCCACGATCGCCATCGGTCCGGTCCCCTCCCTCCCCTCTACCATCACCACCGCCATTCCTACCACTTGGTCATCTGCACCCCACTACTTTGCTTCTTGCACTACCTCTGCCATTATCACCACTTCCACGATAGCCACCTCCTCCCAACTCTGTACTTCCATCTTGGTCACTCTGCCCCACCTCAGCACTGCTACCACCTCTGTCACCATCTACTTCTGCCTGGTAATGCTATAACAGCCTGCAAAGTGGGCATCCTGACTATCACTGTGATATGAGAAGTTCGAAGAAGATTCAAAACCAAGATGATGACATGTCCGTGTGATCCTGCTTGGTGCCTCACACAGGGATGTTGGGACTACTTATTGATGTGGAATTTGACCAATGTGGAAACAGCACTTGTTTCTGGAGATGTGGAGAGGACCAAACGGTTCTCTAGAGGAAGTGAACACTTATGAAAGGAGTTTGGGTGTGACAAGCACTGGAGGCCCATTGACATCAATTGTCCTGCTGAGGGTCACACATCCAGTAACTTCCAGGATGTAAGCAGAGAATGTCAAAGGCTGCAGGACCACAGCTCAACCTCTGCCTTGGTCACGTGAGTCCTTTGCATACTATCAAGGCTGTGACAGCTGCAGAGATGTGCCATGTGGCTACCTTGGAGGTACCTGCCGCAGGATAGGGAACCCCCAGCCTCTAGCCCACAGACTCTATCTCAGCTTGTAAGCTGATCCAGGGGCTTCCCGGCCAGTCCCGGTCAGTGTACACAGCTGTGACATAGGACTCACCGCGTCTGGGCAGTGTGGGGCCCTCTGTGGGCAATCCATGTGCCTGGGCTCCTGGGGTGTCTGGCTGAGCCTCTCAGACCTGAACCAAGTCTGAGGTGCTTCCTGTAGAGCCATCCTTCTGCCCCCCCATTTTTACAAGTGTCAGCTGTCTGCTCCCCCACATTCCTGCTTTCTCACCCCTTTTCTTACAGAGACCTTGTTCCCTAAAATCTCTTGTACCCCTCCTCTGTCTTGGTGTCTGCTTCCTGAAGGCTCTCATATGACAGAAAGGCTAAGTTTCTACTATTCTGCAAAGGGCACTTTTTTCTTCCTCACGTTAAGCGTATACTTTGGACAGACATTCTTTAGCCTGTGGAATGAATGTACCACCATCACTGTGTCCTATATCTACTATAAAAATGATGATAAGTTAATAGAAGCACCATAATACCGCACAGATATATAGCTGACTAACAGAAAGCAGCCATGAGAAAGAGGGAGTGCCTGGCTTTGTTGTTGTCTATGAAGATTTGAAGCACTGGTCTACTGTGGACAAGCTTGACTATGACTTTGGACATGCCCTGTGCCTCAGTGTCCCCGTCTGAGAAATGGTGTCAGGCATATGTCAGCAGAAAGCACATCTGCATGGCTTGGCACATACAGGCATCCAGGAAACTCGTTTATTGAGTGCCTAACCCAAGTGGGATGTGGCTATGGGCACTGCAGAAACAGGTGTGAGGAAAAGAACTTGGGGAATTTCCAGTGTTCTTAGTTAAAGCTCAATCTGAAATCTCTTGAGGATTTCTTAATAGAAGTAAAATCAAATAAGATAAGGCTCCTGTGAGAAGGGACAATATGAGACCAGAGCTATGTATAAGTGGCCTTTTAAGAAAGAAACCGACTTTGGTTAAAGGAAAACCAGGAAACGTGGTTTGGAGTACTTGATATCCAGCGCTGGGCAGTAATCTCTCTCTGCTCCGCGGTGTTGATGGCCATAGAGTCAACAGTCAGGACAGGTTAATGAGGCCAAAAAAGCCAAGGTCAAAGTCCCCAGGTCTGAAGTCTCCAGATCCAGAGAGAGAATTGTCTGGTGCATGTTCACAGACGCACGTTAGGTCCTCCCTCTCCTCGTTCTATGCTGCAGCTGTCACTCTGCATCCTTCAACATAACTTCCATGTCTTTCTTCTTCAGAATTCGCGAATCAGAAAATCTGCTGACATTCCATTTAACCTCTGTATCAAGATTTCACTTTCACATTCTGCATTCTTAGAAGTTCTATTTTGCTCTTTGCATCGTTTCTTGTCCCCTGATATTCTTTCTTTCTTTGTTTTTAGGCGGGACCTCACCATGTTGCTCAGATTGGTCTCTAATTTATGGAATCAAGCGATCCTCCTGCCTCCACCTCCCGAGTGCTGGGACTACAGGAGGGCATCACTGGGCTCAGCTTCCTAATCAGTTTTTTTCAAGCTTCTCTTTTAATATTTAAATATATTCAGTGGTATTCTAGTGAATATTAAACAACTGGTTTGGTTTCTTCTTAAAATAAAAGCCCTAGTCTGTAGTGTGTGCCAAGTCTGGTGGCATAGATATTCCCACTGTGGTCAGTTTCAAGCTCCAGGTTTGGGGGTGCTGGACACAAACGTGGAAAAAGATGCTTGCTGTCGGCACCCAGAGCTAGCACAAGCTGGCTCAAGTTCACCCCCGATTTTAGCACCTGCTCCTGTTTATACTCTGGGGTCTGACATCCATGGGTCTGCTTTTACTGACTGTTGTTTCTACTTATTTCTGACTTGTGCTTTTTCTTCACTGTGAACTGCTCATTTCCTTAGAACTGTATGGTAGGTAAACTTTGAGACCCAGTGTAAAATTAAGCTATTTTTCTTTGGGACAGCATCTTAGTTTGTAGCCCAGGTTGACCATGCAAGGATTACAAGTGGGAACCACCATGCCCAGCAGTGTCAAATTCTATCAGAGAGCACTTGACTTCACTTCTGCTAATCCCTGGGGACCCTACTTCCAATTTCTAACATCTTTAAATTAAATTCTGTTGGTGACTCCAGGCCACAAACCTGAGTGAGGAGAATGTGACCTTGTTCTTGGGTAATTTTGTTTCCTTCCCCTACTTCAACCCTAAGACTGAGGCAAGTAGGTGTCCCAGCTCTCTCTCTCACCCCTACAGAATGGGCTGCCCCGTAAGGCCCAGCTCCGTGCAGGAATTTTCTACAGTCATGTACTGCATAATGATAAAGAGTCAACGACAGACTGTATGTGTGACAGTGACCCTGTACGATTAGAACTGAAACATTCCTGTCAGCTGTGATGTCATACTATTGTTGTAAGATTTTCATAGAAAATGTATGCAATTGTGTACTGGGGTTTGAACTCAGGGCCTCATGCTTTCTAGGCAGGTGCTCTACCACTTGAGCCACTCCACCAGTCCTTTTTGCTTTAGCTAGTCTTTTGAATAGGGTCTTGCATTTTTGCTTGGGCCAGACTGGACCTTGATCCTCCTATTTATGCCTGCCAAATAGCTGGGATTTCAGGCATGTACTACCATGCCCAGTTTATTGGTTGAAATGGGGTCTTGCTAACTTTTTACCCAGGGTGGCCCTGAACTGTGATTCTACCAATCTCTGCCTCCCTGGTAGCTGGGATAATAGGCATAGGCCACGGTGCCTGTCCTATACAATTATTTTAGAGTATGTTCCTTCTACTTGCTCAAAAGCTCACTATATAACAGTGTGCTGTGCAATACTGGCAGCAGTCTCACACATGTCCTGTTCCCTGTGTTTGTTGATTGCACCAAGAGGCCACATGATTGCCCTGTGCTGTTTAGGCTTTCCTGGTTACACACTAGATGTTTGCCCAATGATGAAATCGCCCAACCTGGCATTTCTTAGGTTTCCCGTCATTAAGCGACACAAATCTGTATTGAGTTCTCATCAGCGATGCACCCTAGACCTTGCTCTTGTCCTCAGACCCTCTGCAGCTTGCAGAGGAGAAGCTCGAGTTTTCTAGAGTTCGCTAGAACGCCCCCCTCCCCGGAGGGCACTGCACCCGCCATTTGCTCCGGTGGTCGGTCCGAGATAGATCCTGGCACTGCCCAGCGATTAAACACGGTGTTGAGGATTGCATCTGGCGTTTTGGCTGTTTCAGCGGGCAGCGTGAAAATGGAATCCTCCATCCAACCAGCACGAGGAGTCCATCTTCCTCCTCCCCTCCCTCCTTCCCTCCTTCCTCTCTCTCTCTGTCTCTCCCTCTCCCTCTCCCTCTCAGGCTATGTGGCCCAGGCTGGCCTGGAACTTTCGATCCTCAGCCTTCCGAGTGTTGGGATTACAGGCGTGAACCGCCATGCCCTACCATCCCAGTGAGAGACCATTGCTAGAAGTTGCTCTTAGTCCCTGCTTGAACAGAGGCCGTCTCGCTCACCATTTCGAGTAGCATTGAGGCGGCCTCCCTGGCTGCCGGGTTACAGCTGGATCCCCACACCCCACTTGAAGTTCGAGTGCTGGCGTGGACCTCATCTGCGCATGCTCAGAGCCCAGCCCCGCCCCTCCGGCCCCGCCCCCTCCCTGGCCCCCCCCCCGCCCCCTCCCTGGCCCCCGGCCCCGTCCCTCCGGCCCCGCCCTCCTCCGGCCTGCTTCTCCATCCTGTTCTCCTCGGACCTCCACAGACAGCCGACTGGAGACCTGGAGCCCGTCTTCCTCCCTCGACTGTTCCCAGGTCATTTGATATGGGATCCATTGAGCTACGTGCTCAGTCCTCCTGGCAGCCCTGGGATGTAGGGACTGTCACCATTCTTGTTTAATGAATGCCTGAGCTGAGGTTTAGGAAAGCTGTGTAGGGGTCCTGGAACCAGCCCCACTGGTTCCAGCACACAGTCTATACTTTACAGAGGTCTATACCTTAACCACTCTCTAAAGTTTGCTTTTCTGATTTCAGCCTCCCCCTTCTCTCACCCTTCCCCAGCAGCAGCGAGTGGGATCTTTCCACACTGCTGCACCGATCATGTCCTCCTTAGCTCAAACCCTCCCATGGCTTCCCAGTGCCCAAGATAAAGGGAGGCTCATTTCCACTCCACAGCCTCCTCTGCTGTCACACAGAACTGGCCCTACTGCATTCCTCTCTGTGAAACCACACCACAGCTCACCATAGCATCTGAAAGGAAGCCAGGCTCTTCCACCCTCTGGGATTTGGCTCACTTTATTTTCTAGCTACACACACATTCCCTTCTTCTTCACTTGGTGAACTCCTACACAGCCATAAATACCCAGCCCAAATGTAATTTAGCCAACCTTCCCTGACCTCTTCCAGGCAGAACTAGTTATTGTGCCCTCTGTCTGTAATACCTGGGCAGGAGATTGTTGATCTTCAAGGATCCTTAGTTCCAAAGTCAAGAAAAGGTGAAGCTAGCTAGAATGGGTTGAAAATATCACAGTAGTTATGGAGGAGGAAAAAGGGATTTGGTTGAAACATTACCTTAAAAATGAAACCAGGCCAGCACAGTGGCTCAAGCATGTAATCCTAGCTACTCAGGAGATGGAGATTGGGAGGATTTCAGTTTAAGGCAGCCTGGGCCAAAAGTTAATAAGACCCCATCTCAACCAATAAGCTGGGTGTGGTGGCACACACCTGTCATTCCAGTTAAATGGAAAGCTAAAGTAGGAAGATCGATCATAATCTACATTGACCCAGGCAAAAAACAAAAAACAAACAAACAAAAAACAGATCCCACCTATAAAACAACTCAAGCAAAATGGGCTGGTGGAGTGATTCAAGTGGTAGAGTGCCTGCCTAGCAAGTGTGAGGACCTGAGTTCAAACCCCAGAACTGCCAAAAAAGAGTGAGAAATCAAAATGCATTATTTTATCCTTAATTAACAAAATTCTAGTAGCAATGCTGCCCTAATGAACAGATCACGAAGGCAGGGCTGATGCATGCTTTTTTTTTTAATTTTAGGCATAACTTCCTGATAAAAATTGTTTGAAAACTTGATATGATATCCTTTGGTACAGGTTTCACACATCATGATCACTCAGAGTTTCGTTTTTGGAAAAGCACTGGAAGAGGCTGTTGGCTTCACAGCCAGTCCTCTTAGTCATTTTGACACAGGAGTTAGGCAGGGAGGTAGGAAACTCCACGGCTGAGGACGGTGGTGACCTGAGCTGCTGAGCAGGATGGCTGGTGACACACATCAGGGTCTTGCTGACCCTCGGCCCCCACAGCTCATGGAAAACAACAGCCACGGTCTGACCATCCAAGGCCAAGAACTCCCCTGCCCAATATGGGACAGTGTCTGGAAGTTAATGACACATAAACCGGTTTTCCAGGACTGACCACCCCCTGTCCACAGACCCGGAGAAAAGCTTGAGGTCTCGGGATCCCCAGCACAGTGCTCCCCTTTGAGCCTGCCCCCCTCCCGTCTCAAGAGAGCACGTTTGCTTTGCTTTCGCTTTACTTGGCATTAATAAACCTGCTTCTGCTTAAGTCTCCTCTATGTCCGTCCTTGAATTCTTTCTCTGATGAGACCAAGAACCTTCTGTCCCCCAGACCTGGTGACTGGAATCCATATTACATACTACAGTGAAATGACTCTGTTCCAAACGCCTGTCCAGTCTTCTTTGGGTCAGTTTCCTTGTCCTCAGGAAACTTGGTCTGTCTGGCAGATCCTCAATCATCAATATCTCTGAGGGCTTTGAATCACTTATTCCCAACACCACTCACGTTGACTTCCAGAAATCCAGTCATATGGCAAGGACAGTGATTCTCCTTTGCAGGTGGCCATAAACACTCAGGCAGACTGGGTGTGATGGGCAGAACCTGCTGCTGGCATCCAGCCAGACAGTTCAGTGGTCAGAAGTCTACTGGGTTCTTTGGACCAAAGTCAAGTTCTTGTTTCTGATAATGCTCTGAAATTACGTAAGTGTTGTCATTGTGGGAGGCCGGGTGAAGGGCACACAACACCACTTGGCATTTTTTTTTTTTGCACCTCATCTGAGGTGGTAATTCCTTCAAAATAAAAAGTGAATCTGGGCGTGGTGATGCATGTCTGTAATTCCAGCCACAGGAAAGTGGAAGTAGGAGGATCAAGATCCAAGACTGGCCCTAGACGAAGTTAGAGAGATCCTAGCTGAAAAAAACTAAAAGCAAAAGGACTGAGGGTGAAGCTTAGCACTTGCATGAGGCCCTGATTTCAAGTCCCAGTACCACACACACATAAAACGTTAAAAACATGATCAAAATAACCCACAGCCAAGAGACTTTACATAAACATTGAGATCAAAATGCGAGAGCTGCCTTATAAATTAAAACTTACAAAGGAGCAGAGACTTCTTAAAGTATTTTGGTGATTACCATTGCAAGGTATCGTTTTTGCTTGGCAGAGCCAGCCACCATGGAATGGGGCAGGGTAGAAAGCCAGTGTTTGGGTTTTCACATATTTATAATTACAGCTACTTACTTAACTACTGTCCTTCAATTGGACTGCGAGCTCCTTAATGGCTGGAAATGGGTCATATTTGTGTCCCCAAGGTCCACCACAGGGCCTGGCAGGAGATTTACGTCATTGGTAAAAACTTAATGGATCAATGAACAAAGATGCCAGGCCTCTGATTTGGGACCAGCTAAGCCCTGAGGACAAGGTTGCCCAAGGTATCTGCTCTAATGGTGACCAAGGCAGGAGTTTCTGTCACTGCAATGATTGCCGTGGGTAACAGGAAGCCACTTAGGCATTTGCTCTGCCGGGGTGGCTCTGCTCTCCCTGCAGGTGCCAGCAGCCCATGTTTGACCTCAAGCTGTCCTGGCCTGTGGTCAGTAAGGACGCGTTGGGGAGTTTCAGAGGTGTATGTCCAGGAAAACCCAGCTGTGTGGAGCCACCTTCATGGGTCTGTGGAATGTGACAGGAGCTGGGTCACCTTTCCATGGAAATCCACCTGCAAAGTGGGAATTTTGCTGTCCTGCCTGCTTTCTTCTCCCCAAAAGGGACAAAATATATTTTGCTGTCCACACTTAGGCTTTCTACTTAGAGGCAGCCTAGGGGAAAAAAAAATATTATTTTATACAGACTGCTAAGCAGCTTGACCTCACACTGTCCATGTGACAGTCTTGGACATCTCGCTACCTCACTGCGCCAATCGCCTATATTCCGTTTCATAAATAGCGCGATGTCACCGGTTATTTAACTGAAGTTGATCGGTTTGCTGCAAACGCGGCTGCCACCGTCACACACGTGGGTGGCTAATACCAATCCGTCCCCAAAAGACCAAATCTGATTTCACAATCCTGAATATGGCCTGTGACCACAAAGCTGAGTTTTTTCTCTCCCAGTGCGGGGGCTCAAACCCAGCGCCAGACTAGAGCCCTACTGAGCCCCAAGTCTTCTGAGTGACAAAAGAAACCCTGTCACCTGTGGTGGGAGGCTTTCCGACCCAGGAAGAGAAAACCTGATGTACACAGAGCTATTGTCCTACTTTGTCACCTGACAATCTGTGGGGACAGTGGGCTGGTGGCATGGCTACTACAATCCTGATTTGTTTCTCAAACATTTATTGCCAAGTCCATGAGGAAGCCATGGAGGTGGGGCAGGGAGTGCAGACCCAGCCCGCACCCACCCGCTTTCGGCCTCTCCCACCAGATTCCAGCTCCTCCCACCCGCCTTCGACCCCTCCCACCTGCCTTCAGCTCCTCCCACCTGCCTTCAGCTCCTCCCACCTGCCTTCGGCCCCTCCCACCTGCCTTCAGCTCCTCCCACCTGCCTTCGGCTCCTCCCACCTGCCTTCGGCTCCCCCCACCTGCCTTCGGCCCCTCCCACCTGCCTTTGGCTCCTCCCACCTGTCTTCGGCCCCTCCCACCTGCCTTCGGCCCCTCCCACCTCTCTTCAGCTCCCCTCACCTGCCTTTGGCCCCTCCCACCTGGTTTCTGCTCTCATCCCTGCCCAAATTGCTATCGTCAAGGTTGCCGTTGCCTCTGAGCCATTAAAACCATTGATGGCGTCAACCTCGACCATTAACATGTGGCCGCCCCCTCGCCCTTTCCTGAAACACTTGCCCACGCTCACTCCTTCCTTCTGCCTCATCACCTCCACCTGTCAGGTTAGAGCCCCTGCTCTGTCCTCAGGCCTCTCCCTGTCTCTAGCCACAGTTGCTTCCAGGTCTCATCCAATCCCAAGCCTTTAAACACCATCCCTGTGTCCCTGATTCCCCTTTTCACACCACCACCAGACCTCAGCCAGGAACTCCATAATCCTAAACTCGCCCGGCCTAGTGGCGCGGACCTCCTTTGGACATCATCTAGGGGTAATTCTAAGTATCTAAAATTCTGGGGAGAAAGTATTTCAAAAAAAAGGTTTTTTTCATGGCCCGTCCTCCCGAGATGGAAAAGCCAAGGACTAAGTTTTTCTTTCCTGATAAATGGGTTCATCTGCTTCTCCAGATCTGAACTGTGAGGGGGACACAGATTCACCCAAACTCCTGTCACGTTCCTCTGGGAATCAGCTTCATTGACTGCCTTCAGTTTTTCAATCAACAAATGCATCACAAGGTTTGCCTTCTGGGGGACAAGTGTGACTGGCAGGTGAAACACAGCTACTTGATAGGAAACAGAAAGTCCCAGTGCAGGGTGTGAAGAGTGGAGCTACCGCCCCTCCAGTCATGTGCCGAAGTCCTAATCTCCAGGACATCAGAAGGTGACTGACTGTGTTGGAGACAGGGTCTTTAGAGTGACTATGAGGTTAAAATGAAGTCATTGGCAGGGGCCCTGACCCCAAAAGATTGGCTTCCTTGTAAGAGGAGATGAAGGTCAGGTGTGGTAGTACCTGCCTGTAATCCAGCTACATGGGAGGTGGAGGTAGGAATCACAGTCCACAGGCCAGTCCACACAAAAGTGAGAGACCCTCTCAGAAAAACAAACAAAAAGAAGAACTGGGGGCATGGATCAGGTGGAGTCCAATCCCCAGTACTGCCAAAAAAATATATAAATATATATACATATACATATATTAAAGATCTTGAAATGAGACCCTAGATTGGAGTTAAGCTCTAAATCCAGTGCAGTGCCTCAGTGTCCCTATAAGAGAAACAGGGAGATTTGAGACACAGAGACACGGCGAGGGGGGGAAGAAGAGAGGGCTGTGTGAAGACGGAGGCAGAGCCTGGAGTCTCCAGTCCACAGCCAAGGACACCAGGGTTTCTGGTTGTCACCAGCAGAGCTGGAGAGTCACGGGAAGTCCTCCCCGAGCCCTTGGAGGGAGCATGGCCCTGTGGACGGCTCGGTCCCCGATGCCTGGCTCCAGAATGGCGGAGGCACGTCTGTTCCCTCAGCCAGGTTCAAGTTCAAAACTTCGAGCGACATACTTCAGCTCCTGCCGGGGAGAAAAGGAAGCAGCGCTGACAGCATGGCTCTTGCACCCCGGGGTATGGAGTGGGGGTCACTGACCCAGCCCCAGACTTTCTGGGTCAGCAGGTCTGGGTGGGACTTGAGCGAATGCATGCCAGTGAGTTCCCAGGTGACCGGCTGCTGCTGGCCCCAGGAACTCACTTTGAGAGCCTCTGCTGTACCAGACCCAAGAATCAGCCAACTAGAGACAGCTGAAGAAGCTGGGGACAGCAGGAAGGCCATCGGGTTGCGTGCAAGGGGACTTACTTGGAATGGTGGTTCGCTGTCGCGGTGACCTGGCCCTCTTGGGTTCGTTGCCAGACCTGGCGCTGTTTCTGTCTATCAACGGGGAGTGTGGCATCTTGTGTGCTACCAAGCTTGGCTTTTTTGTTTTCCCTGGGGATGGGAGGATGGAACCCAAGGTCCCCCATGTTCCAGGCAAGCATTCGACCCTAAGACCCAACCCCAGCCCTGGGGCGACAGCTCATGCTAACCTTTCTCTCTTCAAGTTTCCACCATGAGAATGTTCCTTAGAAAGCCTACGAGAGCCGGGTGCCCGTGGCTCAGCCTGTAATCCCAGCTACTCAGGAGGCAGAGCTCAGGAGGATCAAGGTTCAAAGCCAGCCTGGGGAAATAGTTTGAGAGGCCCTATCTTGAAAAAACCTCACCACAAAAAAGGGCTGGTGGTGTGGTTCAAGGTGAAGGCTCTGAGTTCAAGCCCCAGCACGGCAAAAAAAAAGCCTATGCGTTCACCTGGGCACAGTGGCTCATGTCTGTAATCCCAGCTACTTGGGAAGCAAAGATCAGGAGGATCACGGTTAGGCTAACCAGGGCAAAAAGTTAGCGACACTCCATGCCCACCAATAAGGCAGGCATGCTGAAACACGCTTGTTATCCCAGCTACTTGGGAGACATAAATAGGATTGTGTCCAGGCCAGTTCGGGCAGAAACACAAGACCCTTGTTGAAAACTAACTGGAGCAAAAGGACTGGAGACTTGGCTCAAGTGGTAGAGCACCTGCTCAGCAAGCACAAGGCTCTGAGTTCAAACCCCAGCACTGCCAAAAAAAACCTTTAAGAATTTGACCCTCAGAAGAGTTATACACCAAGGATCAGGGAGGGGAAGAGACAAGATGGGGACAGTGCTGCTGGAATTCGCTGTTTGTTTTGGCCAAAACCTGGTGACCAGCCTGTAAACCCCATCTTAAATCTCTTATGCTAGAAAGCTTGCAACTCCAAGTCCCTTCTCTGCAAACCATTTCCTGCAGGACCTGAGAGCATCTCTCTGAGACACAAAAGCTCGGGGAGAGAGCCCACTCTCGCCTCCCGTCCCTGGGGGAGAGGGCCTCACCTGAGCAGATGGGCACTGTGCTTCTGCCTGTAGGGCTGCCTCCCGTCCTACAGCTTACTCAGCAGTTAACAGATCCACGAGGCCTGGGCACATGTTCTTTTGGTTTGTTTGCTTTAGTTTTTTGTTTTATAGAGACAGGGTCTGGCTAGGTTGCCCAGGTTGGCCTCAAACTCGTGATCCTCCTGCCTCAGCTTCCTGAGTGCTGGGATTGCAGGCATATGCTACCACTCCCAACTCCAGGCATGGGTTCTTAGGGGGTCACGTGGACCCTTTGCTGCTTTTCCTTTAGCCTTTTATTTCAAAGAAACTGAGTCCTATTCATGCTGGCCCCTTTTCCTTAGCAATTGTTTCACTGAGTAGCTTGTCTAGTGGTTTTCTGGTGTAAGCCTTGTTCCTGCTTGAGCACGGTCACATCTCCATCTTCTGGTCCCCTGGCCTGTCATTGACCATGGGCATGGCAGACTGTGGGCACATGGTCAGCCCCATGACCAGCCCCAATGCAGAAGAGAAAGGGAGAGGGCCCCTCTGGGGGGCGAGGAACCTGGCCAGTACCCCCATTCCCCGAGACAGCCCTGTGTTGAGTCCGGGCTGAAGTATGGGGCCCTCCACCCCTATCCTGCTGTGCCTCAGGCCATGCTGAAGCCCTTCTCTCCAGGTGAGTTCTGGTGGCAACAAAAAAGTCACTCACATCCAGGCCCAGCAAGCCACAGGTCCAAGTGCTGGCTTTGCAGAACTGCTGTGTGCGTCCTGGCCCAAATCCCAGCCAGGGAGGTGGCGGCTGAAAGGCAGACCTGTGGCCTGGCTTTCGGTTTCAGGCTGAGTGTGGGAGCCCAAATCAAGGGCTCCGAGAAAAGCCTCTCGCATCTGCAGCTGGAAACCCCCGAGACTCCCAGAGGGGCGGAAGGCACAGGGGATAATGGCAGGAAGCTCCAAGTCCCCAAGTCACCGCGGTGCCTCTCTCCTCCTAGAACCCAAGTGTGGTTTCTTCAGGAACACAGGAAAAGGTTTTGGGAGGCAAGGTGGACTCTGCTTCCTTCTGGAAGCTCGTCTGATTGGTCCCACTATGACAGATGGACAGACGTGGAGAAGCATCAGGCAGGGGTCCTCTGGGCCTTGTGACCCCATTGCTGGCTGGAAGAGGGTGTTGGGTCAGGGGTGGACACCTGGCAGCCCCTCACAGGGGTGGCGGATTTTCAAATCCAGAGAGGAAAATATGACTTGACTGTGCGATTAGAGGGCAGGACAATGGTCCCCTTGAGTAGGGTTGGCTGGGAGGGGACTGACCCCAGCAGGGTCTTCTGAGGGCTGGGTGTGTTCTGTTTCGCCGTCTGGCGCTCACTCCATGGGATCGCTCAGCCCGTGGGAATCATTTATGATTCACACTTTTGTGTGCATTGCGCGTCTGTGAATTTTTTTAATTCATAAGACTTTGGAATTTTAAAGTCTGGTAGTTTAAGAATTTTAGCTGGGCGCCAGTGGCTCACATCTGTAAGCTATGTGGGAGGCTAGGATCGGGAGGATCAAGGTTCGAGGCCAGCCTGGGCAAATAGTTTTCAAGAACCCTTCTCCAAAACAACCAGAGCAAAATGGACTGGAGTGTGGCTCAAGCTGTAGAGAGACTGCTTTGCAAGTGGAAGCTCTGAGTTCAAATACCAGGCCCACTTAAAAAAAAGTTTAAGTGTGGCGTTCCTCAAAAGGTAAAAGGGTGGCCAAAGGCCCAGCAATTTCACCCCGAGGTTCATACACCAGAAAACTGGAAGAAGATTTGTGCATATGAAATGTATAGGAGTGTTCATGACAGTATTAGTCATGATCATCCCAAGTGGAGACAACCCAAATGTCCTTCTGTGGACGAATGGGTGGTTAATAGGTCTATCCAAAATGGAATATTACTTGGCAGGGAAAAGTGAGGTGTGGACTTGTGCCACGACAGGGATGATCAAGTAACCATGCTGGGTGAGGGAAGTCAGGTACAGAGCACCAGACACCGTGGGACTCCAGTGACAGGAGTCGTCCAGGAGAGGCAGATCCACAGGGAAGAGGAGGTTAGTGGGTGTCTGGAAGGCTTTGGGTGAGGGATTTAAGGAGTGTGTTTGGGAGGGGGTTTGTTGCACACATGAAAATGATCTAAGTGGATTATAGTGGAGGTTGGATAACTCTGTTTATACTCTAAATGTCGTTAGTTGTACTTTTCAAGTGGACAGGTTGTTTGGCATGGGGACTGTCACTCAAGAAAGCTGTCGTAAGAAACTCAGTAGGGCACTGGTGTTGGAGAGGACATCTGAGGATCCGGGTGTGGTGACCCACACCTGGAATCCCAGCACTCGGGAGGTGGAGGTAGGAGGATTTCAAGTTCCAGGCCAGCGTAGGCGTTAGAGACAATGTGCAAAAAAAAGAGACAGGAAAGAGAGAGAGAGAGCGAGCAAGAGAGAGAGAGAGAGAGAGAGAGAGAGAGAGAGGGGAGAGAGAGAGAGAGAGAGAGAGAGAGAGAGAGAGAGAGAGAGGAGAGAGAGAGAGAGAGAGAGAGAGAGAGAGGAGAGAGAGAGAGAGAGAGAATGAAAGAAAGGACACCTGAGGGGCTGGCAGAGCGGCTCAGGTAGTACAGCTCCTGCCTTGCAAGCATGAGGCCCTGAGTTCAAACCTCAGTTGTAAAAAAAAGTCAAAAAAAGAAAAGGACACCTGACGTGCAAAGGCTCCTGCCCTGGAAGGAGGGGGTGGTGAGAGCCCGCCCTTCTGCCCCTTTTGCTGTGCCTCGTCCCTGCCCACGCGGAGGGCAGCTCTTTGCCACTCAGGCCACCATCGCTCAGGCTGACTCCTGTGGAAGCCCCTCACAGACGTTTCCAGAAACAGCTCAGGGGACCCTGCCTGTCTCCCGCGGTGGCTGTGCTGCTCACAGTCCCGCCAACCACTCCGTCCTCCCCAGCACGTGCTGGCCGCGTCCTGACGGACGTCCATGGCCCCAGACTGTGGGTCGAGATGCGTGATTCACGGGAGAGCCCAGGCGTTGGGCTCTGCCATATCCCGGTGCTTCCTTGGCCAAGTTGCTTAACCTCTCTGGGCCCTGGGAAAAGCAGCACAGCACATGGAGTGCTTGGCTCTGGACCATTTGCCCTGCTGGCTTTGAAGCCGGGACCCCTGGATCCCACTCGTCTGCGGCTTAGATCCCGCGGCAAAGCCCCCTGTCCTCCCCACCTGGCAGTCCCGAGAGTGTCATCGTGCCCAGTCTTCGTGACCCTGGAGCCCACATGACTGCACATCTCTCTCTTTCTCTCTAGCGTTACTGGGATTTGAACTCAGGGCCTCGCTCTTGCTAGGCAGGCAATCTACCACTTGAGCCAGGCTCCCCGTCCTTTTTATTTTAGTTATTTTTAGAATAGGGTCTCGTGTTTTTCCAGCCTTAGACCACAGTCCTCCTATTCAAGTCTCCCACGTAGCTGGGATGGCAGGGACACACCACCATGCCCAGTTGATGGGGTAAGATGGGGTCTTGATAACTTTTTGCCGGGGCTGGTCTCAAACCTCGATCCTCCTGGTCTCTACCTCCCACGTAGCTAGGATTACAGGTGTGCGCCACTGCACTGACCTGACTGGCCATCTCCTTAAAGTCCTTCCCCAAACATGGCTACAAAGCCAACCTCTTAAGTCAAACCATCCCTAACGCCAGCCCACGGGGAGTAAATATCCACCCATCCAACCGTTTTTGCTTGACACAATGAATGAGATAAGGCATAGGCACAGCTGCTGTAACAAAAACCAGTGCTAGCAGAGTGCATTTCAATCTCATGCAGCAGTCCAAATACAAGCCATCCGACAGCTAAGGTGGCTTCATGGTGCAGAGATCCAGATTCCCTCTGTGTCACAGTTTCCCATCTTCATTCTTGGCTTCCATCTCAATGATCCAAAAGGGCTGCCCTAACTCCTGCCATTCCAACTACATTCCACCAAAGCATGGCATGATCCCAAAGTGGTACCATACTGCCTGTAGAAGAAGACAAGAAATGTAGTCTTTAGCTGACAGGGCCATAATCCAGTGAAAAATTCTCTTTCAGTGGATTAAAGGAAAAAAATACTCAGCGATAATTCAAAATTATCCAGTGATACTTATTAAAGCATGGTGCAGAGGACTTCACTCGGGACCACTGCAGTCGGGTCTTGCAGGGAGAGGAGGGAGACACATTGGACGGAACTCCAAACCCGCAGCTTATACCCGGGGGGAGGTGGCGGGGAGGGCTGGGACAGGAGGCAGAGACATCAGGAATCTGATGATTCTGGCCCATCCAGCCTGCTAGGATTCTCGAAGCAGGCAGGCCAGGGTGATGGGCATCCCATGCAGGGTGCAGGGGATGAGGACCCGACCACGTAGGAAGGGTGGCCAGATAAGGGGGACGGGTCCTTGCTAAGCTGGCTCAGCAGTGGAGACTCCGCACGAGGTGCACAGAAGGCCTGGGAGAGGGTCAGGGGTCCGAGTGTGTCTGGCCAACTAAGAGTCTCTGCCAGGTGTGAAAAGGTGTCGAAGGAGGTGCTGGCCTTGACCTAATCAACCCCATTTTGTCCCCACTGGACTCAACTTTACCTCTTAAACTTTTGTGCTCTAGGACTGACTAATGACCACCTGCAGGAAAGGGACAGAAAATACACCTGGCGACAGTAATGACAGCTTCTCCAGAACCCCTCACAGAAACAGAAGTGGGATGAGGATCGATCAGCCCATGGGCTGACACCTGCTTGGCCAGCTGTGCACTTGCACCCCCTTCTTCTCTAAGTCCTCAGAGTTCCTGGGAGCCCCCCGAAAACAGGCTTGGGCTATTGAACCTTTTATCTTCTCTTCTGATCCAGCCACGTTGAATACATCCTTCTCAGCCCTTTGCCACTCCTCATCTCTTTTATTGATGTAATGGACGAGTGGCTGAGCCTGATCTGTTGGTGTTCTTTCCAGAACTCAGGCTTTTGCCCTAAAACTCTGGTTACAATATTAGAGTCAGCTGGTAGTTTTTGCCATAGGCGTGGTGGCTCACTCCTGTAATCCCAGCTACTCAGGAGGCAGAGGCAGGAGGATCAAGAGTTGGAGGTGGTCTGGGACAAGTTAGAGAGACCCCTTCTCACAAGCAAAGGGGCTTGTGGAGTGGCTTGAGCCCAGTGTGCACAAGGCCCTGGGTTCAATCCTCAGTCTTCTTCCCAAGTCCCCCCAAAAAAAGAACAGAAAAATTTAATTTTATTCTCGAGACTGGGTGAACGCCAAGTGTGCGAGGAGGCAGGAGTGGGAGCAAAGCTTCCAAGCGAAAGGTGTTCACGTTTCCTTTAGTAGAACGTCCCTTTGTGTGCAGCAGGCACTGGTGTGCAGGCTGTGTACCGAGCTCTCTGTACTGAGTACCTACTGTGTACTAGGCTCGGATGGGGGACACCGAGGTAGAAACAAATCCAGCCTGACCTCAAAAGACTCTCAGGATGTACGGGCAGTGCTCACAGCCACACGGGAAAATCCAGCCGTTAGAGCCATGCCTGCTGGGGTTGGGGTGGGGCCTGGGGAAGGGTGGGCTGTTACTTATCAGCATCAGCTGCTGGGACTAGACTCTACCCACCCCATGTTGTCCATCTGTGGCCTGTTTCTGACGATCAAGGCCTGCAGCAGCTGCCGTGGGCCTCTGCCACAGAGGTAGCAGCGGTCTCAAGGGACTTGGGCCTGTAGAAGTGGCTGAGAGGGTGAGGGGTGTGTGGCTGGCTGGATTCCCATCCTGGGGACTTGTGGGACATGAAGATAAACCTTGCCCTGGTTTTCTCGGGACTCTTCCAGTTTTAGCACTGGGAGCCACCTCAGTGCAGGAAATTTGGTGGGGTTTTTTTGTTTTGTTATTGTTATTTTGAGGCAGGGTCTCCCTACGTTGCCCAGGCTGACCTCACTCTTGTGATCCTCCAGCCTCCTGAGTGCTGAGATTACAGGTGTGTGCCACCATGCCTGGCTCTCCCAAGGGATTTGGGATGTACGGCCAGGTTGAGGGGTCCAGGGCTGGGTGAGGATGAGGCCCAGCCAAGGTGCAGTGGGAATGGGTTCTGCCTTCTCGCTCAGGTTGGAGTCAAGGAGGGGTGGAGAAGGGGCCCTGGCTGGGTCCCACTGACTTCCTCCTTCATTTGTTCATTCAGTCATTCAGACATCAACTATGCATGGAGGAGGGCCATGGGCCACATGCTGTCCTGGGGCTCTGGGGGACAGAGGTTTCCACGGAATACATTTGAGTGGGGTAAACACAGGAAGGAGCACGTCACCTGGCCACTTCCAGTGTGAGTGCAGAGCAGCCCAGTGGGGACGGGTGAGTGAACTCAGACACGTGGACATGAAGTCCCTGGATGTCCTGTGACAAAGGACCACAGCTGGGTGGCTTACAATGGCAGGAATTTTCTCACACAGCTTGGAGGGCAGAGTCTGACATCGGGGTGTCAGCGGGGTTGGCTCCCCTGGTGGCTCTGAGGACAGAGCTGGTTGGTTCTCTCCCAGCTTTGGCTGCAGGCATCCCCGATGGTCCTTGGCTTCTGGCCTGCCTCTCCATCTCTGCCTCTGTCACACATGGCTTCCGTCCCTGTCTTCCTGTGTCATTTTCTTTTCTTTCTCTTTTGTTTTATTAGCTATGTCACTTGTACAAAGGGGTTTCATTGTGATATTCCCATACCTGTGTAGGACACTTTGACCAGATCCACCTTCTCTATTCACCTCCTTTTCTTATAAGAGTGCTAGGGTCCACCCTATTCAGGATGTTCCCATCTTAAGATCTTTAATTACACCAGGAAGATCCCTTTTCCAAAGAAGTTCACACTGCCAGGCTCCAGAGGTCAGGGTGGGGACATACCATGTTTGGGGGCCACCGTTTAATTCACTATGGCTGTAGTTTGCCAGTGTGAGACGTGCCTCGGTATAAATCATTCCAGAAACCGATTCTAAAACCATGATGGGTGGGCACAGGGGGCATGGGCAGGGCTTGGGATGCAATGCAATGTGGGTTGCATTATTGGGTGGTCACCTTGGTGGGTCTCAGTGTCATCCACCTGCTTGAGGGCCAAGGGGATCCAGTGTGGGGATGGCAACTCCTGGAAGTCATCGCTTGGGTGAGCTGGGGCTTGGCCACCCCAGCCCCTTTGGCCTCTTCTGCTGGGCCTGGTGGCTTAGTTAAGGAAGGCAGAAAAAGTCCCCAGGCAGAGGTCAAGGTGTCTGCAGATGTGGGAGTGGTGCAAGACGTGCTGGCTGGGCACCCACTGGCTGCTCCAGGAAGTGACATTTGAGTGGCTACCTGAAGGATATGAAAAAGCCACCATATGACCAGCAGGTGACAGGCAGGCCAGGAAAAGTCCCAGGGCAGGAGCAAGCTTGGTGTGTCCCAAAGCCAGCCACTAAGAATGGCAGCCCAGTGGGAGTTAATGCCAGAGGGGACAGAGCCAAGGTGGGGAAAGATTCGATCATGTGAGCAGTAGGTGGCCTTTGAAGACTGTACGGGACTCAGTTCCTGAGTGACAGGCCCCTCATATCATGCCCAGTCTGCGGGAGGGAGGCCCAGAGGGAGGCAGAGGACTACAGAGTCTGTCTTGCCCAGCTGGGTGGCCAGTTCCTTCCCCTCTCTAAGCCGAAGCTTCCCACCTGGAAAGGGCATTTGGTGACTGCATGACTCCCTCGAGCAGAGCCCCCCCGAGGACCACTGGGGAGGGTCTCAGGCCGAAGTGACCAGGCCTGGACCAGTCAAGGTCTCTTGGCAGGGTGGGGCCTTTGTCAAGGTCCCCGCTGTGTGGTTGGGTTTTTCCAAAAGTGAACTGAGCTAAAATTGTGAATTATGAGCTCTGTGGCTGGGAGGCAAGTCTGAGAAATGAAAATTGGGCCTTGAGGTGCCTGGAGCAGCGTGTGTCCAGCCCTGGGGACAGGCGGCCGTCTGGCACAGGGTCTCCATGCTGGCAATGTGGCTCCACTCGGCCTTCACAATGAACTTGGAGAGACTTGAACGGGGCTCTGAGAGCCAGGGACTGCGGGAGCGGGCTGGCCCCACAGGGAAGCCCAGTGGGCTCTCATCTTGGTTAGTGGCCCCAGTCGCAGTGTACTCAGACCCTGGCTGCCTGGAGAACCAGCCCCATTCACAGTTCTCCTTCAATACACCCCAAAAAGCCCCAGTGTGGTTACAGAGCCCCACGACACAGGGCACTCACTTACCAAGCGTTTGCTTCTGCCAGGCTCTGTGTGGTTTAAAGGAGGAAGGACCGGTCCCGTTCCCATTTTAGGCATGAGGAGCAAGAACCACAAAGACACGAATTCACCTCATGGAAGACAGAGAGACCTGTGTCTCTGTCCACATAAAAAGACATGGAATCAGCAGAGGTGTCCATCAAGGTGTCAAGAGAAAAAGAAAATGCACAGTGGGATGTTTGGTACTCAGCCATAAAAACGAATGACATTCTGTCGTTGACAGGAGCTGAACTTAAATACACAAACGCACAATGGAACATTACTTAGCCGTAAAAAAGAATGAAATCTTGTCATTTGGGGCAACATGGATGGAGCTGGAGGACACTATGTGAGGGGAAATAAGCCAGTCTCGGAAGGACAAATGCCAGGTGACCTCACTCTGGTGTGGAAGACACAAAATTGGTCTCACAGATATAGAGGGTAGGAGAATGGTCACTAGAGGACCAGAAGGGGAGTGGGAAGGAGGGACAGGAGGAGGATGGACAACAGGTGCCAAAATATAGACAGGAGGAATAAGTTCTGCTTTCAATAGCACAATAATAAATTGCTGGCCACAATTTATTCCATATTTCATAATAACTAGGAGAGTTTGAAGGTGATCCTTACACATCGTATACACGTATTGAATTACCATGTGTCAATTTAAAATCGAAGATTAAAAAATAGGATTGTAGTCAAGCACATGGTTGGACTACATTTCCCAGCAACCCTGGCCATTGGGTGTGGTCACGTGACTATGTTCTGTCCAATGGTATTTGTGCCTCTTCTGGGTCGTAAGAGAACTACTTCCTCTCCACTTCCTGGATGTGGAAGACAGGCCTCCCAGGGCATCATGGGGCCTCAGGAGGGAGAGAGCTGGAATCCTCCCAAGCGCACAATTATTGCCCTGGCCAATTAGATGCTATTCCAGGACCCTAAACGAGCCAGCGCTAAGTTTCCATAGTTAGAGATTGCAAACTCTGCTCATTGCAGCAGCCTAGCCCAGCCGAAGGCGTAAGCACCAGCACTGAGGCAGAGGCTGCATTTACACCCAGGTTTAAATCAGACTTGGGGAGCCTCAGATCTTGATCACTGTGGGCGTGGGATGGTGATGACCTGCCACCAGTGGGCCTGGACAAATGAGTGCCCCATGAGGTTATTCCACAAGCACCACGCTCCCTTGCCTGCTAACCTCAGCCCCCTAAACTGCTGGTGTGCTCAGAGTCAGGGCTGCACCTGGCCCCTGAGCGCCAGGCAGCTATAGCAGGGACCGATTTGGGGACCACTATACAGGATGTCTGAGCCCTTGCTCCTCCAGGCCCCAGGCTTTGGTGCTGAGTCCCACTCCCCACCTAGGACCTCATCCCCCCACCCCATTACATCACTTCTGCTGCTCCTCGTCACACACAGATGCCCCATTGCCTGAGCTGTGTTGCAACGTCTCTGAGCGCCCACAAGGAGAGGTATCTGAGTTGGGGGTCCTGTTACCCCCCAGGGGCCCTCTCTGTAAATGGGTTCAGCTGGCAGATGTGAGGACTCTGTCTACCTCCACCTGCTGACAGTCCTTCATGGTCAGCTGGACTGGGTTTCCTGTTGCTACAGCAAAGTGCCTGAGAACAGATAACTTATAAAGAATGGAAGCTTATCAAGAGCCTGATGTGTGCATCTGGTGAGAACTGCCTGTCTAGGGATGCCTCCTTGCACATCGTAACACTGCCAGGGGCAAGGCAAGGTGACACAAAACATGCATTCCAGCTCAGATCATTCTTCCTCTTCTTGGAAACCCACTATAGTCATCATGGTCACCTGCATGACCTGTCTAATCTTTACTACCTCCCAAGCGTCCCAACTCCAGAGTCCATTAGTGTACGGATTTGGGGGCGAGGTTTCCAACATGTGAACTTGGGGAGACACAGTCAAACCATAGCAGTGGCTCTGGTCCACTCTTCTGCCTGGCAGCTCCAGGCCCAACTGGTGTGACCCAAAAGGAGAGAAAGGGCATCACTGAGAACTTAATGCCACCCTACTGGCCAATCCATGCCAAGCGAGTGAGTGGCAAATGTGGAGTGCATCCCATATCCCGTGTGTCCCAGGTCCCCACAGCACTTGGATCTTCTTACCGTCTTCATGCTAGAGTTTGTTGTTGTTTTGCGGTGCTGGAGATGAACCCAGGGTCTCGCTCATGCTAGGCAAGCTCCTTACCTTGAGCTACACATCTACCCTTTGTGTTTGCATTTTGTCTTTGAGACAGGCTCTCGCTAACTTTGTCTAGGCTGGCCTTGAATTCCGGATGTGCCTGCCTCTGTCTCCTGAGTAGCCGGTGCCACCTTGCCAGGTATCAATGCAGGTTTTGCCTGGGTGCGCCCTGGGGGAAGTTGTGTCCCTGCTGGGGACCATGGCTGTGGTGGAGTATAAAAACTCCAGTCCCCTCTCCACTGAAGAGTCTCTCGAGCACCTAGTGGAGTGAGCCACAAGACAGGCACCTTCTGTCACAGGCCGAACTGTGTCCCCAAGTCCCTTGACATGGAGCTCTAGTTGCAGAAAGGGCCATGTAGATGATTTGTTAGTGAAGTCATACTGGGGCTCCTCATCCAACAGGACCAGTTCCTCATAAAAATGGGAAATTTGCCAGGTGTGGTGGCACACACCTATAATCCCAGAACTCGGAAGGCTGAGGCAAGAGGATCAGGAGTTCAAAGCCAGCCTGGGCTACATAGCAATACCCTGACTCAAAAAACCAAAAGGGGGTGCAGACTTAAACACAGATAGTACGCAAGGACTATGGACACAATCCTGCCACAAGCTAGGAGCTGGCAGGAGCCAGGAGAGAAGCCTGGAATAGCTACAGAAGGAGCGAGGCCAAGGCCCTGCCCACACCTTCACCTTGAGCCTCCAGCCTGCAGAAGCATGAGAAAATATGTTGTGTGGTTCAAGCCACTCAGTGTGTGGGAGAGACAGGCTCAGCTGCCAGTCCTCAAGAAAGCCAGAACAGGGGAACGAGAGAAGTGGTGACATCTAACTTTTATTTTTATGTACCCCGGGCTGGCCTTGAACTCTTAATACTTCAGCCTCAGCCTTCCAAGTGCTGGGATTACAGATGTGTGTTCACCACCCTGCCTGGCTTGACATCTAACATTTAAATATTGGCAGTTAACCTCATCTTGCTGTTGTTCATTTGTTGGTTTAAACTTCCAAGTTTCAACTGAAATGTGTGGAGATCAGACATTGGCCTTTGGACGGGCATTTGGCCAAGTCACCTTTGGCTGGGACCACACACCCCAGTTTTGTGTGTGGAAGAGCTCTGAGCAGGAAGGAACCACGAGATATACTTGTGGTTCTATCACACATCAACCAGCGGATGCTCTGGGCTCCAAACCTCGTGGGTGAAGTTCATCCTGCTTAAAAAGTTCTCTGGGCCTCAGTCTTCTTGTCTATAAAATGGGTACACGCCCCTGGCCTACACCCTGGGATGGCAGTGAGGGAAGGCTGGCATGGTTTATTTAGCAAGCATGTATTCCGTGCAGTCTACATTCTAAGCACGTGATAAAGCACAAGCCCTTTATTCTATCCAAGGGCCCTCTAAAGTATTATTCTCCTTCGTTCACTCAGTCGTTCATTCATCTGGCCCAGAGGGGTTTCGTAACTTATCCGAGATCACTCAGCTTTTAACAGGCAAACTTAGCGTGAAGCTGAGTGTGAGGCTTTTAGCCAGCTCAAGCGCCGCCTCTCCCGAGGCATTAAAAGACTTCCCAGATGACTGTGTTTTTGTTTTGCTTTGGGTTTTGGTAAATAGGAGGAGGGGCTGGGCACACATTCTTGGCCCCTTTGACTTCGTCAGACTGCCAGGAGCAGGAGCTGCCCAGCGTCCATGGGGTGGCACAAGACTTCCTCGTCTGTCTGGACAGGGGCCAAGCCCTGGCCAGCAGCCTGTGTCCTTTCTCCCCAACAGAGCATTTCCCGTAAGTGGTGACTCCCAGTCTGGCACTTGGGCCTGCGGGGGGGGGGGGCAGGCAGCCAGGGGAGGCCCGGCCTCCTCCTTCCCCAGTCCGGCCTGGCCCAGATTCCTGCTGTGGAGCAGAAAGTGGCTCTGTCACAGCTCATGGCTTTTGTGTGTCCTCAACATGGGAGCCTGGGCGGGGGGTGGTGAGAGAGAGAGAGAGAGAGAGAGAGAGAGTGAGAGAGAGAGAGAACTGGATCACACCAGACCCAGGTGGGAATCCAGGCCTCTCCGCTGGAGCCACATTGTCCTCACCTGTAGTCTGGGCAGCGAGTCCCCAACTTCCTGGGGGTTGTTCACCCCTTCACCCACATACTCCACGCCCGTGGTGTGCCTGGCTCTGCCCTCATTGGATAGAAAAACACGAATCTGTTTTAGAGATAATTCCCTACTGAGGGCACAGGGCAGACAAGGGTTGGCACACCAATAGAGAATTGTAGGTCATAGAAAGTGCTAGAAAGGGAACGAGTATGTCAGGCTGTGTTCTTGATCCCAGAACCTAGAGGGGGACACGAGCTAGGGGTCAGGGAAGGAGAAGAGACCTCATATTTGCAGCCCTGGGAGAATCAGGATGGGTCGGCACTCTGGCAGGAAGACAGTGGGTGCAAAGGCCCTGAGGTAGGAAGGGGGTTGAGGGTTGCTGGAAATCTCAGCCTGGCTGGTGTCATGAGAGTTGGGGGATGGGGCTGAGTGACTAGGCAACACAGGGGGGTGGCATGTGGTGAAGGGCAGTTCAACTGGACCTCCAGCTGCTGGGGGAGAAGCCAGCCTTCCGCTCCTCCCAGCTGCTCCAAAGGAGGCCACAGGTCCAAGCAGCACCTGCCCACTCTCTCAGCCACCTGCAGAGAAGGCCCTGTGAACCTGACACTGCCACCTTGTCCTAGCCCTTGATGGATGGCAGGCTTTTTTGAACCTCTTTTTCCATGGCCCTGGGAAGAGGGAGGATTGTTGGGGAGGACAGGTGGGCTGCATCAAAGCTTGGGGTGTCCCTTTTTGTCCCATCTGGAATTTCCTGACTTAGAGGAGGGAACAGCTGGCCACAGGCAGAGCCCACAGGGAGCCAACCTGGGATACCCAAAAGAAGCAGCCTGGAGCCCCAGAAGTGACATCTGGCAGCTAGGAAAGACCACAGGGAGGGGACAAGGACTGGCAGCTGGGATGAGGATCTCAGGGCTCCCCTCCCCCTCGCTGGGCACCGAGGACATCACAGGTGGTGAAACAGCCACAGGCCAAGCATGTCCAGCTCTCTGTCCTGCAGACAAAAAAAAGGGCAGGTGGCATTGAGAGTTAAGTAGCAAGGTGGCGGTCACAAGTATCAGGGTGCATCACACGGACAGGCCCTGAGCTGCACCTGTTCTCCGACAGGCAGGATGGAGGCGGCACCCCTAGGCCCGTCGCACTGGGGCAGGGCCATTTCTTCCCTGAGCCCCATGTTGCCCTGGCGGCATTCCCTAAGTTCCTGCTTGCCCCAAGTTCTGCCCCTCTGGCACTTGGCAAAGGTTCTGCTCTCCCTACCCAGCCAGAGCTGCCGACTCAGAAAATGCAAACAAGGCAGCCTGGCTGTACTGTACAGATATTTAGAAACTGCTTGTGCTCGGGGTTGGACAAGGTGGCTCACACCTGTAATCCCAGCTACTTAGGAGGCAGAGATCAGGAGGGATGGTGGTTCCAGGCTGGCGGAGGGATGGGGGAGTTAAACTCATCCCAACCAACAAGTTGGTGTGGTGGTAGGTACCTGTAATCCCAGCAACACGGGGTATAGGTAGTAGGATCTCAGTCCAGGCCAGCCCTGGGCAAAATAACACAAGACCCTACCTAAAAAATAACCTAAAACAAAACAGGGCTGGCAAAGTGGCTCAAGTGGTAGAGCACCCGCCTTGAAAGCACAGGGCTTCAAGTTCAAGTCCCAGTACCACCACCGAGGAAAATAAAGCACTGAGCCCTTACAGGCCCACAAGTTAGCTGGAAGCAGGACAGAGCTTGGTGTCCCTGTCTTTGTTCTGAGCAGTGACCTTGCAGCTGCCTTGGAATCCAGGAAGGGCAGGAGATGGATAATGTCTTGTGACAAGAGTCGAAACTGCCCTTAGCCACCAGTGACTCTCTTATGGTGACCAGGCCCCACCTGCCTGACCAGTCCTGAGACAGAACTGTACCTGTGGTCTGACCACCTCTGACCATAGGAGCACACCTGTGACCTGGACTGCTTAACTCTGCACACCTCGTCCCTCTGCCCCAGTTCTTCCCCTGTTTAAACCTTGAGTTCAGGTCTGTGCCCCCGAGATGGCCGCACTGCTTACTGTGTCTCTTCCCCAGCTGCCTTTGCCCTGGGATAAATCTCCTTCCCTGTTCTTCCATGGGGGCGAGTGGCTGACCTGACATGTGGGAGCCCCTGGTGGGGAGCCTCTGGCCCAGGACTCTGGTTACTCAGGGTCCCACGCCTCACTGAACTGATACTTGAGTTAAAACAGAGTAAGAATGACCAAACATGGTGGGAGGGGGAATAAGAGAGAAGACAGACAAGAAAGGTCTCAAACAGAGCAAGTCAAGCGGTAGACTGGTCCAGTGCACGTTAGGGAGCGGGGAGGAGAGGCCACTTGGAGCCTCTGCACTCTGATGCAGAGGAGGCAGCACGTGCAAAGGCCCTGGGGAGGGTGACAGCTCTGTGTGTTCTGAGAACTGGCAGAATCTGGCCACTGGGCCCTAATGACTGCCAGCAGCAGGCCACAGAGGGTAGCCAGTCCTGCCATGCAGACTCACGGGCCGTGTATAGGAGTTGGGCACCCACCTGATGAGAGGGCAAAGGCGAAAACCACCTTGTGGAGGATAGAGACCTGTCACCTCCATAGAGGCCCAGGATGGTTCTGATTGCTGAGCATAAAGTTAAGGGTGTCTGAGGGAAGACAGGGCCTTGTTTGTTGGGAAGCTCTCAGGCCGACCACTGCTATGCAGCGTGCAGATAAGACCCGGCTTTCTGTTTACCTGCCTCCCTCGCTTTGTTCCAGTCCAAGTCACAACAGGTTTCTGGGCCAAGTCCTCTGATCCCTCACCAACTGCTCCAGGGGTGGGGGTGAGGAGAGGCGGGATCCTTGGGGTGCCAGGCAGATGGACCGTTTCATTCAGGCAGGCCCCCCAGCTCAAGGATGCCACCCCGAGAACATGGGCTGAAGGAGGAGGTGCAAAGGACAGAGGGCCCCGGATCCTCCTGCATGCACGGTGGGACGGAGGACTGTGGACAGTCACAATTTAAACAAACTGTGGGAAACAAAAGTGCAATAAAGGGATGATTTGTGGGACTTCGGATAAAGTCCCTGATATTAAGGCTTACTGTTGGCAGGTGTGGGGGTTACGCCTGTAATCACAGCACCTGGGAGCCAGAGGCAGGAAGATAGCAAGTTTTAGCCAACCTGGGGACATGGCCGAGTCCTACAGTAGACTGTGTTACAGAGTGAGAAACTGTCTCAAAAATTAAAAAAAAAAAACCAAAAACCCAAACACCACCACCTTTATTGTTCATTTTTTAGGCACGAAAATAATGTTCTTGTAGCTTTAGCAATTCTCATCTGTAATCCTGGGAGGCTGAGATCGGGAGGATGGTGGTTCCAGACAAGCCAGGGCAAAAAAGTTCACAAGACCCCATCTTAACAGAAAATGCTGGGCACAGTGACATACCTGTCATCCCAGCAATGGCAGGAAGCATAAATAGGAGGATCACGGTCCAGATCAGCCTGGGCAAGAGGAGGTCCCTATCTTGAAAATAACCAGATTGAAAAAGGAGCAGAGATGTGGCTCAAGTGGTAGAGTGCCTGCCTTGCTAATGTAAAGCCCTGAGTTCAAATCCCCCCCCTGCCAAATCACAATTATTTTGGCTCCAGAGACAAAGCCCAGTTGCAGGGATCAGAGCTGGGGCTGTGCCTCCAAGCTTTGCAGGGATCTGAAAGGAGACCCTGCTCCTTCTCTGCTTTGGGTGGAGGCGCTGGGAGCCACTCAGTGTTTCCCAGGAGTCTCTGCTCCCACGCACTTCCCAGGGCCCCAGTGGAAAGCACATCCCCAATTCCTGACTTGGAGATGCCAAAGGCCTGGGGTGGGGGTGGGGAGGCTGAAATCTACCCGGTAACAGAAGGCACAGCAGCAGCCAATTTCAGGACCAATGACAAATCCACCCCCAAGTTCTCTGCACCCTCAGTCCTCTACCTCTGTGTGGACAGGTCAAGAGGGGGAGTGGAGTGATCTCTGATGGCAGTCAAGGTGGCTGAGAATGTCGGTTGGCCCCAAATGGGGTTTCTGAGGGGGTTTTCCCACCTCCCCGCCCCGACTCAACACACACCAGCTGCTGGTGATTTTCAGGGGAAGAGGAAAAGCCCCTAAATGTTCTCCAACGGCTTCTCACCTCCACCTGCCTCCACTGTGAGTCCCTTCCAGGCATGGGGGCTCAAGGGATGGCCTGGAGCCAGCTGTGGACAGGATGAGCCAGCAACACCCTCCAGAAGAGCAACTCAGAGACCTTCAGCTTCGGCCTTGGGAAGTTGTTAGAAACGCAGAATTTTAGGTGACCCCTTGAGCCTGAATCCATGTTCTGAACAGACCCCAGGCCCTTTGCATGCACATTTAAAGGTGGGAAGGGAAAGCACTTATTCTTTGGGGCAGGGAGGGTCCCCAGAGATCCCCTATTCCCCTTCTCAGGACCCCAAGGATCCAGGTGCTCAGGGGAGCCTCTCTGCACCCCACCCATCACTTGCTTCCCCTGTGTCTCCCCCCACTCCAGATTGGGCTCTGGCCCATTTGCAAATACCTGGAGGGGAGTGGGATGAGGTATAGCTGTTTTGTTTAAGTGGAATTGGAAAAGGTGTCATGTCCTATTTTATGCTCTTCCAGGAGAAGGGAAGGGACAACTGGGATTGCACTTCTGTACTGGCCACTGTAGTTCATGTCCCTCAAAACTTTGGGTAAATTCAGGTTAGGTTAGAACTGCGGTACACAGTCCAACATGTCATAGGAAAGTGACTGACCGATGGCTGCTCTGTCCATCAGAAGTGTGCAGTTTTAATGCACAGTAACAAGAAATGCTTATTTTATGATCTTTTCATTAAAACTCGTTCTTCGCCTGGGCATTTTGCAGCTCTGGTGCTGGATTTCACTCATGGAGCCTGAGTTAAGTGGCCCATGGTGTCTCGTGGATGGTGAGGCTTTCAGAAGCTGTCATAATTGTAGCATGGTTTGGGAACGGGGTTTTAAGGCCTTGGCTCCAGAAAATGGCCTCCCCCTGCCCACACATCTGTCAGGACTTTTATGGGGCCTTGGGGACCCTGGTCCTGCAATACGGATGAGAAATGGGGTAGCACCTTACTCCACGCCCAGCAGGGTGAACTGCTCAGGGGCTGTGGCCCAGTGGCCCTTTGGTGGTCAGT
The DNA here is from genome assembly GCF_047511655.1 of Castor canadensis. Taxonomy (NCBI): domain Eukaryota; kingdom Metazoa; phylum Chordata; class Mammalia; order Rodentia; family Castoridae; genus Castor; species Castor canadensis. The sequence continues at coordinate 8,878,548 of NC_133402.1, read as the reverse complement.
GGGGTTAGGAGGTCACAGGGGTGGGAACAGACACTATTGCCCCTGGTGGAAGGGCAAGGGGAAGGAATCCTGACCGAGGCATCTTGACAGTTCCATGCCCCTGGCTAGTGGTGTAACTGGTGTTCTAGATCAGAGACCTGAGTGGGCAGCGCTCCAACACCTCAGGTCTGGCCACTCGCCCCAATATGCCAACTAAAGAGTAATGGGGTAGGGCGGAGAAAGGAGATTTACTTTTGCAGGGGCTGGTAGCTGTGGGAAGGGGCTAAGCAGTGAGCCTTAGGTTTAAGCAGAGGAGGGATTGGGGCAGGGAGAGCCAGTTGTGCAGAACGAAGCAGTCCCAGGCAAAGTGTGGCCTGTGGCCCAGCTGATGTTACCTCAGTTCTAGTTCTGCGAGGGTTTTGGGAGGTATGTCATCTCTGTCATCACTTGAGGGGACAATGTCGTCCCCTGAGATGACTGATCACTCCTGCTCGAGGGTACAGCCTCGTCATCATGGGTCATGGTCCTCATTTGGGGGGGGGGTGGCCTGTCTTGCTTCCTGGGAGGTAGTTCAGTCCCCTGTCATAAGGATGTTATTGGTCAGTCCTGTCCTTCCTGGAAGCCAAGGTGACTGCAGGAGAGAGAGACTCAGAGCAAAAGAGCCAGATGCAGAATGGAGGCAGGGAGGCCAAGCTTTTCTCTTGCTTTCAGTCAACTCACTGACCCAGCGAGGAGACTGTACTTTTCAGCAAGAGCAGTTTAAGTGGCTGTAAGGGTGGGTGTGTAGGGGAAGGGGAGAGGGCAGGGGGTGACTGGGCAGGGGAGACCCTCAGATGGCCAATCATCTTCCCAGGGGAATTCCAGGAAGGCCTTCCGTATCACCAGCTATTTTGTATTCAGTGTGCCTGCGCGGCAGGTTGGTCCTTGGGGATCCCCCAGGTTGGGCCTGGGAATCTGCTTTTCCGAAGGGCCTGGGAAACTCGTAGCGGCGGCGGCGGGACAATGACGTCCCGCCCTGGTCATGTCCTGGTCACTCATTCTCGTTTTTTTGGAACATCCCCAACATTCCCTGACCCACCCCTACCATTCCTCCCAGGATCCCTGTCCCTTGTCCCCCAGAATCTTCCCTTCCTGGCGCCACAACCTGTGCCCTGGGGCCCCGCCCACTCTGGCCACGCCCCCAGGTCCCGCCCCCGCCCCGCCCAGAGCGAGCCCCCTCCCCAGCCCGCGACTGCGCTCTTGCCGCGCCCCGCCCCCACGAGCACCGGCACCTGCGCGGAGCGAGCCCCGACCCCCCCCAGGCCCGGGCCGTGCGCATGCGCCAGGTGGGCGCCGGGAGGATGAAGCAGGTGAGGGGCCGGGGACTGAGGCTGGGGTCGGGTGTGGGGAGGGTGATGGAGAACGGGCGCGCGGGGAGGGGCCGGGCAGGGAGGAGGAAGGATGCATGGAGCTCTGATCTCGGTGGTCAGGAGGGTGGATAAGGTCCCCAGGAGCTGAGGGACCAAGAAGGTGCACAGAGACCCGCCCAGGGGTGCAGGGCAGGCGGGGGAGGGGGCGGGCCTGCCATGTGCCCCCGGTGTCCCTCCCCCCCTAGGCCCTGGTGGACGATACTGAGGATGTGTGCCTGGACTTCGGTAACGAAGAGGAGCTGGCCTTTCGGAAGGCTAAGATCAGGTATGTCGGGACCAGGCCTTGCGCCAGCGTTCCTCAAAGCTGCAAATTCATTCTTCAGGTCACTGGTTGTGTCATTTAAAATATACTGAACAAACATCTGCGTGTGTCAGGGACATGCTTGGGGACTGAAGTGACAGTCCCTGCCCTCCTGGAGCCTGCAGACTGAGGCTGGGGGAGGGGCAGCTAACATTGAATAGGCAAAGGTATGAGCAAGATAATTGCAGAGCAAGGAAAAGGAAGGTGAAAAGAAAAAGGAAAGGCAGCATGAAGGATGGAGCTGAGACTCAGTGAAGACAAGCGGCCAGCCTTAGAGGACTCTGGAGGGAGAGGGGTCCAAGCTGAATGCAGTGGCAAGTACATAGGCCCTGTGGCTCTGCTGGAAGGCTCAGAAAGGCACTGTGGCTACTGGACAGTGCAGGAGGGGAGCAGGGTTGTCAGCAAGCTGGACAGGTGGAAAAGGATTTGAATTTTGTTGTATTAATCCCTGTTCAGCTTTAGCTAGATTGACTTGTCCTAGGTCAGGTCACAGGCCTGTCTGGGACCTTTACATCTCAGAAGGCAGTAGGACCCAGGTAGAAGAATGGCCTGGTGTGGCCCAGCCACACTCACCCAGTTTTGCCCATCTCCTTCTAACTTTTAGCGCCAGCAGAAATGGGGTCCTGGTGCCTAACAATTTTCCGCTTCGGGGGACCAAACCCAGGGCCTTGTGTATGCTAGGCAAGTGCTCTGCCACTGAGCCGCACCTGCAGTCCCAATGCCATTCCTTTTAAAATCTGTTTTTTTGTTTGATTGTGTGTGTGTGTGTGTGTGTGTGTGTGTGTGTGTGTGTGTGTTGCATCAGATCCTCTGATTCAAATCCAGTAGCCCCAGAATGGGTAGCCGGTCCCAGCTTCCCCAGCCACCATGGTAACAAGTGATCATAGCTGCATTGTCTCAGATGACAGCGTGTATTCTGCATTTCTGCAAGTTCAGTTAGTTCTCCTGGGTTTTGGCAGGGCCACACCCCCTTCTGGGGTGCTAGGGGAAAATCCGCTCTGCCATTCCCAGCTGTCTGCATCCTTAGGCATGGGCCCCTTCCATCCTGTTCTAGGCCAGGAGTGTGAGTGCGGATCTTCACCTCTCTCTGCTCCATCTTCAGAGAGTAACCATCTCTCTCTTTCTCTCCCTCTCTTCCCTGTTTCTCTCTAAAAAAAAAAAAAAAGTTTGTGATTGCACTGTAGGTCCCTGGATAATCCAGGTAACTGTCCCACTTCAGGATTCTTCCCTAAGTCAGGTGTGCAGAGTCCCTTTTGCCACAGGAGGCAACATTCAGAGATTAGACCCTCGATGTTTCAGGGCTGTTATTCATCTGCCATGGGGACTGATTGTCATTAAGGACCGACACCATAAGAGACCTGCAGTCCTGGGCAAGGGACCAGCTAACCTTCCGTATCCTGACCCTGAAGTGGTGGCTGAGGACAAGCAGCAAAATGGGCACAGCTTCTGCCTTACAGACTTGCCCGGATTCTGCCACTCCAGGTTGCACACATGCATTGTAGGATGCTTAGTCTCTTCTCCCCCTGGCACCAGTAGCACCAGTGAAGTAAGTGCCCAGACCTTGCCAGGAGTCCTCTGGGGGCAGACACCCCCGCCCCACCCCGCTGAGTGTTGGCAGCCAGGTGGTTACATATCAGGGTTTTACGCTGAGGGCTGCAGACGCCTGGCCCTTTTCTTGATGGATGAGAGGTGACAGCTGAACTGGGACCTGAGGTTGGGTAGGAGTTGAGAAAGGTGGCCATCCCACGATGAGCTTGGAGCTGAGAGCATGAGTCTCGGGGGTTAGGAGTGCAGCTGAGGCTGGTGCCACATCCCGAAAAGGCTTATAAGACAAGTTCTAGAACTTCCCTGTCTGCTAGAACTTTCTGTGAGTGATAGGGATGCACTACATTCACCCTATTCAATATGGCAGCCACCTGTGGATGCTGATTGGAAATGTGGCTAAGTGCGACTCAGCTCAGAAATTTTGATATTATTTAACTTTAATGAATTTAAATGTCGATAGCCACGTGTGGCTACCATACTGGACAGTACAGCTCTACCACTTGGTCACCATGGGAGGGTTTTGCAGAGGACAGCAATGTGGTCAGGGTGGCCGGTCAAGGGACAGAAGGAAGCAGGGAGCACAGGCTGGGAGCCTGGACCAGGGCTCTGGTGAGGTGACAGACAGAAGGACCCAGAGGTACCTGGATGATAGAACCCACTTGCCTTGCTGGTGGACAGGACGTGGAATGGGAACAGGGTGACACTCAGGCTTCTGGCCTGGTGGCCCAGGTGAAAGAGCATGTGTGGAGCTAAGACATGGCTCTCAGAATGGTCTCTGCTGGGTTTGGAGGAACACTCTAGAAGCCAGGCTCAGTGGGCCCCTGGAAGGAGAGGCCGGGAGCTTGAGCAGTTGTCAATCAGAGATCTGGAGGCGGGGCCTCCCCCAGCTGTGTGGGTTGGAGAGCCACAAATCCCAGAATCCTTTGGTTTGTCATATGCTGATTCCTGGGCCAGCCCTGGTCTTATTTCACCAGATCGACAGGGGCTAGGCCTAGGAGTGTGAATTTCAAATAGCTGTGGTTGATCTTGACGCACAGGAAATCCTGAGAACAAACCAACTCACCTAGATAGCAGTGTGGAAAGTAGATTCTTAACTGAGGTGTCTGAGTGGGAGTTAGGGCATCCAGGAACCTTTGAAAACTTTTATCTGAGTTTCATATGCGTCCCTCAGGGGAAGGATGAAAACCATAACTGGATTATTGAATGAGTCCACGACCTGGTCAAGCTCAGAGTCACCAGGATTGGGGCCTGGTGAAGCTCAGAGTCACCAGGATTGGGGCCTGGTCAAGCTCAGAGTCACCAGGATTGCCTTGGAAGGGAGGTGGCATTATGGAAGGGGGGGCCACAGCCGAGTGTGGAATATCGAGTCCCCTTCTTGCCTTACCACCTGCTGGTTTTGTGGTTTTTGTACAGGTCACCTTGCCTTGCCCAGCCTCCACCGACCTGTGTGTAAAATTGAGCTGTTTGAACCAGCCTGACCCCACCACGTGGTTGCTAGACAGTTTATTCAGTAAATATTTACCAGTGTTGGCTGGGTACCAGGTGCCGTGTTAAGCCCCAGGATTGGAGATGTGGTTCCTGCCCTTCCTGTCTGTGGTTCCAGATTAGGGAGGTGCGATGTTGTGACAGGGGCTCTTGGGGACAGAAAGGGGTGTTCCATCGCAGAGCTGGGCAGGCAGAGACATTAGCTGTGCTCTGTGTTATCCCACAGATGACTGGAGCTCGAACTCAGGGCCTCACACTTGCTAGGCAGGTGCTTTATCACTTGACCCACTTTGCCAACCCTTCAGTTTCTTTTCCTTTGGTTTTGACTATTTTTTGTTGTAATAAAAAATACAACAGGGCCAGGCATGGTATGGCAATACCTGTAATCCCCTCTACTCGGGAGGTGGAGCTAGGAGGATCTAGGTCTGAGGTTCCAAGGCCGGTCGGGGAAAAAGTGCGAAGCCCTATCTGCAAAACATGCTAAAAACAAAAAGAACTGCGAGCGTGACTCAAGTTGTAAAGGACTTGCTTCACAAGTTGTGAGGCCCTGAGTTCAATCCCCAGGACCGCCAAACAAAGCAGAAAGTAAAATTCGCCATGTTAACGATTGACTTTTAGTTGTCAGTTCAGTAGCGTTAGGCGAGGCTGCCTTGTTGATAAACAGAGCTCTTTCATCTTGTGCACCTGAAACTCATGACCACTCAACAGCCCCCGGGAGCCACCATTCTCCTTTCTGACTTCCGCAAAAGTGACATCAGACACATTCTTGTCCCTTTGTCCTTTTGTGACAGGCCTGACTTAGCACACGTCCTCAAGGTCATCCATGTTGTAGCATGTGTGTGATTTTTCTCCCCCCCACCACTTTTTTTTTATAGTACGAGGGTTTTGAACTCAGGGCTTTGTGCTTGCCACTTCCCCAGCCCTTTTAGCTTTAGGGATTTCTCAAGTATCTCAAGTATGTCCAGACTGGCCTGGACTACAGTCCTCTTATTTATGCTTCCTGTGTAGCTGAGATGACAGGTGTGTGCCAGTGCACCCAGCTTTTATTAATTAAGATGGGGTCTTGCGAACTTTTTCCCTGGGCTGACCTTGAACTGTGATCCTCCCAATCTCTGCCTCGCCAGTAGCTAGGATTACTGGTGTGGGCACTGTGCCAGCCCTTCGTTCCTTTCAGGATAAATGACATTCCATGTGAGGCTATGTCGCAGGCCGATCCGCTCATCCAAGGCCTGGCTGCTGGGACTAGGACTGCCTCCAGTTTTTCTGGATATGGATTCAGAAGTGGGTTGCAATTGCTTGGTTCTATTTTTAACTTTGTGAGGACCCTCCAAACTGTTTTCTGTGACAATGTCATCATTTTACAAGCCCATCAGCAGTGTTTGAGGATTCTCATTCCTTTGCATCCTTTCTAACAGTTCTGTTTTCTGGTGTTTAATTTTTTTTAGCTAAATTTCCTTTCTGTGGATAGTAGCCATGCCGATGGGTGTGAAGCAGTATCTCCTGGTGGCTGCAGACTGGCCTTTCCCCAGTGATGAGTGCCTGGGGCTCACTCACCTGCTCATCATCTTTGGAAAAATGTCTATTCAAGGGTGGGCACAGCGGCACACGCCTGTAATCTCAGATGCTCAGGAGGCAGAGGCAGGAGGATCTTCAATTCAAGGCAAGCTTGGGAAAGTTAATGAGACCCTATCTCACAAGCAAAATACAAAACCAAAGGGCTGGGGGACGTGGCTCAGTGGCAGAGCAATTACCTGGCATGTGTGAGGCCCTGGGCTCAGTCCCCGGTACTGGAAAAAAAAGTTTATTCGTCTGTTGCCATTTTTAAACTGGGATTTGAACTCAGGGCCTTGTGCTTTCTAGGCAGGTGCTCTTCCACCTGAGCCACTCCTCTGGCCCCTTTTGCTGTCACTGTTTTTTGAATAGTCTGGACTTCATTCCTGGAGGTGACTCTCCTATTTGTACCAGTGCTGGGATGACAGGTGGGCACCACCACACCCAGCTGTTTTTATTGGTTGAAATGGAGTTTCAAAACTTTGTGCCTGGTCTGGCCTTGATCAGAAAGGATTGATCAATCCTTTCGATCTCTGCCTCCTGAGTAGCTGGGATTACAGGCGTGAGCCACTGCACCCAGCCGTTGTCCGTTTTTAATCAGGTTAATTTTGTTGTTCTTTATGTATTCAGATATTAACCCCTCATCAGATACATGACTTGCAAATATTTTCTCCCATCCCATTAAAACTCATGATGCACATAAGTTTTAAAGTTTGATGTAGTTCCATTTGTCTGTTTTTACTTTTGTGGCCTGTTCTTTTTATATCATATTGTGTGTGTGTGTTTGGTGTTTTTTGGCAGCACTGGGATTTGAACTTGGGGCTTCATGCTTGCTAGGCAGGTGTTCTACTACTTGAGCCACTCCACCAAGCCTTTTTTGCATTGGATTTTTTCGAGATATGGTCTCAAGAACTGTTTGCCTGGTCTGGCCTTGAACTGCGATCCTCCTGATCTCTTGTCTCCTGAGTAGCTAGGATTACAGGCGTGAGCCAGCAGCACCCGGCTATTGTGTGTGCTTTTAATTGAAATATAATTCACATAGCATCAGTTTACTTATTTATTTATATATATATATATTTATTTATTTATTAGCTGGACTGGGGGTTTGAACTCAGAGCGTCACACTTGCAAATCAGGCATTCTGCTTGAGTCACACCTATAGTCAGTCCATTTTGCTCTAGTCATTTTGGAGATGGGGTCTCATGAACTCTTGCCCAGGCTGGCTTTGAACCATGATCCTCCTACTCTCAGCTTCCCAAGTAGCCAGGATTACAGGCGTGAGCCCCTGGCACCCAGCTAAATTCACACTTTTGAAGTCTACCATTCCGTGTGGTTTTTCTTGTGTTCAGAAGGTTATGCAGCCATCACCACTACCTAGTTCCAGAATTACTTTTTTATTACTCCACATGGGAACACCATACCCATGAAGTAGTCACTTCCCATTCCCCTCCTCCTCCCCAGCAGCCACCAGAGTCCTTTCTGTTCTTGCATTTTGCTTATTCTGCACATTTCGTATAAAGGAAATCGGGATGAGTCAGGGGTTCCCAGGAAAGAAGACCAATATAGATGAACACGTGTGCATGGTGTAGACCTGGTATCCATCAGGTCTTCAGAGATTCATTCACATGGTTTTGGAGGCCGAGGAAGACACAGTCTCTCCATGAACTGGAGACCAGGGAAGTTGGTGGTGGGCTCCCCGTGCAGGCCCCAAGCCTGAGAGCCCGCAGGGTGTGTGGAGGGGCTGTGTTGTGAGTCCAGTCTGAATGCAAGGTCCTAGCACTGTGTGTGTCCAAAGGTCTCAGAGCCACGCGTCTGGATGTCTGAGGGCGGGGGAAGACGATGTCTAGCTCAAGAGAGGGCAAATTCTCTCTTCCTCTGCCTTCTTTTTCTACGTTGAGGCTCTGATGGCGAGGTCCACCCACCTGCATTGTGGGGGTTGGAGCTCTTTTGCTCAGCCCATCAGCTCTTTTGGACACATCTAGAAAGAATGTTTAACCAACTAGCCGGGCACCCCTTAGCCCAGTGAAGTTGTCAAATGAAATTATATAACATGTGACCTTTTGTCTGGCTTATTTCACTTAGCAAAATGTATTCCAGGTTTGTCCATAGTTTGGAATTTATTAGTACTTCGTTCCTTTTCATGGCCAAATAATATTCCATTGTTTGGGTGTCCCACGTTTTGCTTACCGACTTATACGTTGGTGGGCATTTGAGTTCTTTCTGCTTTTTGTTCCCAGGTTTTTGTGGGCATGTTTCATTTTTTTCGGGCACATACATTCCAGGGCCGTATGGTAACTCTGTTATCTAGGCTGTATGCACACCACCTTTCAGTGGGTGTCAGGAGCTCCCGGCTGCCCTTGGGCAGTACGGTTGTGGGTAGGGGTTGGTGGACACTCATGGTGCCGATTCCTCAGCTCTGGCAGGTCACAGGGCAGAGACCCAGTCTCTTCATCTCATCTGGAGACCCAGTCCGGCTCCCCATGCAGCTCCTTTTGCCCTGCCACCCTTGCGGGCTGTGCTTGACTGCTGGGGTCACAGCCCAAGGGTGATGGGTCCCCTTGAGTCATAGAATATACCAAGTTGTCCTGTGACTCAGGACAAGACCATCTGGCTGCCTCACAGTTCCTCTAACCCAGGGCCAAGTAGCAGGGAGGTAAAGCAATCCCAGAATTCTCCAGTGCTGTGGAGCCCAGGTCACCCTCTATTCACAGTGCCCATGGACCTGAGCAGTGACCACACCACCCGCCAGGCCTCGGGTTTCTCACCTGTAAGACGGGGATGGCGTTGGGTCCATCATCGGGTCGTGAGTGTACACAGGAGGCCTCCCGTGTCCCTCGTGGGATTGTAGCTTGTCGCTGTTACTCCAAACATCATGTGACTTCTGAGGCTTGACTGCACAGGCCTGGGGTGCAGGCTCGACCCCGCCGGGCAGGACGTCACGCTGGGAGCTCCCGGAGCCATCGTTTCCCCTATGGAAACCATGTCTGTGCTTTTAAGACACTGTCCACACGAACTGCCTGAGCCTAGAGGCCACAGGTTCCCATGAATTGTCACCTAGGCGGGACAGTGTCCTCCCACCCCAGAGTTTTAGAACTGTCCCGGGTCTCAGCTGTCAGAGCTGGTTCGTTCGCAGGGTTTGGTCCTCGTTCTGCCCAGCGGGTGGGAGACTGAGAAGAGCTCCCCTCTGGTTTCAGGTTTGGAAGCAAACATCACGCAGAAAAAAGCTACCCCCGCCAGGCCAGGCCAGCTCATCACGTAATCGGTTCTTCTTGTCTCTTAAGGAGTTTCCCACGATTTGTCTTCCCATGTTGGCTACAAAACCATCCTCACAATGAGCCCGGATGAAGGTGGTGCTTGCTCTTAGGGGAAGCGTTAGAGAATGAACAGCGGTGCCAGGCGCTGTTTGGGGTGTTTTCTTTCGGATAATTCATCTGGTCTGCATGGGCAGCCTGGGAGACGGGTACTGTCGCTGTCGCTGCTGCTGTCGTTACTGAGGCACTGGGGATGCAGCCCGGGCCTCACGCACGCTGGGCGAGCGCTCTACCGCTTGAGCCAGGCCTCGGCCCTTTTGGCTTTTGCATTTTGTTTTGGAGACCTCGGCTGGCCTGGAACTCGTGATCCTCCTGCCTCTGCCTCCCGAGGAGCTGGGCTTACAGGTGTGTGCCCAGCTGGCATTAATATTTGATCAGAGTCAAGGTTATAGAAACTGAAGCAAAGAGAGCGAATGACCTGCCTGAGGCCCGCAGCTGTCGAGGCCACAGAGGGGCTGACTCTTAGGATCAGGAGCCATGACGCATGTTTAGTACAGCCGGTGCCCACGCAGGGTGACACAGTCGGGGATGAGCGTTGCTGTGGGGACATCAGAGCCAGGGCTTCCGTCTTCATTCTCTGGGGAGGACTTTTACTTTCCTGTGTGAATGAGAGGGCAGGGCTCTCTCCAGCTCTTTCCAGCGGTTTCTCAGGCTTGGCACTGCTGGCGCTTTGGGCTTCAAGGTCCTTTCCGGTGACGGCTGACCTGAGCGCTGGAGGGGTCTCAGCAGCATCCTTGGTTAGGAGCATCCAACCCAGGTGTGTCAACCGAAAACACCTCCACACGTTGCTGCTGTCCCCTGAAGAGCAAAATTACCCAGCTGAGATCTCTGCTGTCAGTTATTCACTCTGTGTCTGGAGTTTGGATTTGGATTTGAGGGGGCTTGGAGCCATCCCATCACCTTTGTGTGTGACACTGACCTAAGGGAAATTGGTGGTGGGGGTGCCAAAGAAGGAGAGGGGGCAGGTGGCAGTACACTGATGGCTTGGTGACCCGTCATTCTCAGCAAACACTGCAAGTGTGTCTCTAATTGCTACACACACACACAGGGACACACACACAGGGACACACACACACACACACATCCTGTGCAACACACTAAGCAGAGTAGTGATTTTGCCTTTGCTCTGTTGTTCATCCAGGAGGCCTGCCTGTCTGTGCGATGGCGGAGGACCCTTCACCAAGACCCCTGTCTCCTGTGTCTTTGGGGAGCCAGTCACATTGTCCCCAGGCCTCTAAAATCTATTTTGGAAAACACAGCAATATTGACACATAAGCAGGTCCCACCAAGAACTAATCATTTAATTTTAAGGAAGGTCCATGATTACCAAGGAAAATAACCCACAGAATCAGGGAAGTAGACAATTTTCAGTTCTCTTTGATCAGGGCACGGCATTGTATATTTTGAAATTAACTCCTTGCATCTCTAAGAGTTCAACTTCCTTTATTTATATTTCTCGTTCGCATGAATTTGTTTGCGTAAGCTATGCTAACAAGAAAATCACCGAAGAGCAACTTCTGCTTAGCTGTGACCCCCACAATCAGGAAGGCATTTGGGAACCAGGAGGGGACAGACAGAGCTGGAGGCTACATTTTGGACTTATCTAATTCACTTGTTCATTTACTGCAGGGTTCAGGTGACATGTGATAGCATCACCGTTGTTGAGGGGACTGTGCTGTGCATTGTGGGGTGCGCAGCAGCACCCCCGGCCTCACCTAACAGATGTCTCCACATATGGCTGGGGCACCCACAATCACCCCCCTGTTTCCACTGGTTTGTGTGCACTTCTCTGAGGAGGGTGAAGGTGCTGACAACGTTGATAAAAGGCCTAGCCATATATGCTGGTGGGGGACATTTCCTTACTTAACACCATCTCAGGTGCATGCCTGTAATCCCAGCTACTCAGGTGGATCTTGAATTCAAGGCCAGCTGGGGCAAAGTTAGCAAACCCTGTCAAACAAAAGGGCTGGGGGCACGGCTTAAGGGTAAAGCACTTGCCTAGCATGTAGGAGACGCTGGGCTCGATCCATTGGACAGCAAAGCGGACAAAACCCTGAAAGACTGACTCGGTAACTTCCAGGTGGAGCCCATGTTCCTCTGGCTATGTCCACCCCAGGCCTGAGCCCCTGTGTGTCTTAAAAGGCCAAAAAACAGTCAGAGCCTCTCGGACACCCTGTCTGGGAACGGCTGACTAACGCCCCATGCCTAAAGGCCTGGCATCACCATTGTCCATGGGATCAGACAGTCCTGCTGTGCCAGCTGGCTGTGACTCTGTTTACCCATTCGCACTTGTGGAAGTGGCTCCCTGGCATTCTTCCTTCCCTGCTGCTGGCTGGTCACGTACAGGAGGGCAAGGCTCAGTCCAGTTTCTCCACTGCACTCTGATCTAGCACTGTGCACAGTAAATAGTAGGTGCTCGATAATTGTGTTAGTGCTTGAAGATCAATTTATTAAAATTCATCCTTTTTTTTTTTTGGTGGTACCAGGGTTTGAACTCAGGACCTTGCAGTTGCTAGATGCCCCCTGCCCTTTTTGCTTTATTTTTCAAATAAGGGTCTTGAGTTTATGCTCAGGCTGGCCTAGACCCCAGCTGTCCTATTTACACCTCCTGTAGCTGGGATGACAGGTGTATGCCACCACACTGCACTTATTTGTTGAGATGGAGTCTTACTTCTCATTCAGGCTGACCTTGAAGCAAGTCCTCCCTCTCTCTACCTCCTGCATAGCTGAGATTATAAGTATGAGCACCCGGACTTAGTATTTCTTAAATACTGTCAATGATCAACTTTAAAATATTTATTAACTTCATTCTGTGTCCTTAAACGACTTAAAACAACCAAGTCAAATTAGCATCATTGGTTATTTTGGATGCAAAATTCCCCTGTAATCAAAAATACACACAGACAGCAGGTACAAAGCGTGCTGTTGTCAGTATGGTGGGGAGTTTTAATGGCCGATGAAACCCCTCAGGAAGGGACTACAAAATAAAGCAACGAACTATGTTAAATTGGAAAATGTGATTTTGAAATACTATCTTTAAAAGGACTTAAAAAATCCTCTTTGTTTTGAAATAACATCCAACTTACAGGAAGGTAGCCAGAATAGTGCAAAGATCTGATATGCAGCTTTACCCAGACCGCTGTTTGTGCGTGTGTGCGTGTGAGTGTGTCTTGCTGAAGTGCTTCACTGTGTACTTTCTTTTTTTTGTGGTACTGGGGTTTAAACTCAGGGCCTACACCTTGAGCCACTCCACCAGTCCTTTTTTGTTACGGGTTTTTTTCAGATAGGATCTCACCAACTATTTGCCTGGGCTGGCTTCGAACCTTGATCCTCCTGAGCTCTGCCTCCTGAGTACCTGGGATTATAGGCGTGAGCCACTGCACCCGACCTTCACTGTGTACTTTAAGACCCGGACATTCTCCTACAGGCCTTGGTCAAATTTAGGACATCATTAAATTGGCGCTTGATATCCCGTGTTCTGTTTTTTGGGGGGGTAGGGGGAGTACTGGGGAGGTGCGGTACCACTTGCACCATGCTTTCAACTCCCAGTGCCTGCATCTCCTCCTGAGTCCCATCCCCACTCCAGGCTCACCATTGCACTGGGTGGCCCTGGAACCCTTCGGAGCCTGCTCTTTCTGTTGGGTGTGGACATTTTGCAGAGTGAAGGCCAGCTCTCTTGAAGAACGTCCCTCAGCTCGGGTCTGTCTGATGGCTCTTGTGATTTGACCCACGTGAGGGTCCTTGGTAGAGGTGCTGCACAGAAGGTGTTACGTCCTAAAACCGTGTTTTCTTTTTTTGAACTCTGCCACTCCCACAGGTGGCCCAGAGACAGCCCATTTTGTCCCACCACCCCCACCACACCACTTACTTGCAACCCCAGCCTCCAGATTTGAGTCTTTACTTCTCTTTGCCGCTCAGAGACCCAGGACCCCTTGTGGAGGAGATGAGTCTGAGTCTCGGCCACGTTGGAAACACCCTTTGCTCGTCAGAATGGGGGAGTATATAAAATTTTTTAAGTTATAGGCTGTTCTAGAAGAATAAAGAAGCCAGTCACAGATCAGGCTGGGGCAGTGACTTGGTATCTACTGAGCTGACATGATTTTACTCAATTCTCCTGTCAAATACCCTTAAGTCAGGCTTTCCCAAGGTGGTCTTTTTTTTCAAGACCCCACATATTTTAAGAGAGGCTGGTTCAGTGATAGCTCTCAGGAGGTAGGGATGAGAAATAAACATGATAATAAATATTTGCCACCATTTGTGGTTATATCCAGATTCCAGAAACATTCAAAAGGTCACAAATAAAAATGTGCCAGCCGAGCCAGCTGTGGAGGCACACGTCTGCGATCCCAGCACTAGGGAGGCTGAGGCAGGAGGTCACGTGTTTCGGGCCTGCATGGGCTACATAGTGAGAGCCTGTCCCATTTCTTTTTTATTTTGTTTTGGTGGTACTGGGGTTTGAACTCAGGGCCTCATGCTTGCTAGGCAGGCAGAGACCCCATCTCAAACAAACAGACACCACAAAATAAGAATCAGGGGAAAAGGCAGATCCTGTCCATTTTATGGAGGAGGAAACTGGAAGCTCCCACGAGCCAGACACAGACCCAAGCGAACATTTAATGTCGGAAGACCTGCCAGGAATCTAGTAGCTCTTCAAAAAACAAGCACATTAGTTGGGCACTGGTGGCTCATGCCTGTAATCCTAGCTACTCAGGAGGCAGAGATCAGGAGGATCAGGGTTTGAGGCCAGTCCAGGCAAATAGTTTGCGAGACCCTATCTCGAAAAAACCCATCACAAAAAAGGGCTGATGAAGTAGTTCAAGTGGAAAGAGCACCTGCCTAGCAAGTGTGAGGCCCTGAGTTCAAATCCCAGTGCTGCCAAAAGAAGAAGAAAAGAAAAACAGGTCCATTAATGGATGAATTCTTCTTTACATATCCAGAGGAGGGCAGAACCAAACATGAGCACAGGTACCTTGTCTTCTGCCTCCTCTCTGAGGTGCCACCTGCTTTTAGCATCTTTCTGTGGCTGGCTTCAGCTCTAGGCTCCTGAGGCCCAGCCCTTGGTGTGTCTGCTCTTTTGTCTTCCTTGGTTAATGACTCTTAGTCGTTAAGGCACCTTGGTGCTGTCATTCTCTGACCCTGAGCACTCTTCAAGCAAGCCTGGGACCCCTCATTCATCACCTGTGTCTTAGAGGAACCTGGCTCTCCTCCCTGCCTTTAAAACCACCTAAGGCTTAACAAGCATCAGAGTGCAAACTCCTGTACACTAGATCATGTAGTAGTAAGCCGCATGACAGATGTCCCCAACGTAGCAGGTGCAGACAACCAGCATTTATCATCTCACACACCCTGGAGATTAGGAACCAGAGCTGGGGGTTCTGGCTTAGATCTCCAGAGGTTGCATTTAGGTCTGGCTGGGGCTGTCATCATTCGAAGGCTAGACTAGGGCAGGAGGAGCTGCTTCCAAGATGGCGCCCTTGCATGCCTGTTGGCCTCAGTTCCTTGTCGTGTGGTCTCTCCATAGGGCTGCTCCCAACAAGGCAGCTGTCCTGCTTCTGTAGTTCTCGTACACGAGTAGCTACAGGTGTCGTGTGATTCAGGCCGTTCTTCCAATTCATGGCTCGGAACACCTGTTCTATTGATTTCTTGGTTTGTGGCACTTCTTTTGGCCTGGAATTGCTGACTGTATCCTTGGAGTGAGTGATCTTTGAATTTCCATCTCCATTGTCCATACTTCCATCCCTGGATTCACTGGGGATTGTGATATGGTGAGTTCTGATTCCATCATTCATCTTCATTTGTGAACGGAGGTAACCTAGAAAGAGAGCCTCTCACCATCAGATATTTGGTCACGGTAAGGTATGAGGATAGAGAAAAGGCGCAGTGCATGCTGGGTTCTTGCACTTCGTGTCTAAGTTTTCAAAGCAGTGAAGTTGTTCCTTGCATCCTCCACTAGGCAATCGATGACTGATTTTCTAAAGTATCATATGAACTCACAGTGGAGACATAATTCTTACTGTTATGCAGTTGACTCATCTTTGGCCAGTGAGGGCCTCCTCCCTTTGGCCTCTGTGTCTTTGTGACCTGTGTGACAGCTTCCTTGCTCTCTGGGATGTTCTCCTGTTCCAGCCCCTGGGGACGTTTCTCCATCTGTACTTGGAACTCTGCCAGTTCTCCGCTCCTTTGAGTGGAGAGTGGAGTCCAGAGGCCGCAGTCTGTGTTTGCCTGTGGTGTTAGCTCTCAGGCCCTGTGGTTAAGCCTGATGATTTGGGGGTACTGGAGGCAGCCATGAAATTCTGGGATGAGCGTGAGTGGACAGGTTGATTCTGCCACTCAGAGTAGCAGCCAGCCCCCAGGGTGCCAGTGTGCAAACTAGGAAAGGCGGGGACTCTGCAGGTTACACAGAGCCCCAAAGCAGGCAGCTGGAGGAGAGCCACCCATGTCTTGGAGCAGCGCTCCACCTCACCTGTGTGCATAAGTGCTGTTTTGTTTTGCTTTGACTCTGGACAGTTCATATCACCTCGCTGAGCACCAGAGTTCTCATCTATAAAACCGCTCACTGTCCCCTTCCTACGTCACTTATTTTCTTTGCATTCACTTTGTGGGTCGAATTATGTCTTCCCCAAAAGGTATGTTGAAACCTCTCCTTCCTTGGACATAGGGACTTTTCAGATGTGATTAGTTAAGATGAGGTTATCTGGAGTAGGGTGGGTCCTTAGCCAATATCCTGGGTCCTCACAAGATGGCTGCATGAGACAGAGACACAGGGAAAGGCCACGAGACAACAGAGGCAGACGCTGGAATGAGGCAGCCACAAGCCCAAGCAATGCCAGGGACTGCACCTGTCACCAGAAGCCAGGAGAGGCAGAGGATGATTCTTTTTCTGCCTCCACAAGGAACAAACCACAGACACCTTGACTCTGAACTTGCGGCCTCCAGAACTGTGACAATTAGTAGCTGTCATGGTGGGTCACCCAGCTGTGGAAACACTCTGAGCTCCGAGGTCCCTCAGCCAGCAGCACCAGCATTGCCTGGGGCTCTGGGGTGCCACCTGGCAGAGCCCCAGGGAATTGCATGTGGAAAAAACTGAGTTATGCCAAGGGAAGGTGGTGACATAGTTGCTGCCCTATATGAAGGCGTTATTATTCCTGGCGATCTTAAGCACTTGCTGTTTGCCCCGGGGTGCCCTGAGCCCTTCAGTGCATCAGAAGCCCCATGTAATCTTCCCAGCAGCTCCATGAAGTTGAGACTGATGTGGCCGCACTTGTGGGCCTACCCTTCGCCAAGGAGCGTCACTCCCTTGCACTGTGACTGAATGGAGCTCCTGGGGGTGTACACGACAGCAGCTGTGACTCATCCTGCTTTACACACAAGGAAAGTGGGACACAGAGAGGTTAAGTCATTGCTGAAGATCACACAGGTCCTCCCTTATCAGAGGATCTGGACTTGGATCTGGGCCACTGCCAAGTTCCACATCTGAACTTGTACCGAGAGCCTCTTCTCCCTGCTGCCCACTCTGTGCCTGCTTCCTGAAGGGGAGCGGTGACGTCAGAGTCTCTCCTTCCCCTATTTCTTCCTTTTAAAAAATCGCAGTAAAATACGTGTACCATGAAGTCACTGAACAAGGACAGTGTAGTGACATTGGTTATGTTGACAGTAGCCAGCCTTTGCCACTGCCTAATCCCAGAGTGTCTTCACCCAGAGGAAGTTCCTCCTGTACCCCTGCCTTCTGTCCCTGTAGATCTGTCTGCGCTGGACGTACCATACAAACAGAGGCCTTTTGGGTCTGGCTTTTTTCACTTAGCAGTTTTTTCCAGGTGCACAAACAGTGTAGGACAGTCACACGTCAGGATCCGAGGGGGACTGGCTCCAGGGCCCCCCTGTGATGCCACACTTTCTTATACAAAACAGCAGTGTATTTGCATAGACCCTTGGCACGTCCTCCCGTGAGCTTTCATTCTCTCTGGATTACTTACAGTAACCTAACACGGTGCTGCATGTTTGGGGAATAATGACAAGAAAACAGTCTAGACACATTCAGTACAGACACAGGTTTTATTTCTCAAATAGTTTTGATCCACAGATGAATTTGCGGATGTGAAACCTACCACACGAAGGGTCAACTCTGTGTGTCAGTACTTCAGTTCTTTCTTCTTTGTTGTGATCAAATATACACAAGTTTCCATTTAGGCCATTTTCAGGCGTACAGTTCAGCGGCACTAAGTGTGTTTACGTGAGGTGCAGCTATCACCCCATTCATCTCCAGGGATTTCTGCTGAAACTGTTCTCATACACAAGACTCTCCGTTCCTCCCACCCAGGCCGTGGTGACCTCTGTCCTACTTTCTGTCTCTCAGTGACTTTGACTATTCTAGGACCCATAGACAAATGGAACCATGCAATATCTGTCCTTTTGTGTCTGGCTTCTTTTGCTTAGCATCAGATTTTCAAGGTTTGTCCAACTGCATCATTCCTTTTTATAGTTGCATAATATTCCATTGTATGGGTGGGCCATATTTTCTTATACGTGGACATTTGGATGTGTTTCCACTTTTTGGCAATAATTGCTGTGATCATTTGGGTACAGGGTTTTGTGGAATATCTGTTTTTAGTTCTGTTAATTGGCCCAGGGTTCTGGCTGCATCAGGGAACAGCTGTGTGGGCCATCCCTGGACTGTGCCTGTGCTGGGAGGACCCCAAGGCTGGCCCTTCTTCAGCCCTGTGCTGGCAAATTTAACTTCTCCCCATGGTCTCCACTTCATCCTGACACCAGGTTTAGCAGCTTCCTTAGCTGGGATGTCTCTTTAAAAAGAAGTAAGAACAGAAACAAGAAGGAAAACTGTGATGGCCAGAGGGAATTTGGCCGTTGGTCACTTCCATGCACAAACCTGTGTTGTGCCTACCTTTGCATGGAAACAGCACTCAGTGGTCAGCATTGACTTGGACACCCCGATGGCCCCCAACGCCCACCAGGCTCTGATGGGGCCGGGCAGTCATCTGAAGCAAGAAGCCAGAGTCAGGATGATGGCACCCATGTGGCACCAGCACCATTGGAGAGGAGGAGGGTGCCATGCAGCCCTGGGTTAGTACAGACCCAAGTTCTGAAGGGCGTACGGACCTCTGCTTTTTAGGCTTGGGTCCCTAAGGCCCCGTTGGCTTCGTTCCTGGAACTAGCTGATTGTGGAGTCGGGCTGTCATACTGTCAGGGCGTCATGTGTTGCCTGGCTTGTTAACTTGCACACTGGCTCAGGGTCTGTGGGGGCGCAAATTCCGAATTTCCAACCACCACCTAGGGGATGGTGGGAGCTGGCAGGGAGAAGTGGTTGCAGACAGCCAGCACCCCTTCCTTCTTCCTGGCATCTTCATGGTGGCCATTGCCGTTAGCACCGAGGTCATCTGAGCGTAAGTGGGTGTCTGGGTGGGAGAAATAAATAGCCACCTCCCATTCATTTTTAACAGTGGGGGAAACACAGCAGCCTAACAAAAGACATGCAGAAGTACATCCTGGTTACATTGTTTTCTTCCGTTCTCAAAAGTCCTCCCTATTAATGACTCAAACCATGCGTGGGTGACAGCCGGCACCACAAGTAATTTATTTCAGACAACTGAGGCAAATGCTCCTCCCCCATTCTACAGATGGGCAGTCTCAGGTTCAGTTGCTTACACCGTGGCCTGTGCTGTAACCCCAGCAAGGATGGAGCAGACATTTGGACTGGACTCTGGTTGGTTTTCATGGTCCCAGGCTGTCTGGGTGGGGCAGTTGGTCACTGAGCCTCCACCAATCCTTTTGAAGAGGAACTGGTAAACCCAGAAGAAAGGACCTGTGTTCTGGAATTTTCCTCATACATCCAGCTGCAGTGGCCAGTTACTCAATTGGGGATTTTTGGGTCTGATTTTTTTTAACCACATATGGGCCACCCAGGCAGGAGAATGTCACCCTCTGGGCTTGGTTTACTGGGACAGGCATCTAGCCTTAATGCCAGATCACGACTAATTTCTGATGACTTCTTTCTTTTCCTACTTTTTAATTCAAATTCACATGAAAGTACAGAGGACGGTGAACCTGACTTTCCCATAGCCTGGCTGGGGATCACACCTGGCCAGCCTGTTTCATCTTCCCACCCCCACACTGACTTTTAGTGGCTTCTCAGCTTCTTGGGACCTGCTTTCACCCAGAAAGCAAATGGAAAGGAAAGATAATGCCTTCCTTAGATCTGTGCCACCCTGACAAGCAGAATGAGTTCCTGAGTGCCTCAGAGACAACCAAATTTAAATTGGGATGTTTGAGGAGGAAGTAAGCAGAAGACGGTTTTAAAAATCTGGAGTGCTGGTGCACATCTGTAAGCCCAGCACTCAGGAGACTGAGGCAGGAGGATCAAGAGTTCAAGCTACACAGCACTGTGATTCATGCCTGTAATCCTAGCTACTCAGCAGATGGGAGATTGGGAGAATCACACTTTGAGGCCAACTTGGACAAAACATTTGTGAGTCCCCATCTCAACCAATAAAAGTGGGCCCAGTGGTGCACACCTGTCATCCCAGTTATGCCAACAGTGCAGTCTGGGTATAAACTCAAGATCCTATTCAAACAATACTGGAAGCAAAAAAGGACTGAGGGTGTGGATCAAGCAATAGAGCCCTGCTGGGCAGACACAGAGCCCTGAGTTCAAACTCCAGCACCACAAAACAGTCAGCCACCGCCACCACTAACCCGCAATGCAGTTTTCAAAGTAATTCTAAAGATGTCAGCCATTGCTGAGCTTAGGACGGGCCTGCCTCAGAGCTGGTGGGAGGCGTGGGACGGGCCTCGCAGTGAACAGGTACAGACCCGTTTTCATTGCATTTGTGTAAAGGCTGACGCCCTGCCCCCAGAGACCCCATCCTCAACCTGTGTCTGCCCACTTTATTATAACCTGTATCTCTGGGGTTTTTGTCTGTTTTTGAGGTACTGAGGTTTGAACTCACGGCCTATACCTTGAGCCACTTGACCAGCCCTTTTTGTGATGGGTTTTTTTGAGATAGGGTCTCGGGAACTATTTGCCTGGGTTGGCTTTGAACTGCAATCCTCCTGATCTCTGCTTTCTGGATAGCTAGGATTATAGGCGTGAGCCACCAGTGCCCAGCCATGCCTCTGTTGTGAGAGCAGTTTAGGTTTATGGAAAAACTGACCAGAAAGTACAGTTCCCAAAAGCCCCTCCCCACTCCACAATTTCCCCTATTACTCACAGCTTGCATTGGTGTGGTATGTTTGTTACAACTGATGATCCAGTAATTTTTTTTGTAGCACTAGGGTTTTGAACTCAGGGCTTCCTGCTGGCTAGGCAGGTGCTCTATCACTTGAGCCACACCTGCAGCCCTTTTGCCCTCGTTATTTTTGAGATAAGGTCTTCCTTCTTACCCAAGTTAGCCTGGACTTTGATCCTCCTTTTATTTTTTAACTTTTTTTTTTTTGATGGTACTGAGTTTGAACTCAGGGTCTCACACTTGCTGGGTAGGTACTGTACCACTTGAGGCACACTCCACCCTGATCCTCCTATTTCATGCTCCCTACCATAGCTGAGATGACAGTCTTGTACCACCATGCCCGGCTTTTTTATTTGTTGAGATGGGGTCTCTTAAACTTTTCGCCTGGGCTGGAAAGTAGATGGGATTACAGGCTCATGAGCCACCATGCCCGGCTCAATGTATTGTTAAACAAAGTCTGTAGCTATCCCTTTATTTGGCTTTTTTTGAGGCATGGTCTCCCTTTATAACCCAGGCTGTCCTTGAACTCATGATCCTCCTGCCTCAGGCTCCTGAGTGCTGGGATCACAGATGGGCACCACCATGACTGGCCTAGGGTTCCCTCTGTGTTGGACATCCTGTGGGATTTGGCAAACGTATGATAGCACTGTCCACTGTTACAGTATCACAAAGGATAGCTGCCCTGTCCCCAAATCCCATGCTCACCTCTTTGTACTGTCCCCAGAGTTTTGTCTTTTCTAGAATGTCTGGGAGGTGGAGTCCCCCCTGCAGCTGTTCCCTACCGGCTTCGTTCACTTAGCACTATATGTTTAAGGCTCTGCCTTGTCTTTTTATGCCTTCTTTTCGGTATTGACTAACATCCTATTGTCTGACTGGGCCACCGTCTGTCCATTCTGCCACCCAAGGACATCTCAGTTGCTTCTGGGTTTTGGCAGTTCTGGAGAAAGCTTCGTGAATGTTCATGTGTTGCTGCTGGGGCAGACATGTTTTCAGCTCATTTGAGTGCACGCAGAGGCCTGCGATCAAGAGGACTGGGATCACTGGCTTGTCTCACAGGCAGTGTTTTTACGGTGGTTTGCAAAGATTTGTCTTTGGCCAGTGGCTTCCAACACGACATTTGTTTAAAAAATGGATGTGTGGCGTATGTGAAGTGCATGAGTTGTAAGTGAATGTTTCAATTTGGAACTGCAATTTTAGGTCCTAGGTCCAACTCCTGGGTTTCCACGTCAGGTCTGGCTACTTACCCCATATGCCACAGAGAGGGGGGGCAAACGTAAAGGGCAGAGGAGGAGGGTGAGCATACAGCACGGGCGGCTGCAGGAAGACAGCACTTCAGCTGTCTCCAGCGCACGGGCTTGAGCTTTTGGTTTAAACTGAGAAAGAATCGGGGCAGGGTGAGAGGTGTGCATAGTTACAGTCCCAGGTGTGGCCTGGTTGACCATTATCTCAGTACTGGTTTGGGAGGAGTACTGTACAAGTTGCTATCACTGTTATGGGTTGAGAGAGCAATCTGGTCAGGATAAGCATGACATGGTTGCCTGGTGGTTGTCCTGTGGAGGCCCTGCTGGTCCCTTCCTTGGGGGCTGTTTCCTCTGTCCCTGTTATCAGTTATGTTATCAGTCAGTCCTGTCCTTCCTGGACTCCAGGATGGGTGCAAGGTGAAGGGCTCAGAGCAAAGACAGATGCAAAATGGAGGCAGGGACGCCAAGCTTCTCCTGTTTTTAGTTAAGTCATGGGCCTAAGGAAGGAGTCAGTGCTTTTCAGCAAAGCAGTTTAAGTTCCTGTTACAAATTTATTTTTACCCATGTATACATAGGAGACCGAGGCCTGACGCACCCCCAGACTCAGAAGGCTCCCTGAGCAGCTTCAGTCACTACTGTTCTAACAGGTACCCAGAGACAACCCTGTTCTAGTTCTAGCACCATCCATCGGTTCTGCCAGTCGGGCACCTCCCACCCTCAGTGTCTGAAAGTGGATTTGGGGAGGGGACAGGAGTGGCAGTTTGATTCATTTCAGTTAGTTCTGAGTGGAGCCTGCTCATCACTTAACTGTCCTGCACACTTTCTGGGCAAATACTTCGGTTTCACTGGCCAGTAAATGAGTATTTACTGTATTTACAATAAAACTGTATTTACAAAAGCAAGCAGGGGGTCAGATTTGACCCTGGGCTTCAGTTTCTCAAAACAGTGCTTTGCTTTTGTTAAATTTGTGTTGCGGTCCCCACACCCGAGTCTGAGCAACTGGAGTCATGTTTCCTCCAGGGAGCAAGGCAACAGGTGACTGCCCTGGGCCCAGAGCTGTGAAATGGGTTTACCAATACAGGAGACTTGAACAAACCCTCAAGATTTTCTCACCTGGACACTCTGAGGAATTTATTTGTCCCCTACCACACTGGTGTCATTTTCTCTCCTTTTCTCCTTGAGATAACAGACTTTTTCCCTAGCTTGTGGAATGAGAGGAAAATGTCACCTGTTAGACTGAGCATGAGAGAGAGAGAGAGAGAGAGAGAGAGAGAGAGAGAGAGAGAGAATGTGTGTGTGTTGTGGCCAAAGGGGATTTTACAGGGTAGCTCCTTGGCAACGGAACTATTTGGAGTGACTGCAGGCCGCGATACTTGTCCCCAGTTATCAGCAGTGTGTGTGTCAAAACACTTCATATGGACACTTCACACCTAGTGTCCTAGGAAGTGGCTGCTGTCACAACCCCACTGTACAGAAGGGGAAGCTGAGGGGTTGAGGTTATGGAGCAAAGGGAGAGGATTGGGAACCAGGCCATCTAGCGCCCAGGCAGCTCCGAACCATTATGCTGTGTCTGCCTCTCGCAGCTCAGAGCTCAGAGCCAATGGCACTGAGCAGAGGCTATTGCCTGGGTGTGCGGGGCTACACCACGGTCTTGCAGAATCTGGAAATGAAAACTCATCTGAGGCCACACGTGGGTATTAGCTGGGGGCCCAGACCGGTCAATGAGGATTTGGAGGGTGCTAAGTGAGCAACCTGCACAAGACAGGATTTAAGCCATAGTTTAAAGCACAATACACCTGCTCCACTTGCTCAGGCCTTTGTTTGAATAACAATAATTATAATAACACCTCCTATTACAAGTTAAGGAAATGGCCAGTGAACAGAACCCAACCAAGTAGAACCTTACAACAATTGAAATTTATTCTGCACTTTATTTTAGGAAAACCACAGATAAGAAAAGAAAAATGGGGGTGGACGGGGATTTATTCAAACACATGATCCTCCAGGTTTTACTCAGGTCAGCACACACCTGTTATGCATCTTTTGAGAAGTTAACTGTATACTTCTACATGGATATTGTTTTAGGTCTTCTGCATCCACACTGTCCTCCAAACAACACACATGTTCCCAGTGATCTGAAATGACTTGATCACAAGACTCAACACAACAAATAGGCTTTTTTTTTCACCCCCATAGTTCAGGTGTTTGAACTCAGTGTCTATACCTTCAGCCACTCCACCAGCCCTGTTTTGTGTTGGGTTTTTTTCGAGATAAGGTCCCATGAACTATTTGCCCAGGCTGGCCTTGAACTTTGATCCTCCTGATCTCTGCCTCCTGAGTAGCTAGGATTATAGACGTGAGTCACCAACACCCAGCAACAAACAGGCTTCTTGATGAATCTTAAATGCCAAGGACTATTTTAAAGTATTTTTGTTGTTGTAACTGGTGTTGGCTGCCATTATTTCAAAACCCAATTTCCCACTGCAAGCCTGGATTCTGGCTCTTCATGAAGGTCACCCCCCTCCCCTGTCCCTGTGGTGGTGATCTAAGGCCATGTATCAAGGGGCTCTGCTGAAGTTTTCTCTTCACCCCAGCTGAGTACTGTTCTCTGTGTGTGCTATCGAAATTGGGACACCATAGAAACAGACAGCCAGTCAGGCATGGCACACACTTGTAATCCCAGCACTTGGGAGGCCAAGGTAGTAGAATTGAGAGTTCAAGGTAAGGCTGGGCTTCACAGTGAGACCATCTCAAAAAAAAAAAAAAACCAAAAATAAAATGAGAAACAAAGCTACTACAGCCTTCTCTCTGGCCCATGTCACCCGCTGCCGTTGTCACCTGACCCCTGTAGACATATGCTATTTGCTCCAGACAATCGGGGGACAATCTTCCCCATGCTCCTCCTCTCTGCTGTGCAAGCAGTGTATCCTCCGCCTCCCCCTCCTCTCTGGCAGGTTGCTGCCTGAAGCACAGTGAGCAGGAACCATCTTCCCCAGGTTCAGTTTCAGCCTCAGGTGCTGCCATTCAACTGCTGAGCGGTCAGGGCCATGTCTTCTCCCCAGAAGCCCGTGCCCCCTGGTGACAAGAGCTCTGCCACTCCCCGCAGCTGTACGAGTGCTGTCACCACCAGTGGAATAACCCAAACTTCACCTTTGGGGAACTGGTCATTGTTGCGGCTCGGTGGGAAGATAAGCGATGGCAGTCAAATTTCACTTCAAAGGTGGCTGTGTTTCCAAGAAGGGCAAGTGGAACGTGGAGTCAAATTAGGGGAAAGTACTGGATTCTTGGAGAGCAAGCGAGCAGTACTGCTGGTGGGGTAATGAGTTTCAGGACTTGGAGTGGGGCCTCGGGTGCTCTCTGCCCAAGAGTTTCGATAAAACGCCAAAAGCCACACAGAGAGGCTGGAACCACAGTTTAACCACCTTCCTCTTGGCTCCTGGAGTAAGGGTACCTCTGGGTTGTCCCCTAGGCATCCCCTGGCCACGTTCTTCCACCTGTTCTTCCGAGTGAGTGCCATTGTCACCTATGTGTGCTGTGATTGGTTCAGCAAGAGCTTCGTGGGCTGCTTTGTCACAGTGCTCCTCCTCCTGTCCTTTGACTTCTGGTCTGTGAAGGTAAGGCCCCTCTCTTGGTGATGCCATCTGTATTGGGATGTGTGGGTTTTTGTTCCCACACATGCCCTAAGCATGTGGGACCCAGAGGGACTTGGGTGTAAGGTCCAGCACATACGTAAGGATTTTGTGCACCGTCCTGTAGCATTAGAGAGTTCAGTGCACGTCAGGTATTTAATGAATGGCTCCCGGGTACCAGCTGCCATGGCCACACATACATGCCCCAATGAGGGTGTTCACCCCACACGGCTTTGGATCGTCATATGCCACAACATAAACACTGCATATGGAGTATGAACATACAAATATGCATATGCTTTGGGGGAGTGTCTCTTTTTAAAGTCAGCTTAAAGATCAGAAGCAGATTGGAGAAACAGCTCCTGCCCCAGGCCCTTTCTTCCTGCGGGGAGTGCAGGTTTAACAGGAACTGGTGACTTGGCTACTCAGTGTCCATGGCAACCTCATGGTCCTTCTGTCCACTTGCCTCAGAATGTGACTGGAAGACTCCTGGTGGGCCTTCGGTGGTGGAACCAGATAGATGAAGATGGGAAAAGTCACTGGGTGTTTGAAGCCAGAAAGGTGCGCTCCATGACCAGAGGGGCTGGCGGGACCTGGGAAGATGCCGTGGGTGCCCGTGAAGTTGTGTCTGATTCCCACCCTACGCAAATCCCACGTGTGCAGGCGCTCTGCCAAACGTGAACATAATATAGCCAGGGCGTGTGTGAAATGGGCATGGTCGTCACAGCCTTTATGGCCATGTTTGCTGGTTTTGAAGCAGAATTCCTTTCCAGGTCTCTTCACAACACGTCACCGCCACGGAAGCCGAAGCACGGATCTTCTGGCTTGGCCTGATCATCTGCCCCGTGATCTGGATCTTGTTCTTCTTCAGCGCCCTGTTTTCCTTGAAGCTGAAGTGGCTGGTAAGGCAGCACCTTGAGCCTGAAGTTCTTTGACAACTCCACAAAGCACTGGCTCCAGGAGTGGGTTCTGTCACTTGTTATTGGTTGATAGATTATAGCACTTTCTGGACATTTCAACCATCCCCCCCAAAGCCACTCTGTATCCTTTAGACATCACTATGTCACTTTTCCCCTCAACCCCCCCCCCACCCTGCCCCGCCGGCACCCACTTACCCATATTCTGTTTAGATTTGCCTATTCTGAGATGTTTTACTTATTTTTCATGGCCCTGGGCATCAAGCCAGAGCCGCGTATGTGAGCTACATCCCCAGCCCCTCTGGGCCTTCTATGGCTGGCGTCATGCAATGCACAGCCATTTGTGACTGGCTTTCACTTTGGTTATCTTCAAGGTCCATCAGTACAACATTCCTTTTTATGGTGGAACAGTGCCACGTTCTGCCTGTCCTCCATTAGGTAACAATCATTGCTTCGTTATGACTGTTGGGTTCTTATGAACAAGGCTGGTAAGAGAGGATTTTCACTCGTTTGTTTTGTGGTACTGGGGATTGAACCCAGGCCCGGGGCTTCACACATGCTCAGCAAGGGCTCCACTGGCTACATCCTCAGCCCCAAGGAAGGAGTTTTCTTTCTTTCTTTTTCTTAAACATGTAGCATTATATCCCATCCCAGGTGGGAATAAGCCTAAGAGTTGTGAAGTTTTATCTTGGAGGTCTGCTATTTCACTGCCATGGTCTAGTCTATTCAGTGGAGACAAAATGTCTGGGCAGGGTCTGAGCAACAGTGTAATTACAAGTGGGGCTCCAAACCTCTGTTCTGTGAGCTTGGGCAGCTTTGGTTTCTCTGCTCTCCTCTCCTCCCTATGAGCTGGGACAGCCCAGAGATGAAGACAGACTGTCCAGGGTATCTGTGCAGGCACAGGCCAGGGCCCCTCCTGTCACCTTTGCTCTCAGCAGGGCTCCTCTGCTTTGCCCGGGCGCAGGCTCTTGTGATCGCTGGGATTTCGCTCCAAGCTGCCAACCTCTATGGCTACATCCTTTGTAAGATGGGAGGCGAGAGTGACATCAGCAAAGTCGCAGCCAGTTTTCTGTCCCAGACCGTGTTCCAGACGGTGAGTTACTGAGGTTTCAGGACATGCAGAGTGAAGGAAGGCTGCCACTGCTGTGCTTTTTATTATGGTAAAACATACACGAAGTTGACCATTTAACCATTTCCAAGTGCAGTTCTGGCAGCGGGTGCACCCATCACAACATCCATCTCCAGAACCTTTTCCGTCTTCCCAGACTGAAACTCTGCCCATTAAGCACCAACTCCCCACCCAGCCCCAGCCGCTGGCACCCACTATTCTTTGTCCCCATGGATTTGCCTGCTGTAAGGACCTCACATTGGTGCAGTCAACAAGTGTCTGTCCTTTTGTGACTGCCATTTAATTTTTAGTGATTTTTAAAAACCACAGAATTAAGGAAATAATCGCAAAGGATTTTTTGAAGTTAGCAGATAATTGTAGAAGAACTAGGTGAGTATTTAGACTTGACCAAGCTCATCCTGTAGAGGTTTGAGCCACCTTGGACTTGAATGATGCTGCTGAGACAGGAAGCACGCAGGTCTGCAGGTCTCCCATCAGCTTGCTCACAGGCCGGGACAGAAGCCATGGTTGGCTTTTCCCATTGCAGGGCTCCCCAGGTGACTTTCAGAAGCCTGGGCTTGAGGGGCTGGAGATCCATCAACATTAGGTGAGATAATCCAGGTTGGTGGCCCCAAGAACTTGGGGACATACATCTCCTGTCCCTCTGTGCCCAAGATCCATTGCAAAGTGTTGGGGACCAGCTATAGCAAGGCTAGAGTCAGACTGCACTGGACTGCCCAGGGGTGCAGCCCCACTGGCCTTCAGACGGGTCCCACAGTCCTTACGGAACCCAGGCAAATCTAACCACATGTGCAGGTGTAAAAGGGTGGGAGGAGATGGAGAATGGGAGGGAAAGAATGGGGGATTTGCCCACCTTCCACTTTTCTTCTCAGAGTGGTGTGGAAAACAGGAATTTACTCTTCCCTCAACTATTCTCAGTTCCCATGTCTCTTGTCCTTGAATCATGAGGATGTAGAGTTTATATCTGTCTTTCAAAAAAAACCTGAAAATTGTTTGCATGTGACCCTGGAAATTACTGTGCACATATTACTAACAGGGTGTACACACAGACCACAGACTCTGTCCTATGGTTGACTTACAGGCTTTTTCAAGGGATTTTTAATGGCTCCCAGCTGCACGGTGTGTACTGATCCCAGAGTGAACCCCAGTGCCAGGTTCTGCCGCTGCCTAGATTTTCCCTACATCTGATGGGGAACTGTGTGGCAATGCTGTTTTCTACATCAAAGCACACATCAATCCCTTTGGTTCCTTCCTAGGCCGACTCATCATCAGAGGCAGAAATGGCCTAGACAGGCATTTCCGTTGCCCAGTGGGCTGCCAGCCCTGTCCCCAGTCCTTTGGTGTCCAGAAGCAGTCTCACAGGACAGGATGGAGGATACATTTTATTTTATAATGGCACGTGTGAAGCATACCTCATACCTATGAGCTCAAGAAACTGCACGGGAAACAGATGATTAAAGCATCTCAGAGTGACTTCATACCATGGCAGTGTCACTCCTTTTGTACCTGAGAGTCTACTCATCCCCACGCTGCCAGGTGTGGCAGACATGTCACTGGCAGGTTCCTCGGCAATGTCCTGTGTTCTCAGGAGCTGATGAGGTTCTCTTTGTTTGACTGCTGGGCACTACAAAATTCTTGGATTCCTGGAAAAC
Source organism: Castor canadensis (assembly GCF_047511655.1). Taxonomy (NCBI): domain Eukaryota; kingdom Metazoa; phylum Chordata; class Mammalia; order Rodentia; family Castoridae; genus Castor; species Castor canadensis. The sequence goes on along the minus strand of NC_133402.1, from coordinate 8,849,159 downwards.
AAGACAACAGGTGAGAGCTCTCACTATTGTTGCCTCTGCCTTGGGGCTGCCATTGGCAGAATCTGGCGTGCTCATGGACTTGCTTTGGCTCACTGTGGCTTAGGATTTTTTAAATTAATTTTTTATTTTTGTTTTATTTTGTTCTGTTTTGTTTTTGGCGATACCAGGGTTTGAACTCACAGCTTCATGTTTGCTAGACAGGCACTCCACTGCTTGAGCACCCCTCCAGCCCATAAACCAATCTTTAAATAGCCTTACTGAGGTGTATTTCTTTACCATAGGTTTCACCCTCCCCATGTCTTTTAATCTATGAATTAGTTCATACTACTGACACACTGGGAGATTTCTCAAGACTTCCTGGGCTGAGGATATGACTCTGTGGTCATCCCAATCCCCACCTCCCCTTTGCCCCCAGCAGAGGCTGGTGGTGGTGGTGACCACCTAATTCTAAATGGAAGGCTGTCCCCATCCAGCCCACTTTGCTCTTTTATGTGACTTCCTGGCCAGAGGTGGCTGGCTTCACCAAAGCCTCTAAACACTTACTTTTAATCACACTTCTGTAGGCTAATGTGGCTGGTGAGCCCGGCGCTTCAACAAAAAAAGACTGGCCTTTGTCACAGCTCTTACCTTAAAGAGACAAACGAAAGAAAACAAGATCCTTGAAGAGGATGCAGTGCAACCAGACCTCTGGGCTTTCTGTGGCTATGACAAGTAATGACTGACACCCACCCCACTCGTGGAGACCAAAGCTAGGAAAGAACATCGGGATCCCAAGGGCCTCAACTGGCTGCCACTTCTCCACAGCTGCACTTCAGCTGGGTGGTGTGTGGCGAAGGCAGGTTCCCCGCCCACAGAGAAGTGACTCAGCAGCTCAGGGGACAGCCCAGGAGTCTGTGTAAGAGATCAGATAATCCCCGGCACGGGAGGAAGAGATTAATTCTTTTCAGTAAAAAGATAATAAATGCTCACAATTTTTTTTTAAAGTACAGAATGTCAAAGGAAAATACCAGAAAAGCCAGTCTCAACAGGTCCTGGTGCTTGGGCGTCTAGAAACGTGTATCACGTGGCATATGTACACAGGCCACGTTCCTCATCTGTCTTTCCCCTGTATGAGCTCATCTTCAAGGTCATCCACAGCAGCAGAATGCACTGCTAGTCCTTCCTGGCTGTGTGGCTCCTGTCTCTACGATCCCATGTTACCCCAGGGAAGAAATGGCCACTCTGACAGAAGTGGGCTTGAGGACGCCCTGATGCTGTACCTAACTTTCCTGTGGCCTGCACAGCTGCTGAGACTCCTGCAGACCTAGAAGCTCCCATGGGCTGCAGTCACTTCCCCGTCCTCCAGCACAGGCTCAGGCCCCCTTGTCCCCTCTCACACTTCCCCTCATAAATCTGTTGACCACCAATTTTATGTAGAGAGACCTGCCTAAGGCACAGGCATAGGCCAAGGGTGACGGTGCTGCGCACTGGGGCAGCCACTCTGTTGCTCACTCGTTCACCAGACCCCTGCTCCCATAAAACATGAAGGAAACTCTTAGCAGGTCTGTGGGTGGCTGCTTGGTGAGTGTTTTTGACCCTGCGGCAGGCTAGAAGGCAGCTGGCACTTTCTGCATTTTATAGGGGAACCAAGTAGCACAGAAGTAGTTTTAGATGTGGGAATGAGGCACTATTCTAGGTGCCTGGGGTGGCTGGGGTTCTCTGGGGCTCCTCCCATCCTCAGAACATCTCCCCTTTCCCATTTTCAAGAGGCAGGCACCCCCAAACTGCCGCTCTGGCTCTTCCCCACAGGGTTCTGCAGCACCATCGCCCATTTTTGCAGTTTCAGCTCTCACTGGATGGCACAATCCTCTCCTCGTGCCCCAGCCCTCCCAGGCGTGCTGACAGCCATGAGCTCCGTGGGGTCTGGCCCCAATGTCCCTCTTCCATTTGTCATGTTGTGAGGGTTGAGTGGACAGGGATGCCCCACCTGGTGCTGGTGGGAACTGGACATTCCGACTCACCCACCTATGTGCGGGTCCAGAGGCACTTTGGCAAGGAGAGGGACCTTCAGGTCCTGGCACATGATCTCTGCACCCCCGGTCGTGGGAGGGAATATCTGAGATTCTTTCTGCGAGGAGAATGAAGTGGAGAAAACCTGATTTTGCTTCAGTATAACGAGAATGCCTCACATTTCCAGAAGCCCTTGAAGCAATGGCTCATGTTGAAGTTACACACCAGTCAACATGGGCATTTTCCTTCAGCGCACAGCTGAAGACTGTGGGTTGGGGAAGCAGGATCAGTGTGTCCACCCTCGGGCTGCACCCTCACCTTGCACTTGGGGCACACGAAACCGCTCATGTTCTCCACCACCCCAATGATGGGCAGCTTCACTTTGTGGCAGAAGCTGATTTCCTTCCGGACGTCCTGGAGCGACACCTCCTACGGTCCCAGGGCCAAACAGACCAGTTATTCGAAAATCAAAGACAAGAAACGGACATATACATAGCCAGGGAGATGGCCTGTCATTATGCACCTTGGAGATCTGTACCACTCAGTCAGTGCTTGTGAGTGCCCGATAGCCCTGCTCTAATCACTGATTTCTCATAAATCCCATGAGGATAAACATGAACAGCTGAACAGAAACACTGGAGGATCTGGAGAAAAGTGACCTGTGAGCCTCTCTACCTCCTGCGAACGCTCCACCCAGAGACAAAAGTGCATGCTGTTTGCAAACCATGCTCTGGGGCCAAACCTGGCTGGCTGCTTGCTTCTGCCGCCCAAGCCCTTCTGGAAGAAGCCAGGTCCATTCTTCTACAGATGTCGGGGCTGCCTTCACCCTCTAATGGCACCACTGAATCAGAGATGTTACAGGCTACAAATCCTGAAGTATTACTGCCGGCCCTTCAGAGAAAAACTACTGAGCCCTGACTGACACTGTACAACTCAGCTTTGTGGACAAGAAGAAGAGAAGGAGCACTGCCCTCTGGATCAAAGACCCTTCTGCACTTTGACTGCTCATCATAGGCACAGTGTCACGTCACTGTGTACAAACTGCCTCGTTCCCTCCCTATTCTTGCCATTCATCAGTCCAAGTGCTGGTCTGGCTCTTTACTCCCAGGAATGGCTGCTCCTGAACTTCTGTGGCTCTGGAAAGGCTCAGGGCTTCAAGCTATCTCCTCACCTTCTGAGACACACGTAGCTCTCAGCCCTGAGCAAAAGGCCTTTCACTGGAAGGTGGACTGCCTGTTATTTGTCTCTCATCTCACTGCACTCTGTGGTTCTCTGCTTGGTGTCCTATGAATGAAACTGTGCTGCTGTTAAAAGTGATCCCTAACAGACCACTCTACCTGTGCGATGCTGGACGTGAGGGGCTCTGAGAAAGCGGCTGTCCCCACATTGAAGCCATCTTTTCAGAAACAGTGTTACAAAAGTGGGGAGCTCTGTGGTTTTCAGAGAAAGGCTGGTACCTGCTCAGTTTGTCCCTCGTCTTGAACAATGTTAAGGGTGGGCTCTTTGTTTATCTTTGGTGCTGCGGATGGAACCCAGAACCTTGTGCACACTAAGCCTGCTCTACCTGAGCTGCCCCCGCCCCCAAGACAGCTGTCAACAAGAGGTTTCTGCGGATCCACGCCGGGGGTGCCTGTGGACCCAAGTTCTGAAGAGCTGCTATGAGGCCAGTGTCTCTTCCCACGCAGAGCACAGTTTAGACCCTGCTTCCTTGGGTGCTCACTTACCTGGGGGGTCGTGATGATCACAGCCCCATCGATATGTGCTGCTGCCAGATACTGGACGACTGAGAGGTGTTCATCGGATGTGCCTGGCGGGGTGTCCACGATGAGATAGTCAACATCTCCCCAGTCCACGTCACGCAGGAACTGCTTGATCATGCCTGGAGAGGAGCGGAGGCTGCTGCCTTTCTCTTCCTCTTCTGCAGTGATTCCTCAGAGCACTATGCTCTATGGCAGTGGTGCTCAACTGTCCCCATGGGGCATGTGATGTGAGTAGAGGACACTCTGCCTTCCTATCACCTGATGTCTTGATCCTAATCAACCTGGCCAGTCTCAGCTCATACCCTTCTCTCTCTGACACACAGAAGCTATCACAAAGCCACACTAGGACCCTAGAAACCTTAGGAGATGAAACTCACAACCAATATTGAAAGTTACAATGGGAACTGTTGCTTCTCGGCTCTCTTCAGCCAGGGAGGACAGAGGCAACCCTGCTTACAAACAGCACACTGGGGCTGGAGTGTGGCTTGGAGGGGAGTGCTAGCCCAGCATGTGTGAGGCCCTGGTTCCCTCCCCAGCACCATGGAATACTGATGACCACAGGCCCCCAGGTGATTGCTGCCACCATGACAGGTCAAAATATAAGTGGAACCAAGAATGTGAGAAGAGGAGCAGAGGTGACGAACCGCTTTTCTTGGGTCCCCTCCAGATGACAGCATCATCAGGGCTGCTGAGCAGGAAACCCACAGACATCACACCCAGGTTGTCTTCCACATACTGCAGAAGGAACAGGGGCAAGGGCAAGACACACTGTACTCGAGACCACAACGTGGCACCTCCCTGTGGCCTCTGTCTGGGTTCTGGCTGAAAAAACTATTTTGGGGGCAAAGTGACTATGTGACCTTGAGTCTATTCACTCTGCAGACCATTTCTGAAATGGTCAGCACAGTAAGGGGATCTGAAAGTGGCCTGTGAGGCCTGTGCTGCAACAACAGGCAACTCAGTATGACAGGTAATGCCGTCACTTCGACGGTCTTAATTGGGTTTGCAAACTATGACCTGATACTACCAACTGCTTTTGGTTTTTGGTGGCACTAGGAATTGAACACAGAGCCTCACACTTGCTAGGTAGGCTCTACCACTTGTGCCCTTTTTGCTTTAGTTTATTTTTCAGATAGTCTTGTACTTTTTGCCTGAGCTGGCTTCAGACTGTGACCCTCCTTACCTCTGCCTTCCACGCAGCTGGAATGACAGGGGTACACCACCACGCCCAGCTTGTTTGTTGAGATGGAATCTTGTTAACTTTTGCTGAAGCTGGTCACAAACCTCAATCCTTCCAGTCTCAGCCTCCCAAGCAGCTAGGATTATAAGCATGAGCCATCATGCCCAGCCAGTTTTTAAATAAAGTTTTATTGGAACATGTGTGGTCACTCAGTCACGTGTTATGACTTCTGAGCTACACCAGCAGAATATGTAGGTACAGGAGCTGAAATTATTTACTTTTTGCTCCTTTACAGACAAAGTTTTGCCAGTCCCTGGTCTTAATTACCTCCCCTGTGCCTGGAAAGGTACCTCAACAAGTATCTATGGGTTGATCAGTAGGTGGGTTGAGGAAAATACTGCCAGCTCGCCATAAACCATTATGTACAGTTGTTGCCCCCCATCCCCCCACTGCCAATAAGGCCAAGAGGAGAAAACTCACCACTGGAGACCAGCCCGAGCCGCTCTGGTGAACCTGTGTGAATGTGGACATACTGTGAGACATTACGCACAGACAGAATAGTTTCCTGCAATATATCCATCGCACAAAGTCCCGCTAAATCCCTGACAAGGGATGGTGTGAGCAGTTGGGGTAATGGAGGGTGCCATTCAGTTGAGTCTCTTGGCTTCCCACATCTGCTCTGGTCAAGGAACCAAGATTACTCAAGTTCAAAGAGAATTCTGAGGCATTTGAAAAGAGTAAAGAGAAATTGGTTGGGGGTTGTTAAGAAAACAGTTAACTGTAGAGCAACCAAGTTGCTTTTTTTTCTCTCCCCGAAAAGTACAAGAGTAAAGGGAATTACCCTTAGTGGCACAGTTGGTTCAAAGCCTGGCTTGTGATTGGCCTGAGCTGTGGATCCAGCCTGCTGTCCCTAAGGAGGAGCTGGGGTCACCAGGAAACCCTGGGGCTACTTCAAGACTCGGACTCCCTCCCTCTGATAGGTTCTTATTGGGGTTTAAGGCCTCTTTAGTATGAAACTAGAACTTACGCAACTTCCAATTACAGATCATTCTTAGGAATTACGCTTTGTTCTATTTTTTTTGAAACAGGGTCTGTGTGGCCCAGGCTGGCCTTGAACTTGCAATCCTCCTTCCTCTGCCTCCTGGATTATAGGTACACTGCTACACCTGGATGAAACACTAAGTGTAGAGCAACATACAACAGCCAAAACCAAAGGCTGATTTTTTTTTTGAAGTCTTACTTTTCTAAACAGCTTTATTAAGATCTGACCCATGTACCATACAACTCACCCATGGAAAGTGTACGATTTCGGGGCTTTCTGCATAACTGCAGAGCTACACATCCACACCAAGTCAACTTTAGGGCACTCTCGTGACTCCAGGAAGAAGCCCTGTATTCTTTAGCTCTGACCCTCCTGCACTCCCCAGTCTCAGGTGACCCCAAATCTGCTTTGTTATGGATTTGCCTATTCTGCACACTTCATGTAAGTGCAGTCATCAGTATGTGGTCCTTTCTGAGTGATTTCGACAGTTATTTTTTTTAAAAACCCTATTCACTTTTGTTCGTAGTTGTTAACTAAGTCACTGATCTGAAACCTGAAGATCCAATAGAACAGTGGAGCTTCTGTTTCACTTTTCTCTCATCATTTAAAAACTTCTACTTGTCTTTTCTGATGGGGCTTCGCTATATTGCCCAGGCTGGCCTGGAACTCCTGAGTTCACACAATTCTCCCATCTTGGCCTCCTGAGGAGGTAGGACTACAGGCATGATCTACCACACCTGGCTAAATTTCAGTTGTATGAAATACTGCTATAATTAATAACTATAACAGTTTATACCGTGTATGCTGCAGATGTGGTACTGATGGTGCAGGTAACGGAGGACATTTGGATCCTGCTGTCTCACCTGAGTGAGGCATCACCGCCCTCCCAGTGCCCTCAGATGCTGCCAGAACGCACCTTCCCTAAAGACAGGACAGCGGCCTCAGGCTCCGCTCCTGCCCTGGCCCCTCAGCCCAGAGTGCTCCTCAGTTCTTTCTTCGTGTAGTGCCAGCTCCTCCCAGAGCTGCCCCCTCCCCTGCTTCGGTCCTCTGCTCTGTCGCCTGCCCTCTCTGCAAGGCTTATCTGCCCTGCTAGCCACTGAATCCTGAAAACAGCGCCTGGTGCAAAGTAAAGAGAAGTCAGCTTTGAAAGCCCTGGACACTGAGTCCCCGGCCTCACCTCCATGCACCACCAGGGACCCTCCTGGGAACTTCCTGCTAACCAGGAGGAAGGGCTGGCCTCTGCAGATGGTGGTGGCCCTGTCCTCGTCTATGACACTTGCTGGCCCTGCAGTCTCAGTTCCCCAAGGAGACCACAGCACAGAAAGATTCCCTTGTTTCCAGGGACAGATCCGAGCAGACCCTGGCCCAGCACTCCCAGTCAAAGCTGAATTTCCGCCTCTCACTTCTGCATTTCACTCGCTGTTTCCCTTCCCTTCTGAGAAGGCATGGAAACCAGTCTTATGGAGTGGCACGGATAGACTATAGCTAACCCTGCCTGAGCTCACAGCAGCCAGTGAGGGACATAGGGGCTGCTGCACATAACTGGATCAGCACTCATCGTGTCATGCAGAGGCCTGGGCTCTACTCCTCCTTGTTAGGTTTGACAGGTCAGTGTTGCATGGCTCCCCTAAGACAGCAACTCACCAAGTACTGACTGACAGGGAGCTCTTACCTGTTCTCCTTCCAATCCCATTATCTTGGGAATCGATGGCCCACATATGTCGATATCCAGAAGAGCAACCTGGAAACAAGAAGAGGCCAGGTGGTTACATCAATGAACCCACATCTCAAGATATGGGAGGGGACAGGGTTAGAGGAAAGGATGTGGCAGGGAGGGGGAGAAGGTAAAGAAGCTGGGTCAAACTCGGAGCAGTCACATTCTTATGAGGGAGAGATAATATGGACCTTACAGGCTGAGGAAGGCTCAAAACCCGTAGGGCAAAGTTTGTCAACCCTGTTCTCAACCACAAGTTTGGCCACGCACTTCTGGAGAGATCTTAGGATGTTGTGTGAGGTCACTTGGAGACTCAGGTTCAGTCACTGTTTACTCAGTCCTGGGGTGGGGGGAATTAGCTCCACTTTACAGAAGAGGAAACTGAGGTTCACAGAGACTCAGTGACTTGTTTGAAGAGCAGAGCTGGGGCATGAATCAAAGTCTGATCCTTGGGCTCTTCCCACCCGCCACAGGACCTGAGAGGAGGCCAGAGCAGACTTCTGGTCAAGCCCTCTTTTCCTAGAACCCTGAAGGAACAATCAGTTCCCAAGAGAAACAAAAGAAGGAAGCAATCTGGAAGGTCTTTGCTGGTGATTCCGGTGAACTCTTCAGCCCAATGCCCTGCCTTCCAGGTCTGATAAAAGTCTGAGATGCCCATTGTGAGTCTTGTGAAGGGCAGGGCTAGCATGTATCCCAGGAGCTGGGTCACCTCAGAGCAGCACCTCTGGGTAACTTTGTATCTTGCCCTACTTCCATTCCTTGCTTCCCCTTTGATCCTCTTCATCCTGGCGAACCCGTGCTCCAGGAAACTTCATCCCTTAGCCCAGCCTGCATCCTCCACCCTCTGCTGGACCAGCCCAGAACCCCAGTGAGCCAGCAAATGAGACACCTCTGTGTGGTCTCTTCCTTCACCTTCTTCATCTCAAGCCTTGGGTGATGTGTGTTAGCGACTCACAGACATGTCACATCAGCAACTGAGACCTGGGAAGTGTAGTCAATGCAACCCCAGCAAGCTTTCCCCAGTTCTCATGCCATTCCTTCTAGGAACAGCTTCATCAGTGTTCTTTTGAGGAAGGACATGTCCATACCCAAATAGAGGACAGTAAAATGAGGCAAGAATGCAATCCTCAGATGGAACATGCTCCCTTTGGGGGAACCTGAAAGGCCACTGAGGAGTTTCTGTGCCCAGACCACCAGGATGGTTCCTTCAGGTACTGCCAGGACTTCTGTCCCGCCTAGGTTGGGACATAGAGCCCTGCTGAGAAGGGACCGCCATTGCTCCTCACCAGGGCAGCTGAGCTGATGGCAAGAGAAAGCCCTGGCTGTGGGGCTGTGGGAACCCTAAGCTTCCCTTTAACCAACACCCCCAAATTCTACTTAAAATGACAAAGAGTTCTAGTCCTAATTCTGGTCTCCCAAGCCTGTGTCACCCACACAAGCTGTTTTTCTTCCATGCCTCAGCTACCTAGGCTTGGAATCTGTGAAATGAGTCTGGGGGATCAAGTTCCCTTCAGCTGTGGAGTCTATAAGCTGAAAGGCTCTCACCACACCTGACACAGTGCACAATCATTGTTTAGAGGAGCTGGTGACACTGGCAGTAGAAGGCTGGCATGTGACTTCCTGATGTCCCTTGGCTCAAACTCAGACTATGGAGATTCCTTATAGCTCTCCTCACCTGCCTGGGACCCAGGGGCTGTTTTGCACTTCTGTTCCCTTCATCCAAGGTCCTTTCCAAATGAGATGACAAACAGAATGGTCTTGCAGCTTGTCCTCTGCGAGGATTTAGGGACCGAGGCCAGGGAATCATGCTACCTGACTCCAAATGACCTGTTCAGTGCTGGCTGTGTGCCAACGCATGCCCACTGGAGATAGCATGGCCCTCAGTTATGGCAGTCTGCCCAGGGAAAACAGTTTCCTACACTTGTTTTTTTAACCTCTACCACATACACAAACACAGCTTAGGAAGCCACATCTCCACGCTGCCTGGTGTGTTTCTTTCAGGGTCCTGCAGTCTAGCTGTGTGCAGCAAGGACTCAGAGCTCGTTATGTGGAAGGAGTGATGTTAACATTGGACCACTGCAGAATGGAGGAGCCAGTGTCTAGACGCTGTTTAAGAGCACTTTTAACAGCTTCTAAAAGCAGAGAGTACTCTGCGTGATTTCATTTTTTACAGTAGTAAGACTCAAACCCAGGGTCTGGTGCATGCTCGGCAAGAGCTCGGCCACAGCTACCCTCCAAATATGGACAGAGAAGATGGATTTCTTGACCAAACTAGGCAATGCAAATTGGACCCTCGGAGGGTGAGAGAGTGTTGCCTAACAGGACAGGGAATGGGCAGGATGTTTTAATCTGCTCTGCATGGACAACAAATACATCTTTAGGCAGGAATCATCACCACCTTCCCACACCGGGCAGTGGGGTGAAGTGTAACGACAATGGGGTCACGGACATTTACGGAATGCTCACTAGCTGTCAGGTGCCGCGCTGCTCTTTACATATTTCATCTCTCTCACTCCTCTGAGCCCATTTACAGATGAGAACACCGAGGCAGACCGAGCCTGGTGCCTGCCCTAGGGCATGGAGTTGGGGTGTGAAACTGGGCCGTCCACCTCGGAGCCTGTGTCCTAGTTCACCCCCCACACCTTCATTAAAGTTATCACCCAGGGAGGCGCATTAGTGACTTGAGTTTTCACGCTGTCTGTACACTGGGGTAGAAATGAATGGCTAAGTCCAAGGATCAGCAAACATTTTCTTGACGGGCCTAATAGAAAATATTTATGCCTTAAGGGCAAAATCAAGAATAATACGTAGGGACTTATGTAACAATTTAAAAGCAGTAATTTAAAGATGTAAATACCATTCTTAGCTCACAGGAGATGGGCTGCGTTTAGTACAATGAATACAGTGTTCAGATTCCTGGCTCCAAAAGAGGTTAATATAGAGGCAAAGTCTGAACATGATATATGTCACCAGCATGCAAGGAGATGTATACCTGCCCTCTACTTTTTTGGCTCAAGAACCCAGTGAAATACCTCAGCTGACTGCCACAGCTCCTTCTCTGCAGGGATCAAGATAGTCAGAGAAGCCACTTTCACTTCGTCTAAAGAATGCTTCTCTGAAAACTATCATGGACCCCAGACAGAAGGATCATCTCCCAGTTTCTCCCAGGGTCCCACCTGTGTATTTTCGTCTTCTGCTAGGCCGTGGGCCAGGTGGGCACTGAAAGTGCTTTTCCCAACGCCGCCTTTCCCAGATAACACCAAGATTTTGTGTTTCACCGTCTTCATTTTCTCTTTGATTTCCTCTATGGCTGCAAAGAAAGCAGTTCAGATAACGGTGTCCCTGTCTAACTCCTGACTGCCACACTTCCCATGGGCGAGAAGACGCTAAGTCCTCTGGGTTGTTTCAAAGGATCCTGTGTGAGATACCATTTCCTTATTTTCTAATTAGGCTACCATCACTCCTGAATTGTCTTATTAATTGGTTTACGTGATTACCTCATTGACTAGAACATAAACTCCAAGAGGACAGGGAATGTTTGAACAAAGCCTCCATCAGCTCCTGAGTAGAACCTTGCAGAGTAAAGTTCACAACCTGGGGCATTCAGCAACATCTGGGGACATTTTTGGATGTCACAGAGGCCAGGGACACTGTAAATGTTCTACAGTGCACATGACAGTACTCTATAACAAAGAATGACCAGACTTCAGATGTCAACAGTACTGAGGATGAGAAATTGACAGATAGCCTGAAACCATCACTTACTGTGCTTGGAGTATTTCCTCTTATTTCAAATCCTTCAAATGACACTCTATAATCTCTTCCCATTTATGAAGAGGAACACAAGACTCAGAGAGGTTGACTCTTGCTCCAGGTCACTTTGCAGTGGACCCAAGAATCAGAGAGTGACAGGGTCTCACTATGTAGCCCAGACTGGTGTGGCACTCACCATCCTCCTGCCTCAGCCTCTGGAGTGCTGGGATTACAGCTGTGCGCCACCATGCTTGCCTCAGCTTCCTGCGCTTCAAGATCCTTCTAAGTAGGGTCTCAAAGTCCCCCCACCCCGGAATTTGCGCTTCCTACCACTTACTGTCATAGTGATTTAATGGCTTGATCACAAGCTGTCTCCCCAGCACAGACGCTGTACCTGGGAGGTGATTAACACATATTCCTACTGAATGGGAGATTCGACCCTCAAAAGGAAGAGAATTCTGTCTTGTTGGCGCCAAAATTGAGGTCCAGGGGCTCCCTGATCTCAGCGCTGGCCTATCCCCTCTCCTATGTCTGCCTTCTGCGCACTGCGGTAGGCTACAGTTACTCAAACCTCTCTCCCCGCCCCTTTTTAACCTCTTTGATTCCGCGTCTTTCATTGATCTTTCGGCTCCGCCCCCACTTCCGCCACCTTCCTTCGCAACTGCCCTTTAAAGGCCTCGCCCCTCACTCCGCCAAGACTTCCACGCCCCGCCCACTCGAGCACCGCTGCTCTTAATATATGCACAATATAGCCTCAAGGGCCGCCCTCTCATTACCACCCACGGTATTCCCTAAGCCCCGCCTCTTCCGGGGATGCGCTAGTCACTTCCTGTTCAGGCCTCGCCCCTTCCTCACCCGGGTCCGGAGCAGCGCCGGCTCCAGAAGCACACAGACGCTGGTTGGGACATCCCTGACATGAAGCCCCTCGGCCAGCCTGGGCGCTGTCAGCCCCTGGACAGCCTGCGAGGAAACGAATCACAGTTAGAGCAGTTCGTGTCCTTTCAGCCCCACTACCCACGCCCACTCCGCGAGCTCACCGTGAGGCGCCTCCTCCATCATACCGCTCTGGTTGATGCACTTAACCGGAAGCTGCGCTGCCTCATTTCCGTCTCGCGGGACCAACGTGACCTCCCAGCTGCGCGAAATGAGTCTCGGAATAAGAAGATTGCGCATGCGCAGACCTGGCGCGGAGAGGGTTTGCTGGGGTCTAATTTGTGCTCCCTATAAGACCGAGCTGTTGCTAGCTGTCTTTTTAAATACTTAGAAATCTGTCTCCTGAGAACAAAGGTATTATTCTATATCACGTCAATACCTGGAGGATCGCGGTTCGAGGCCAGTCTGAGCAAGTAGTTCTTAAGACCCCCCCATATCCAAAATAACCAGAGCAAAATGGACTGGAGGTGTGGCTCCAGCTGTAGAGAGCCTGCTTTGCAAGCGGAAGCTTTGAGTTCAAATGTCAATCTCACCAAAAAAAAGTAGCATTGTAACGTTGACGTAATACTGTTAGCTAGTCGGTATACAATCTATATTCAGATTTTATCAGTTTTCCAAATGAGCTGCCCCTCTCCTGAATTCAATCAAATCACAGTACCCTTGTTAGATCTCTTGTCTCCTTTTTAATGTTCTTTTCTCACATTGATAATTTTTGATGAGTCCAGGCCAGCTGTCTTAAAATATATCCCGTACTATCTCTCCTAATAAGGTGCAGGTTAACTATTCTTTTCTTTTTGCAGAACACACCTGGATGTGTGCTGGCACATAACATCAGCATGTCCCATTACTGAGAATGTCAAATTGGTCACTTGGTGAGGGTGATGTCTGCCCAGTGCCTCCAGTGAGTGGGACCCTGGGGTGAAACACGGGGAGCCTATGAGTATCCTTTATCCACCCTTCTGCCCTAGGCTTCTGCCTCATTGCCTGAACCAGTTATGTTGCAATTGCACACGGTGGCTTTTTCCCCAATCCTATCATTATGTACTATTTCTACAATTATTAGCGGGCATTCCTGTTAAAGAACTTACTTTCTCCTCTTTTTTTTTTCCCCCTTTGGAGAATCACTATGGACTCTTGGATTGTTTTAAACAGTTATGTTTTATAATAAATTATTCTTCCTGCTCTTCCCCCCACCTCCCAGTTTGTCCAGTGAAGCCTTTTCTACCCCACTCATGTATGCTTTCAGCACTTGCTCACCTTCTGGGAGCCTTTCCCTGCCTTCTGACATAGGAAGCTCTTCCAGGCTCTCCAGCTGTCTTTGCTGTTGCCTTCAGTGGGGAACGGTGGTCAGTCTGGGTGCTGTGTGTGCTTACTGCTCTGGAGCGCCATTGCTTGCAGGTTTGGCACAAATCGTACCTGCCCCAGGCACTAAGGACATAGGAAACGTCACTTACTAAACAGTGATAGACCAGTTGCCTGTTGCTATTGCTGGTTGTAGCGTTTTGTTGAACACTTACTGCTTTCCAGCTACTTTACGTAAGCTTTTATGTGAATGTCTTAATGCATGCCCTTTGGTCTTGTCTTCTGGGTCCCGCTGTCTCCATTTTTGGATGAGGGGACTGAGGTTGAAGATAATTAAAACTGTCTACTTAGGTCACATGACTGGCAGCAGGGTGTGTGTGTTTAGATTGACCCTGTGCTCAGTGACAAGAGATCATTAATAACGTCATTGCAGCGTGATGAATGTTTACAGAAGAGGTCCAGGGTGGGCTGAGTGTGGAGGCACACGCCAGTGATCCCAGCTTTTGGGGGAGGAGGGGTTCAGAGGCAGGAAGTTTGAGAGTTGGAGGCCAGCCTGGGCAAAGTTAGCAAGACCCTATCTTGAAAATTAAAACAAAAAGGAAGGAAGGAAAAAGGCACTAGATTCAGTCCCTAATACTGAAAAAAAAAAAAAGGACTGGGGTGATGGGGCATAGGAAGCACATGGGGAGCCCCATCTCAGCTGGAGCCTAAAGACAGTGGGAAATGGAGGTGCTGAGTCAGACAGGGTGGGAGTGGGTGGTGTTTCTTGTTGAACAAGCAGCATCAGCAAGACCTGGAGGGCAAAGGGGTCCACCTGCCAGCCAGGAAGAAGGTGAGAAGGCCTGGTTACTTGCCCATGGTCATAGACCCAGGAACCGAAGCCAGGATTCCAACCAAATCTGACACAGGACATGGAATCCTGAATGAGGAACAGCATGCAAATTATTCTTTTACTGAAGAGAGAGAGGCTCAGAGAGGTTACACCACTTGCCCAGGTCACACAGCCAGCAGGCTCTACTGTAACACTTCTGATCCCAGGGTCTTTTTCCCCTCTGCCACACTGCAGAGGCCTGAGACGGACCACTTACTGATGTACCTCAAGACAGTCCCTGGCAGGTGCCCCCCAGCTGCTGTCAGCAGAGATGCCACGTTCCATCTTTCTCCTGTGCTTAGGATGCAGGGTTCCTTCCCACACAGCACTCAGGGAGTCCTTTGCACAGTGGCAGAGAAGAAATGCCTGTTGTTTTTCAACCTTTCTCTCCTTCCTCACTCCCTGTCAGGCTGTAAGCTTGAAAGACTGGATTCATATTTTTAAAGAATTTCTTCCCTTTGTCAAATCCCATGAAATGGGAGTGACCCACAACATAAACTGCAGACTGCAGTTAATCAATGAGGGGCCAGGTGTGGTGGTACATGCCTGTAATCCCAGCTTCTTTGGAAGTAGAGATAGGAGGATCATGGTCTGAGGCCAGCCTGGGCAAAATTGCAAGACCCTATTCAAAAAAACAAACTAAGGCAAAAATGGTTCAAGTGGTAGAGTGCCTGCCTAGCAAGCCCAAGGTCCTGAGTTCAAAGCCCAGTACTGCAGTAGTAATAATTGTACCATTATTGGTTGTACCATTGTCACACATGAACCACACTAGTGCAAGACGTTGATAAGAGAAACTGAGGAGATGGGAATTCTCTGAAGCTTCTGCTCAATTTCCTGTGTACTCCAAAAACAAAGCCTATTAATTTTTAAAGTGTTTATACTTCTGAGCTTATTAAAGCTTACATCTGTGCTCAGAGTTTTAGGACATAGGAGCACACCTCCTCTAGCAGGACTTCTCAACCCGACCACGCGCTGTAGTGACTAGGGAGTCTTCTAAATCCTTGGCCTACTCTGGAGGTGGAGGTGGGAAAATTGCTGTCCAAGGCAAACCCCAGACAAAAGCTTGAGACCCTATTTGAAAAATAAAAACTAAAGCAAAAAAGGGCTGAGGCTGTGGCTCAGGGGGTTGAACGCCTGCCTTGCAAGCATGAGGCACTAAGTTCCATCTCCAGTACTGCCAAGAAAAATCATGTCCCTGGGTCCTCCTCCCCCATCCCGTGGGATGGAGTCTAGACATGTTCAAAACCCTTGAGGGTTTTTAGTGATGGCAGGGAAGGGAGAGGGTAGATTTGACAGGTTTACAGCTAGTGTCTGGCGTGAGACCCATGTGCAAGTCCCGATCCCAGCTCTTGTGAGCTAAATAGCATTGGACAAATCCCTCCCTGTCCCTAAGCCTTAGTTTGTTCATCTGTGAAACAGGGAGAATCAAAGTGTTTACCTCCTGAGGTTCCGAAGGATGGAATAATGCATGCAAGGGACCAAGACTCAGCTTCCAGAGAGTTATGGATCCAAGACACAGTTGTGGGTAGGTAAATTTAGGGTTGTAGGTCTTCCTTACTTACGGAGGGGAGAAAATGAAGCTAAGATGGAGAGAGTGGCATTACAATAGGTCAGTGGATGCAATGAGACCAGAACGTGGGTCAGGCAGGTTAAAATGTTAGCTGCTGATTCTGCATTACAGGGTCTGTTTTGAACAGGTTCACGTGGCCAAGGAGCCTCAGGTTCAAGATGTGCAGAAGGTGCATGCAGTTCTAGATTCCACCACCAGGTGGAGGTCTTCCCCCAGCTATGATCAACGTTACCCAGCAAGCAAATCAGGCTTAGGAGACCATTTGTACCCCATTCCTCCAGGCATCAGACACCTTGTGTCCCCTCTCAGCGTGTTCTTCTGTCCTCTGACTTCTTGAGCGTATAGAATAGAGCTGCAAAAACCTTAAAAATCTCCTGTCTGCTGATTTGGTTCTGGGTGTCTTTCTGGTTTGGTTTCAGTGACTTTCCTGTTTCTTTGCCTGCCTGGTGATTTTTTTAAAATTTGGTTCCAGACCTTGTGAGTTTTTGTCTCATTGGGTGCTGACATTTTTCATAATCTTATTAATAGTTGTGACTTTAAGGACAAAGGTAATTTTCTTGGAAATATTTGCATCTTTGGGGACTTGCTCTTAAGATTTGTCAGGTAGAACCAGAGTGGTATGATTCTAGAGTTAATTCTGCCCTAACAGTGAAGCAGTGCATCTCTGACTGGATGCTGAGTGAATCACAAAGTGTTCTGTGGTTGGTGGGATCAGGACCTGTTCCCAGACCCATGGGAGCTCTGGGATTGTTCCCTTAAGCCTTTTGGGCGGTTCGTTCCTCAACTGGATCGTTTGCTCACAGCCATGCTCTGATCAGTGCTGGACTGAAGACTGAGGGGACCCTGTATGCATCTCCAGGGTTCTGTCTGTGTGGTTCTGTCTTGATGCTCTGTCCCTCAGTCTCCAGCCACCCTGGTGTCCACTGTCCCAGCTTAACTCAAGAAGGTCACTGGACCCTCCATGTGCCATGACCTGGAAACTTCCTCCAGGCAGTCAGCTGGGAAGTCACAGGACTCACCTTGTCTGTTTGCCGCCTCACGGGGTCACTGTGGCCCCATAGTCAGTGTCTTGAAAACCATTGCTTTGTGTATTGGGGGTATTTGTGAGTAGTGCCACATTGCAAGCACATCCTTTTTTTTTTTTTTGGCAGTACTGGGGTTTAAACTAAGAGTCTCACGATTGCTAGGCATATGTGATACCACCTGAGCCACTCCACTTTTTGGCTTTACTTTGTTTTCATTAGGGTCTCCAGCTTTTGCCTGGGCCGGCCTAGGACTGAAATCCTCCTACCTCTGCTTCCAGAGTAGCTGGGATTACTGGTGTTTACAACCATGCCTGGCCCTAAATTTGTCTTTTACTCAATCTTGATCAGAAATGAAAGTCCTACTGGGTTTTTATTTATGTGAACACAAACACACACACATCTGTATATATGTGCATTATACAATATTGTAGCATGTGGCACATTTATGTATTATAAAATATTCATTTGCTCTTTATGTTGTTTGAGGAATAAAATTTAGAATTAAAAAATGATGCATAAAAAAGAAAATAAAAAATAAAAGAATAAAAATGATGCATGAATATTTCATGTATCATATATTACATATAACATATTACATGTACATATGACATACAATGTCTATAAATTGCATTGGAAGATTTTGTCCCACCCTCTCACAACCGTTCACTAGCCAGCTGCTCCTGAGTGGCCGCTGCCCACACAGGCTCACCAAGGTCACACATCTCCTCTGTCTGTGTTCCCAGCATCCTCTCCTGCCTGACCGCACACTAGGCCCAGAAATGCGCGCACACACGCACACACACACACACACACACACACACACACACACAGAGTTCACTCCCTCACAATCATGCACACAGTCACAGTCTCTCGCTCACTGTCACACTCACACACAAATGTGTGTGTGCTCACACACTCAGATGCTCACACACCTGGAGTCTGACTTCCCTCACTCACTGATTCTCTCACACGCACACTCACCTGGCGACGTGACAACACACTGGTACTGTCCCATCCCTCCTCCACTCCTTCCCGGCCGCCAGTCCGAGTTTGGAATCGGTAATACCTCGTCCCGGTTTGAGATGCACAGTGTACAACACAGCACACTGGAGGGTCCCCGCCTGCTCTGCTCTCCCCACACAGGACCCCAGCACTGCCCAACCTCGGTTCTTCCAATGCTGCTTAGGCCTCTGAAAGCCAACGCCATCCTCCACACTGATGTCACCCACCAGACACGTTAGGACGCTGCCTGTCTCTGCACTTGGGGGAGTCTGGCCTCCTCAGTCACCCGTCCAACTGCAAGATGACTGCATCAGCACCTGTAGATTTTCTCCTCCTCCTCCCCACTATTTTTTTGGCTTTTTGAAATAGGGTCTGTCTGTATAGCCCAGGCTGGTCTCAAACTCGTGATCCTCCAGCCTTGGCCTCCTGAATGCTGGGATTACAGGAGTGTACCACCACACCTGAAAGTCTAAGACTGAAAACAGTCTGCTGGAGATGGATGGAGTCTCTAAGCAGCGGTGTTCCTAGAGCATCTACCAGGAGTACATAATTTTTTCAACACCTTCTCCCTTTATACAACATTACTTTTAGTTTTAAGTTTGAATTTTTAAGACAACATAAATACATTTTGGTTTTGAAGGTATTGTCTGAATTCAGCAAAAGAAACAGAAATGTTCCCCTTCCAAATACAAACACTCCACCTCGCATGGTACTCCCTGCTTCTCTGTTTGACCCTGGCATAAAGTCTTATCTTTCCTTATAGCAGGGAAAAATGCACATAGGTTATGCACACATACACAAATACGTATGTGCATGTAAACCAGCTTGTTAAAAGTGTCTGTTATGGGGCTTGGGTGTGGCTTACATGGTAGAGCACTTAACCTAGCAAGTGGGAGGCCCTGAGTTCAACGCCAAGTACCACAAGAAATGTGTGTGCAAAAATCAGACATCAAAACTGAAATTAAGTCTTTGCTTCAAAAAGCCCCACCTTGCTTAGGAAAATCAAGCCAGAGCCCCAAATGGCTAAATCGGATAGCTTCTTTGTTGCCTCAGTTTCTCTTTGTGGGCCAGACTTCCAGTGTGGTTCTTTTCCACACAACTCCCCAAGTCACTCAAGCAAGTGACCTGAAGGCCAGACAAGCATGGGCCTGAAGCCTGCAGCCTGCAGAGCAATCCTCCCTGGAAGTCACCATAGAGTCACCTTTGCCCCTTGGGCTGTTCTAGACTTCTGCCCACCCCAGCAGTCTTGCACTGTCATGGCGGGGAGGTCCTAGGGAGCCTCTTTGTGGTCTAGCTGTTTATGCCTGACACCCCACACACACCTGCAGCACCCAGGCTTGGCCAAGTCAGACAGGAGCGGCCACAGCTGAGTGGGGTCCTCCGTGTCTTGTCTGCTTCCTGCATCCCCTCGGGCCTGGGGGAAATGGAGGCACTTTTTGAGCCCAGCTTCTGCTTTCGAGATCGCTGACATTTATGCATGTTCTCGTGAGCACAATGCTGAGCGCTGCTCCGTGGTCTAGGTGACCATTTTGATGTCATCTTGGGGACAAAGAAGGAAACAACTAAGTGACTAAATTGACACATAGCTGATGGAGTTCACTGCATTAAATTTTCTCCCATGGGCCGAGTTACTATAGACTTAAGGAGTTCTTATAGAAGGACAGATATGATGCATTTCTTGCGTCCCCAAATCTGTGGATTGAGAAAGTCATGTTGGCTTGGTTGACTGGTGTGTGTGTGATGCTGGATCTAACTGGGCCTTGCACACCCCATGCAAGCACTCTGTCACTGAGCTCCGCCCCAGCCCCGTAACTAATTTTGATTTGGGCAAAAAATATGGCCCTAGTTGGCCTGAAAGTAAGCAAAGGCCAGGCTCAAAGTCTCTCTCCTCACGCTTTGTGACACCGGTGCTGAGTCACAGAGGCTCTGTCTGCCCCTAACAAAAGCCCTCTCCCCTGTCCTGGGGATGCCTTTGCCCCTGGAGGCAGAGTTTTGCCCATGTGGGGTTGATGAGGAAGGATGGAGTTTCTTGGAACTTCTCAGACCGCCAGCTACTGTGGCCCCAGGAAAGGGTGCAGCCTGAGCGTGCTGCCCCCTGCCGAGCAGGCTCCCACGATCCAGGAGTGCTACCAGCCCTATCACCTGCCGGGGGTACCGCTACCTCAACGCGTGGAGGCCCAGCCTCTTCTACAAGATCTCCACCACCCAGACCTGTCCCGATGAGTGTCGCGCCAGCCGGCGCCCGCCCACCATCCTGCCAGCGCTGCGCTCTGCGCTCTTCTGTCGCTACAGCCACCACGACTGGGACCAGTCCAGCCACCTGCAGATCCGGGGCGCCGAGGCTGCACGGCTGTGGGCCAGCAGGCTGACCGGGGACTCCATGCATCTAATGCAGGACAAGGAGCAACTCACTCAGCAGATGCAGGAGGGGACCTCCCGGAACCTGGGTCAGAGGCTGTCAGACATCGGGCTTCTGGAAGGCTGAGCTGTGCTACGAGCTTGAGAGGCTCATGTCGGAGTACAGTAGCTTGGACACCATCAAGAGACGACTGTTGTGTGCGGCCGACGAGGTGAACGCTCCCCTGCAGGTGAGGGGGCCGGGCGGAGAGGGTGGCCAGCCACCAACTGCCAACACCACCTGCTTTAACTGAAGGTCAAGGTGACAGGCACCATGCAGGTCGGTTGGAGCTGTATCTTCCTACAGGATCATGTTTTTTGGGGCAAAAATATAATCTCAGGCAAATCAGGATAATCTCAGCCAAATGGCTTTGCCCAGACTGAATCCTTGTTCTTTCTCCTCCTCCTCCCCTTCCTTCTCCTTTCTTCTTCCTTTCTTCTTCTTCTTCTTCTTCTTCTTCTTCTTCTTCTTCTTCTTCTTCTTCTTCTTCTTCTTCTTCTTCTTCCTCCTCCTCCTCCTCCTCCACCTCCTCCTCCTTCTTCTTCCCTCCTCCTCTTCTTCTTCCTCCTCCTTCTTCTTCCTCCTCCTCCTTCTTCTTCCTCCTCCCTTCTTCTTCCTCCTCCTCCTTCTTCTTCTTCCTCCTCCTCCTCCTTTCTTCTTCTTCTTCTTCTTCTTCTTCTTCCTCCTCCTCCTCCTTTTCTTCTTCTTCTTCTTCTACTTCTTCTTCTTCCTCTGCCTCCTCCTCCTCACTCCTCCTCCTCCTCCTCCTCCTTTTCTTCTTCTACTTCTTCTTCCTCTGCCTCCTCCTCCTCACTCCTCCTCCTCCTTCTTCTTCTTCCCTCTTCATCCTTCTTCTTCCTCCTCCTCCTCCTTTCTTCTTCTTCTTCCCCTTCCTCTTCCTTCTCCTCCTGCTCCTCCTCCTTCTTCTTCCCTCCTCACCCTTTTATCTTCTTCCTCTCCTCCTTTTCTTTCTTCTTCTTCTTCTCCTTTCTCTTCCTCCTCCTCCTCCTTCTGCTCCTCCTCCTCCTTCTCCTTCTTCCCTCCTCCTCC
Organism: Castor canadensis; assembly: GCF_047511655.1. Taxonomy (NCBI): domain Eukaryota; kingdom Metazoa; phylum Chordata; class Mammalia; order Rodentia; family Castoridae; genus Castor; species Castor canadensis. The sequence continues at coordinate 8,827,570 of NC_133402.1, read as the reverse complement.
TTCTTCCTCCTCCTCCTCCTTCTTTCTTCTTCTCTTCTTCTTCTTCCTCCTCCTCATTCCTCCTCCTCCTTTCTTCTTCCCTCCTCATCATTCTTCTTCCTCCTCCTCCTCCTTTCTTCTTCTTCTTCTTCTCCTTTCTCTTCCTCCTCTTCCTTCCTCCTCCTCCTTCTTTCTTCTTCTTCTTCTTCCTCTCTTTCTCTTCCTCCTCCCTCCTCCTCCTTCTCCCTCTTCTTCTTCTTCCTCCCTCCTCCTCCTTCTTCTTACCTTCTTCTTCCTCCTCCTTCTTTCTTCTTCTTCTCTTCTTCTTCTTCTTCTTCTTCTTCTTCTTCTTTCTTCCTCTTCCTCCTCCTCCTCCTCCTTCTTCTTCCTCCTCCTCCCTCCTCCTCCTTCTTCTTCCCTCCTTCTTCTTCTTCCTCCTCCTCCTCCTTTCTTCTTCTTCTTCTTCTTCCTCCTCCTCCTCCTCCTTTTCTTCTTCTTCTACTTCTTCCTCTGTCTCCTCCTCCTCACTCCTCCTCCTCCTCCTTCTTCTTCCCTCTTCATCCTTCTTCTTCCTCCTCCTCCTCCTTTCTTCTTCTTCTTCCCCTTCCTCTTCCTCCTCCTCCTGCTCCTCCTCCTCCTTCTTCCCTCCTCATCCTTTTATCTTCTTCCTCCTCCTCCTTTCTTCTTCTTCTTCTTCTCCTTTCTCTTCCTCCTCCTCCTCCTTCTGCTCCTCCTCCTCCTCCTCCTTCTTCCCTCCGCCTCCTCCTCCTTCTTCCTCCTCCTCCTCCTCATTCTTCTTCCTCCTCCTCCTCCTCCTCCTTCTTTCTTCTTCTCTTCTTCTTCTTCCTCCTCATTCCTCCTCCTCCTTCTTCTTCCCTCCTCATCATTCTTCTTCCTCCTCCTCCTCCTTTCTTCTTCTTCTTCTTCTCCTTTCTCTTCCTCCTCTTCCTTCCTCCTCCTCCTTCTCCTTTCTTCTTCTTCTTCTTCCTCCTCCTTCTCTTCCTCTTCCCTCCTCCTCCTTCTCCCTCTTCTTCTTCTTCCTCCCTCCTCCTCCTTCTTCTTACCTTCTTCTTCCTCCTCCTTCTTTCTTCTTCTTCTTCTTCTTCTTCTTCTTCTTCTTCTTCTTCTTCTTCTTCTTCTTCTTCTTCCTCCTCCTCCTCCTCCTTTCTTCTTCTTCTTCTTCCTCCTCCTCCTCCTTCTTCTTCCTCCTTCTCCTCCTTTCTTCTTCTTCTTCTTCCTCCT